>NC_040078.1:111776638-112093493 GCF_003369695.1 Bos indicus x Bos taurus
TGCTCAGATGTCTCCTTACATCTCATGGAATTTGGGGAGTTCCTCGCCACATCCTGGTTTGCACGGGTTTAGTAATTTCATGAGGAAGAACTTGAATCCTGAGCACAGATGGGGTTTAGATATATGTAGACCCCAGTCCAGTGGGTGGGGGGACCTTCATGAGTATTAAAGTGCTGGGTGAGATAAAGTGGCACCAGAGAGAAAATTTACCTTGAATGAGTAAGGGGCCAGACAGGGCTCCATAGCTTGAGAGTCAAGAGAAAGCAGGGGTTTTGAATCAAGGACTATCATATACATATCCAGACGTTGTCAATGTCTCCTGGGAGGCAAAACCTCCCACAGCTGAGAATCATTGTTCTACTAGACCTGAAGAGGATGACAGCTCTCTCCCAGTTGCAAAGAGAAGTGAGAAGGGAAATCAGGAGGTGGGGAAAAACAGGAAGGTTCCTTCCAGCTGTCTAGGAGCGTTCACGCTCTCGCACATCCCAGAGAAGGGTGGGTCAGTGTCAACACGTGGCTCTCAGCAGACTCGCGGCAGCAGCAGTGAAGTTTCAGTGGCCCAGAGACAGTCAAGGGAGGCACTGCGGCTGGGTGAGAGCAGCGGCTCTGCTTCTCTGTGAGTTAGCACCCTTGGAGAGTCCTTGGAGCCCTGATTCTCAGCCTGGGCTGAGCCACTGCTGGGGTCCCACTTCCGGAGTTCTGATTTACATGGTCTGGGTTGCGGGGGTTGGGTCTGGGCATTGACTGGAAGTCCACAAAGCTCCTCAAGTACCATGAAGTTGAGAACCAGCCACCGTAATCTAGGCTTTGCATCAATATCACCCGGCAGCTTTTTAGAGATGCAGATTCTCAGGCCACACACAGCCCTGGTGGTTTGTACATACATGAAAGTCTGAGAAGCAGTGATGGAGGATGTGAAAAGTGGAGAACTGAGAACTTTTCAGTCTGGCCGGTAGCGTCTGTTGATTCAGCACCCTTTAGGAAAAACAGTTACATCAAACTGGCAAGAGCTAGTGGACATAGTCTTTTATTCTTTCATAAACCAGAAGGGACCAGGGCAGAGACCCTCTAGTGGATAGGTCTTCCCGATCCCTCATACACTGGACGCTGGTCTGGTTGTCCCCACAAGCCTAACCAAAAAGCTTCTGGTCATCCTAGTCTGTTCTTGTCTTCCTTCTTCTCCTTTTCTCTCGTTACCGAGAAGACTGACAGATGCAGGGCAGATGCCCCAGGCTTCAGATGCCCCATCTCGGTGGCCTCCATCTCCACAGTCATTCACTCGTTCATCCATCAAGTACTTGTTTACCTGTGGACCACACAGTCTTCTAGACTCTGAAGATCCAGTGATAAACAAGAAAGAAAGGAAAAAATTCCTGCCCACAGGTGCCTTGCATGTCTGGTTATTTGCAGGCAATAAACAGAGAAGTTAAGTAAATGTATACCATCATGTTGGGTAGGGATAAGCTCTCTGAAGAAAAATAAAGTATTGAATTGAATCAGTGGATCACTTTGAGTAGTGTGGCCATTTTTAATAATATTGAGTCTTCTAATTCATGAAAATAGAATGTCTTTCTGTTTATTGTGTTTAATTTCTTTCAGCAATGTTTTATAGTTTCCAGGTGTAAGTTTATTTTTTTGCCTCTTCCTAAGTATTTTATTCTTTTTGGTCCTATTGTAAATGAGATTGTTTTCTTAATTTCTTTTTTTGGATTGTAATTGTTAATGTATAAAAACAACTTTTGTGTGTTGATTCTGGATCCTGCAACTTTGCTGAGTTTGTTTATTTGCTGTAACAGGTGTGTGTGTGTGTGTGTCTTTGTGTGTGTGTGTATCTGTGTGTGTGTGTGTATGTGTTCGTAATCTCTGGGCTTTGGTACATAAAAGGTTATGTCGTCTGTGAACAGAGATAATTTTATTTCTTCCCTTTCAGTTTGGATGTCTTTTATTTACTTCCTTGCCTAATTTCACTGGCTGGGATTTTCAGTACTATGTTGGACAGAAGCGGTGAGAGAGGCCATTCTTGCCTTGTTCCTGATCTTGGAGGAAAGCTTTCAATTTTTCTTCATTGAATATAATGTTACTGTCAATTTTGCACATGCTTTTTATTATGTTGATGTAATTTCCTTATATTCCTAGTTATCTGTGTGTTTTTCTTATGAAATTTTGAATTTTGTCAATGATTTTTCTGCAGTAACTTAGATTATCAGTTTTTTTAAAACCTTTGTTCTGTTGATGTGGAGCATTATGTGGTCATTTTTTGTATGTTTTTACAGTGATCATTTTTTTTGTATGAGCCATATTTGTGCTCTAGGAATAAATTCCACTTGGTCATGGAATATGATCATTTTACTGTGTTGTTCACTCAGCTTGCTAGTATTTTTTTGAGCATTTTTTGCATCAGTACTTGGCAAGAAGATTGGTCTATAGTCCTCCTGTAGTATATTTATCTGATTTTGACATCAAATCAAAATCATAGTGGGTCCTCATAAAATGAGTTTGTAAGAGTTCCTTCTTCAGTTTTTTGTTAGAATTTGAGTAGGATTAATGTTACTTCTTATTTAAATGTTTGATAGAATTCTCCAGTGAAGCTGCTGGGTTGTGGGCTTTTCTTTGATGAAATATCTGCTGATTACTGATTCAACCTCCTTACTAGTTATAGGTCTGTTTAGGTTTTTTAATTTATGATTCAGTCTTGGTAGCTGTATATTTCTAGAAATCATTCCTCTTTTCTAAGCTATCCAGTTTGCTGACATATAATTATTAATAGAAGTCTCTTTAATCCTTTTTTATTTCTGTGTCATCAGTTGTGAGGTCTCCTCTTTCATTTTGGATTTTTATATGAGTCTTCTCCCTATTTTCTTAGTCTGTTTTGTCAATTTCTTCTATTGTTTTTCTATTCTCTATTTTCTTTAATTACCTTTTAATCTTCATTATTTCCTCCTTCTGCTAACCTTTGGTTTAACATGTTCTTCTTTTTCTGTTGCCTTCTGGTATAAAGTTATGTTGTTGATTTGAAATCTTCTTTTTCACTGTAGGCATTTCCTCCTCAAAACTTCCCTCTTAGTGCTGCTTTTGCTGCATCCCACAGCTTTGGTATGTTGTGTTTTCATTCTCATTTATTTCAGGATGCTTTATAATTTCCCTTGTGATTCTTATTTGACCTGTTGGTTGTTCGGTGGTATATTATTTAATTTCCACACATTTGTGAATTTTTCAGTTTCCATTTGCTGTTGATTTCTAATTTCATTTCACTGTGGTCAGAAAAGATACTCAGTATGATTTCAGGTTTCTTAAATTTGTTAAGACTTGCTTTGTGCCCAACATGTGATCTATCCTGGAAAATGATCTGTGTGTGCTTGTGAAGAATATTTATTCTGCTTTTGTTGGGTAGGGTGTTCTGTATATGTTTCCCAGGCTTAATTCATCTATAGCATTGTAATTAAATACTTTCTTGGTTGGACTTCTTTCTGGTTGATCTATCCACTATTGAAAGTGAATATTGAAATCTCCTACTATTACTGTATTATTGTCTGTTTCTCTCTTCAGTTCTTTCAATGTTTGCTTCATATATTTGAGTGCTCTGCTGGTAGGTACATATTATGTATATATTTAATTATTATATATCTTCCTGGTGAATTGACCCCTGTATCATTACATAATGTCATTTTTGTGTGTGTCTTGTGATGGTTTTTGACTTGAGGTTTATTCTGTCTGTATAAGTATGGTCATCCCTGATCTTCTTGGTTACCATTTGCATAGAATATATTTTCCCATGCTTTTAGCATATATATATGTCCTTATATCTCAAATGCATCTCCTAGACAGCATATAGTTGGATATTGTTGTTTTTTCTATTCAGCCACTTTCTATCTTTCAACTAGGGAATTTAATCCATTTACATTTAAAGTAATTGCTGATAGGGGAATGGCTTGCTATTGCCATTTTTTAAATTGTTTTCTGTGTGTGCCTGCAGTTACTTTGTCCTTTTCTTTTCTCACTGTCTTGTTTTTCATTGATTTGTTTGTAGTGACATATTTTCATTCCTTTCTCATTTTATTTTGTTAATCTTCCGTAGTTACAGTAGGGATAACAAAATATCTTATAGTTAACACAATCTATTTTAAATTGATAAACCTCAATCACACACAAAACTCTACTCCTTTACATCTCTCCTCCCAACTTCATCATCAATGTCTCAAATTATATTTATTTATATTTTGTATCCATTAACTCATTTTTATAGTCATAGTTATTTTTATGTTTATCTTTTAAATTCTATACCAGAATTAAAACTTATTTTTTAATACTGCCATTATGGTAATGCAGGATTCTTTATTTTCTTTATATTACAGTATTCTTTATTTTGTATATATTTACCTTTACTGGGGAGCCTTATAATTTTGTACTTCTGTGTAGCATTGCTTTCTACTGTCCTTTTGCGTGTGTGTGTGGAGTGCCTTTTCATTCAATTTTAAGGGCTCCCTTTAGCAATTCTTATAAAGCTGTGAAGATGATCTCTTTCAGCCTTTGTTTATCTGGGATGGTTCTTACTTCTCTTTCATTTTTGAAGGACAGTTCTGCAAGAAATGTCTTGGTTGGCAAGTGTTTTTTTTTTTTTTTTTTTGGCAAGTTTTTTTTTCTTTCAGCACTTTAAATTATATCTTTCCACTCCCTTCTGGCCTGCAACATTTCTGCTGAGAAATCTGCTGATAATCTTATGAACACTGATAATCTAATGAACTCCATTGTATGTAACAAGTTGATTTTTGTGTTGTTGCTTTCAAGATTGCTTCCTTCTTTGACTTCTGACAGCTGGATCATTATCTTTGTGTGGGCTTTTTGGGGTTCATTCTAGCTGGAATCTTTTGAGCTTCTTGAATTTGGATGTCCATCTCCTTCCTCAGATTTGGGAACTTTTGGTCATTATTTCGTAAGATCAGCTGTCTGCCCCCTTTCTCTCTCCTCCTTCTGGGACTCTTATGATGTATATATTGGTCCAGTTGATAACATCCCCTAAGTCCCCTAGGTTTTCTTCATTTTATTCTTTTTTGTTCCTCTGACTTGATAATGTCAAATGACTTATCAAGTTCACTGATTATTTCTTCTGCTTGATCAAGTCTGATGCTGGACCCCTCTAGTGAATTTTTCAATTGATTTATTGTATCCTTTAGCCTTTACAACAGAAATTTTATTTAATACTTTCTGTCTCTTTGCCAATATTATCATTTGATTCATTCATTGTTTTCCTGAGTTCATTTAGTTGTCTGTGTTCTCTTATAGTGCACTGAACTTCTTTAACATGATTATTTTGAATTCCCTTTTAGTAGAAAATGGATCTCCATTTCTTTAAGTCCAGTTTTTGGAGATTTATTTTGACCCTTTGAACCATATTTCCCTATTTCTCCATGTACCTGTTTATTTTTTGCTATGATTTGTTCATTTGAAAAAATAGCTACTCCTTCTCATCTTTATGGATTGGTTTCATATAGGGGAAGACCATCAGTTAGTCTGGCTATATCCTCTGGAGGCAACTCAAACCTTTTCCAAGGATACGTCTCCTCTGGGCTTGTGCATATGCTTTCTTAGAGAAGTTTGCGTTTCCTTTTCCAAGAGCGTATAGTTTCTTGCGCCCTCTGGTGTCTGTCTGTGTCACTGCAGGTTCCCTGGTACTTCAAGCACTGAGCTCTCTTTTGCTCTCTGTGGCTCTCAGGCATCTAAAGTATGCTGATTCCCTGCTTGCACTTCAGATTCAACAAGATAGAAACCAGTTCCTTGGGCAGGTCTCTGAAAGCCTGGAACACTGGACTTATGCTCCCTTCTTCTCTCTCCTCCCAAGAGAGAAGCTGCTAGTTGGGCTATTCGTCTTAGTCTTGCTGAGGTTTGCTGGGTTGGAGCTTTTGTGGTTGGCGTGAAATGGCTTTCCTCACCTGTTTCAATGTGACTCTTCTTGAGTTTGAACTTGCTTGGGCTACTGTGACTTCTTAGTAGGCTCCTGGAGTTCTCATAAAGACTCTTGGGGCCATATATTGTTAACTTGGCATCTCTGTGGGGAGATGAAGTCAGAGCTTCTTATTTTGCCATCTGGCTAATGTCATTCCTCAAGCCTTTTCTTAAGGGCACCTCGTCCAGGCAACCTTCCTCACTGTCCCTCAGCAGAGGCTACTGGACTATAAAGCATGTGGGGACACCACAGACTTTCCCCTGTAAAAGGGGAAAGTCTTTGCTGAGCTGCAGTAAACATTCTCCCATCTAACAATTGACCACGAGGCATGCGATGTTGAATACAAGTGTATTTCTGCTTTGTCTGATCAAGTGCACTCTGCACAGTCTTCATGCTGCAGGTGAACATGTGCTCTTAGCCATTTCAGGGACAGATGTGTTTTGAGAGGATGCTGTATTTGTGGGATCTGTCTGGAGTCAGAGGTCCTAGGCATCATCAGCTCTGCCTCCCCTGGCACATGTGACACTTCTGGATTCTCTCTAGTCACACATGATCAGACCCACACTTCCCTCTTGGGAGGCACAAGGAGATGGATACCTCTAGATCCTAAGAATCCACATGGGAAGTGTCACCAAGAGGGCTTAGGAAACAAGGACAAAGCAGGTTCCCAACCTATGTGAAGAGACTGGAGTGCAGGGGTGGCCCTGCCAGAGCAGAGCTTAGCTCACAGCAGTGAGGGTGAAGCTGGCTCCTACCTCTCCCTCCACGTCCATCTCTTTCTCCTTTCTGCAAATTCTCCATCTTTCCCTGTTAAACATCTGCTTGTCAGCTGCTGCTCAACCAGGAGTGTTGTCAAGGAAGGATCGGACTGCTTTGTAGAAGGCCCTAGTAAATATCCACTGAATTGGGCTTGAATTCTGTTCTTTCCATAGCCCCAGCCAGTGTGTTTCCTCCCACATATCCCCAGCACTGGGGCCAAGTAGATTTGCAAGACCCCTACTAGACTCTCCATTTATTCAACATATACTTTGTTGAATTTTGGCCTTGATTTTCTCAAGGCCACTAAGTAGATGGCCCTGGGAATTCCTAACACTATTTTGTGTGCCTATAGGAGAAGGGAGCCACACTGGCAGCATTTCTGGAGGCCCTACTGTGTTTCCAGGATTCTCATCCATAAAACTCTGCAGAGAAGTCCTTTGGGAAGCCCTTTGAGAGACCTTGGGTGCTGAGTGTTTGTGGATGCTCCTGGGACAGCAGGCAGGTGTATAGGCCAGGGCTGTGGGTGACCAGGTCGGAGGAGGCCCAGGGTGAGCGAAGACCTCTAAGGTCAACACTGGGCATCTGGGAGAACAGCTATAGGGATGTCTTCCAAGCAGAAGTCTGAGATCACCAGCCCAGCCTCATCATGCGGTTCATCGTTGCTTGCATATGTATGGGTGAGGAGCAACAATGTAGCTGTGACTTCCTTTTATAGAGATTCTAAGAGGAAGTACATTTCTCTGTTACTCCCTAACACAATTTTTAGATTATCTGTCTCCCACTAAGATATATTTACCCTTCAGTTTATTTAAGTTCAGAGAGACAAAAAGAGAGAGAGGATATAAAAGAATTAATTAAAATGAAGTCTCTTCTAGGACAGATGTGTCATCTCTGTTTTCTCTGGGTATGGTGATGGGGGACAGGGCTGTAGAGGAGTCATGTCCAGCCAAGACGGAAAGTTCCTTAGCTGTGGTCAGCTCTTTTAGACTGCCATGCTACATCTGGCATATGGCCTGTCCACATCGTTCCTTCTTCCTCCTTCCGTCCCTCTCTCCCTTTCTCATTCTCTCTCTTCTCTCTATTTCCCTCTCTTCCACTTTTTCATCCCAATACAGTGGTAGAACATATACTTTCAGATCTTAACCTCAGGAGTCAGACAAGCCTGTGTTTGAAAATCTGCTTTGCCATCTATTACTGTATATGTGAACTTGGGTGAGTTACTTAGTCTAAACCTCATTTGTTAAACAGGGTTAAAAAAAGAATACCTACCTCTTTGGTCTGTGTTGAGGTTTGTAAGAAGTAATGTGAGTAAGGAGCTCAGTATTGTGTGGGCTATGTAGTCAGTGCTTGATCAATGATGACTGAAATTCCTTCAACCTTGTGGTTACTAACATTTACTTACTCGCAGCTCTGGGCTGGGTCTTCAAGGATGTATTGGTGAAAAAGGCAGACTATGTTCTCAACCCTCAAGCAGCTCAGTCAGGTGGGGAGGTGGCCATGGAAGCAGTGGGCAATGGCCCCTGGTGGGGGGCCTGGGGGGGGGCAACGGCATTCCCTCCCCAGTTCTAATTCCACCTTGGGCTGTATCTGTAGGCTCTTTCACCCCTAACTGCTTTAAGACAGAGCCACACCAGCTGGTTTGACTTCCTGAGCCTTTAGGGGAATGGGGTTTGTATGAGCTGTGCATTTGTGAGTGTCCTGGAAGGTCATCGATTCATTCACTGAACATTTATTGCCCTACTTTGCGCCAGGCATTGTTCCAGGTACTTAGGACCATCAATGAATAAAACAGGGATTTTGCTCTTGTGACGTGATGAATGTTCTAGCAGGAAGAAGTGGACAATAAACACAGTATATAAGTAAACTCGTAGGATGCTGTGGAGTGATGCATGCTACGGGAGGAAGGCAGTACGAACAGATGAGGGAGCTTGGAGGTGCCGAGGTGGAGGTGGGGAAGTGGGATGTGATCTTCTGAAGAGTAGTCAGGGTAGACTCATTGAGAAGGGAATGTCGAGCAAAGACTTAAAGGAAGAGAAGAGGTTTGCCTTATCTGGGGTAAAGAACTTTGCAAGAAGGAAAAGTAAATGCAAAGGTCGTGACACAAGAGCATGCCAACTTTGTGGGAGGAACAGGAGGGAGACAAACGTGGCTGGGGAGGGATGAACCAGACAGGGAATCTCTATGAGAACAGAGACATTGTCTACCCTGTGTCTGGCAGGTGGTACGGGTACAGTGAGTATCGGTTGAATGGATTTTTACTGGCATCTAGGCTGGTCTGAGCCGGGCCAGGCCAGAACTAACCCATCACTAGTTTTTTTTGAACAAAGAGGGCTGACGTAAACTCTCTGATAGGAATAATTTTCAAATCACCAACAGAGCTCATATAAAATTCAAATGTGCAGTTGGGGGCATCAAACCACAATGGCCTTTCCTTAGTGTGTATAAAGAACAGCACATCTGCTGAAGAGTGGGGAAAACAGAATGAAATTACAGATGACCTGTGAGTGCCTAATTTAAAGAAAAGTCTGGAATGAACTTACCCTGTCACTGCTGTGAAAATCTCCATGAAGGAGCCTTTTGGATCCCTGATAGATGTCTGGTCTGAAGCTGCTGGAGGAATGAGGAGGGTAGGCCATCTACAGAGGAGGAAGAAGAGCCTGCACTCAGCTGCCAGTGACCACACAGCACATCTTCCCGTACTCTGGCATTTGTCTGGTCTGATTTTCTTTCTTGCTCTGTAGCTCAAGCCTTCCTGCCCTTCATCTCCAGAGAGCTACTTGTCCTACTCCTTATTGGTTGCTGAGGATTCAGTGTTAGGAACATCTCAGGAATATACTCCTAAGGGACCACCCCACCTCACCCCAGGCAACCTGTAGCAGACCATCTCTAGTGTGGCATCTAGTTCTCTCTGGCTTAAGGCTGGAGGATGTTGTGTCAGGCACTCAGGACTTGAGTGGTGCTCCAGGGCTCTCTGCCCTCACCTCTGTGCTATCGGCCCCTTACCCCAGCTCTTCCTCTCTCCCTCTGGTTCTCCATTTTGCCAACTCCCTTCTTCCTTTCTCACCTTGAGCCGAAATCCTGGGAAAGGCTGGACAGGCACCTCAGTGGTCCAGAGTCAGGAGAAAAAACAGTTTACAGTTTCTGAGAGCAGTAATGGTTCAGGACCATGGATAGGGCTCTTTTGCTCCACTCAGCACCAATCATTCATTTGGGTCAGCTGACTCAGGACATCTACATGAAGGTGACCTTGAGACCCCTTTTATAAGGAGGGGTGGGGGACCTTAGTGACTAAGGGGCTTGACCATATTCTTTGCTATGAAGTGACAGAAAAAACTGAGAACCTCGGATTTCAGATTCTTTCCATTGCACCATGTTAGGTTCCCCCGCCACCACCACTTTTAATTAATTTTCAAATATGTGTTACTTGAGACCAAAGGATTTGAAGTTGCCTCTCCCTTGGAGATGAGGCCAGGTCTACCATGAGTATGAGTAGTAGAAAAAATAGCAGCCACGAGCTTTTGATGGATAAAGGAACAAATGAAACGCAAAACAAAAAAGAAGCACAAATGACAACTGGACATGTTAGTCTGTTTACTCAACGAGTATTAACCGAGTGTCTGTGAAATGCCAAATTCTGTGCTGGGGATTTAATAGTAAATCAGATGTGGTCCTTGCCATCACGAGGCACTCAGGCTGGTGGGAGACACAGAGATGTAACCTTGGTTTTACAGTCTCTCAGAACAAGCTTAGTTTTGAGCATCACTCCCATTTTTCAAGCTATGTTTTTTCCTACTGGGAAGCCCAGTGTATGAAGAATTCCACATGTGGCCTCCCTTCTGATGCTACACTGAGACTCACCATAGTGGTGCCTCCAAAAGGCAGGCAATAAGGCGAAAACCTAGGAGTTTGAGCTGAGATGATTGACACTTAGGAAAGGAGCATCCCAAGGCAATTGTTCTTTGTCTATCAGAGTGCTCTAGAAAGAGATATGGCTTATTACCTTGGCCAAAATAGGTCACCCCCTGACCCCCAATCCATCGACCCATCCATGGAGTAGTGGTTAAGAAGACAGGATTTGTCACCAGATGCCTGGAGCTGAATCTTGTTTCTACCATTTATCAGCTGTCTGACCTTGGGCAGGTTATAATACTTAACCTTCTTGAGCCTCAGTTTCCTTGCCTGTGAAAAAGGAATTATAATACCAACTCAGATAGCATGTTGAAAAGCAGAGACATTACTTTGCCAACAAAGGTCCGTCTAGTCAAGGCTATGGTTTTTCCAGTGGTCATGTATGGATGTGAGAGTTGGACTGTGAAGAAAGCTGAGTGCTGAAGAATTGATGCTTTTGAACTGTGGTGTTGGAGAAGACTCTTGAGAGTCCCTTGGACTGCAAGGAAATCCAACCAGTCCATTCTGAAGGAGATCAGCCCTGGGATTTCTTTGGAAGGAATGATGCTAAAGCTGAAACTCCAATACTTTGGCCGCCTCATTTGAAGAGTTGACTCATTGGAAAAGACTCTGATGCTGGGAGGGATTGGGGGCAGGAGGAGAAGGGGATGACAGAGGATGAGATGGCTGGATGGCATCACTGACTTGATGGACGTGAGTCTGAGTGAAGTCCGGGAGTTGGTGATGGACAGGGAGGCCTGGCGTGCTGCAATTCATGGGGTCGAAAAGAGTCGGACATGACTGAGCAACTGAACTGAACTGAACTGAATAGTACTTATCTAATACAGTTGTAAGGATAGAATGAGTTATTAGATGTCAAGTGCATAAAACAGCCTTTTGCATGGAAAAGTGTTTAGTGATCTTATTAGACTAAGCTCCATGAGGGCAAAGATAGTGCCTGGGACACAGTGAGTGCTCAATACCATTTGTTTGTTTGTTTCATTTTGGTTTTTCTTTATTTTTAATTTCTTTGTTTATTTTTGGCTGTACTGGGTCTTTGTTGCTGCCTGTGAGCTTTCTGTAGTTGCATCAAGCAGGGGCTACTCTTCATTGCAGTGCACAGGCTTTTCACTGCAGTGGCTTTTCTTGTTGCGGGGCACAGGCTGTAGGTGTTCGGACTTAAGTAGTTACGTCTCTTGGGGTCTAGAGCATTAATAGTTGTGGCATATGGGCTTAGTTGCTCTGCAGTATGTGGGATCTTCCCACACCAGGGGTGTGAACCTGTGTCCCCTGCATTAGGTGGATTCTCAATCACTGGCCCATCAGGGAAGTCCCTCAGTCCTGTTTTCTAAGTAAATTAATGAATTTGCTAAGACCTGAACTTCTGTGTGTTAGCCCCTGTGCTCAGCCACTGTCTCTTGATCCAAAGCCACAGCTCAAGGGTGTTCTCAGCTGAGAGGACTGAGTGGTAGCTCCCTGTGTTCGCTCTGAAACACCCAGAATGAGTAGTACTAGCCCAGAATAGGCGTCTGTCCCCAGCTCCACCGGGTCCTTTCTGTTGGTGATGATCTAGGGATGTAGCACATCCTGAGAATGAGAGGCTCTGCGTCAGCAATGCAGAGGTACGTCTGCTGGTCCAGGATTCCCTGTCAACATAATAAACAGCCCCTGGCCGGTATTGCCCGAAAATGATGACAAACGAGCGACGTTTGTATCGCCAGGCAAGGAAAATCATATTTGGTCCACTGTGGTGGCTTCTGTGTTCAGCATGTCCTGGAGAATCAGAGAGCCTGGAGTTAGAGTTAGGAAGCTGAACGGCATGGGATTATTCCCACAGAGTGATTGGATGTGGTCCAGGGACAGGCTTGCTGCCTGAGCCCGTCTGCCACGCATTGTTTCGTGCCTTTGCTGCATGCTTCCCCAGCTTGAGAGGAAGAAGGAGACCCTGCTTTGTTTCCATGTCCCTGCGGCACAGCAACTGCACTAAGCTCTTTTCAATACATCCCAGGCTTTTCCGGGAGAGCTAGGGGCAGAGTGGAAACAGGACCGGTGCTTTGGAAGTGTGTCCCCAGATGATGTGTGAATCTTTGCAGCCTGACAGAGGGAGGGGCCTGAACTTTGCTTTCACACAGATCTGGGTGTGAACCCCGGCCCTTCCACTGCTACCTGTTTGACCTTGAGCATGTTCTTAAGCCTTGAGGAGCTTCGGTTCTTCACCTGTAAAGTGGTGAGGGTTGGGGCACGACAGCCATCTTCAGAGTCGCTGCTGATGTTAGGGAGATCATCTTAGGGGAAGCATGTGGATAATGTTAGTGCCCTTCTTTGCACACGTGCATGCTCAGTCACTCAGTCGTGTCCAACTCTTTGCTTAGACCTGTGCAAAAGCACCCCACAAAGGTGTTTCAGGGTGTGTTTGTGTGTGTGCGCGTGCGCTCTGCTATTCCCCTGGGATTCAACAGTCAAGTGAAGTCATGCTTAGTAAGATGGATCTGTCTTTCCATACTCCCCTGTGAACTCCTTGAGGGCATGGATCATATTATACACGATCCATCCCACCCATTTCCTCACCCCACCCCCTGAGACTCCCACACACATGTACAGCCTGACCTCCCCAGACTTGCTGAATGAAAGCTTGAATTTGGCGTGGACCTCTGGGGTTCTGGATAGAATCCAGGGCATTTCTAACTTAGATGGAGAAAGTTGCATCTTTATTTTCATTAATTTCCTACTGGAACCCAGCATTTCTATTGATCACGAATGTAGGCAACAAAGCACAGCAGTATTAGCAGTATCTGTGAATTTGTCACTGATAAGATCACAGGTATTTTCATAAGAACACTACAGTAGTTGCAGGTATCTAGAAAGATCATTTATGCTTTGAACTACAATATTTCTCAGGCCCACTGCTGGATCTTGTTAATAATGCATTAATGAAGGGACACCTATATTACTTCATGACAAATTTTTGAAATATTTTGAAAACTATATCTCGGTATAATTTGTTTCTTTCGTAATTCTGTGTATTTTGTTGTATGCATTTATAAATAAAATTTGAGACGACCTCACCAGGCTGCCAGAGGTGGCCATGGCATGGGAAAGGTGAAGAGCCTCTGGTCTATGAAGTCCATGAATGGGCTTCTTTGGCCTGAAAATCCCTTAAAATGAATGAAAAGAAGTGGGAGGCTAGGTTCTTATGTATATGTGACTTTCCTCCCATAGCGGACTTTTGGCAATGTCTGGAGACAGTTTTGGGCTTCCCTGGTGGCTCAAGCAGTAAAGAATGTGCATGCAATGCAAGAGACTGGGGTTTGATCCCTGAGTCAGGAAGATCCCCTGGAGAAGGAAATGGCAACCCACTCCAGTATTCTTGCCTAGAGAATTCCATGGACAGAGGAGCCTGGCAGGCTATGCAGTCCATGGGGTCACCCAGTTTTGTTTGTCACAACTGGGAGATGCGGCTTTGCATCCAGAGGGTAGAGGCCTAGGATGCTCCTAAACATCCTGCATCCATAGCACAGCCCTCCCAACAAAGAACTGTCCCTCCCCAAATGTCAACAGTACTGAGGTTGAGAAACCTTGGACTGGATGAGCACACGTGGATGGAAGTAGCTCAGATTGTTAAGACTTCTAGGGAAAGAAATCAATGCACAACTTCATTAGAAAGATCTGTGATAATTCTCTCATCCAACATCGAATGTGCATCTACAGTATATACCAGGCATCAGGCACGAAGATTACAGGGAGGAGTACGACCCTGGAAAAGCTCTGGGTCTGCTGTTCAGTAGGACGTGTGACCCAGGAGAGTTTTGTGCGAGGTGCAGCTATTATGTGGATCTCTATGGGGTGCCTGTTGTTCAGGCACCGTGCTGGGTGCTACGGATCTGTGTGAATGTGACCGATCAGTCTCTTCCCTATGGAATCCACACATCTCAGGGAACACAGATGCTAAATGGTGCCATGACGTGTGCTGGGAGTGATGACAGAGATCACGGGACAGGCAGCGGAACCTGTGCTTGGGCGTGTGTTGGGTGTGGGGATCACACCTTAGTGCAGTGGTAAGTAAGGTCTCCTGGGGGTGCTGAAGTTTCATCTGAGGCCTGAAAGAGGAATAGGAGTTGGCCAGACCAGGGAAAGTGGGAAGGATGCTTCAATCAGAGAGAGCAGCAAGTTTGAAGATAGAGGGAAAAAGAACACAGAGCATCAAAGGAACCAAGCAGAGAGAGCCTGGCGTGCCACTTAAGGGAAAGAGTGGCAAGAGGAGAAGCTGGGGGCGAGCAGGGCTGGCTTAGGGCGCATCTTGTGTGCTATATTTAGGACTGTGGGCTTTTCCCAGAGGAGCCATTGAAGGGTTTTAAGCAAAAGTGCCAGGCCAAGTTTTTGTTGTTGTTTCATTTTTTTTTTTTTTGAAAGGGATAGATTGGGAGGGAAGAGGCATGGAATTTGGTGGATGGCTATTGCTGTGTGTGTGTGTGTGTGTGTGTGTGTGTGTGTGTGTGTGAGTGTATGTGAGTGTGTGAGTGTGTGTGTGAGTGTGTGTGTGTGTGTGAGTGTGTGTGTATGTGTGAGTGTATGTGTGTGAGAGAGAGGAAGCTTACTAATTGCCCGGGAAACCAGGAGAGGCTCTTCAGAGGAGGTGCTGTATAAGCTGAATTTGGAACAGAGAGTAAGGTTTGCTAGGTCGAGGAGGTAGGGGAAAGGCATCCCAGGCAATGGGCCAAGCATCACACAGGCCTGAAAGATCCTGGGGTGTTTGTAGATGATGAGCTATTTAGTGTGACAAGCATAAAATGTGCATGGAAGAGGGACTAAGGTGAGGCCCAGTGCCAGCATCTCTATGACTCTGGCCTCTTGTTTGCAACTAAAGGATGATTGAAGAGTCCAGAGATACTGTTTGGCCCCTGCTTCTCCCATCTGTCCAGACAAGGTGGTCCTGCAGAAGGCAGGCACAGAGATGGTCCAGAGTGCCATACTCGATGTGAGGTGTACAATGCACTCCCCGTGTGCAGGTGAGACGTCTTCAGTGGATATGATTTAGCTGCATCTGCAACGCTCCTCTGTTTTTCCTCTGTGGGCAGTCTCATTAATTGCATGGCTTCCACAAGTCCATATCTCCAGCCCAGATTGCATTCCTAGAGTCCAGTCTACTGCCCTAATTGCCTTCTGGCCATCTCTGGATGTCCCACTGGCTTCTGCAACTAAATTTGTCCAAAATTGACCTTATCAGCCAATAAATATTTACAGAATTCAATTGAATTTCCCTGCCAAACTTCTCGAAAGAGTTATCTCCTCAACATTATCATTATTTGTAGACAACATGATTGTGTACCTAAAACACCCAAGGGAATCAACTGAGAAATCTTTAGAATTAATAAGAGTTCAAAAACCCAGTTGGATACCAGATGAATATATAAAAATCAATAGGTTTTCTGTTTATCAGTAATAACCAGCTAGAAAAAAATAACGGGAAAAAATGTCATTTACTAAAGCAAGAAAAAGTGCATAGAATGTCTAGGAATAACCTTACGATGTGACTAAGACCTATATAAAGAAAACTAGAAACCTTTACTGAAAGATTAGCTGGTATTTTTTGATCACTTATAGTGTGTCAGGCATTGTACTGAGTATTTAGCAAGTTAGCAGATATTATCACATTAATCTCTACAGCCACCCTAGAAGCAGGTATTCATTTTAAAGATGTCAAAATGAGGGTTTAAAGAGTGTACATAAATTGCCACTTAAGTATTAAGTGACAATTAAGTATTAATGCAAAGTATTAAGTGACAAAACTGAAATTTGAACCCCAGGCTTTTTGTTTCCAAAACCCAAGCTTTTAACCTTTTCACGAAGCCACCTTCAGAATACACCATGCATCACAAATGGTAGGTTGGTAGGTGTTGTCTGGGTGTTACAAAAGATTAATCTGTTTTACTCATCCATTCATTCAAAAAAAATATGAAGGTCTTCTAGGGTCAATTATTGAGCTAGGTCCTAGAGATAAAAGTGTGAATAAGACCTTGAGGAGTCTATGGCTGGAGAAGCCACATTTACATATTATTATATCACCATTAGAGAAGGCAGTGATATTCACTAACTCAGGGATCCCCAACACCCAGGTCACAGACTGGTACAGGGCTGTGGCCTGTTAGGAACCGGGATGCACAGCAGGAGGTGAGCAACAGGTGAGAGAAGGAAGCTTTCTCTCTATTTACAGCAGCTCCCTTCTCTCGCATTACCACCTGAGCTCCACCTCTTGTCAGATCAGTGGCGGCATAATAAATGTAATGCACTTGAGTCGGCCCGAAACCATCTCCCACCTTGGTCTGTGGAAAAATTATCTTCCATGAAACCAGCCCCTGGTGCCAAAAAGGTTGGACACTGTTGTTCTGATTCATTCACTAAGGGTAAGCAACCAAAGGAAGAATGCTTGCCATTATCTTGAGAGCTCCAAGAGGGCCTCCTGGAGGAGGTAATGAGTCTTAAAGTGCCTGGAGTCAGCTGGGTGAGAGAAGTAGACAGAGAGCATTCCAAGCACAGAGAGCTGGGTGGACAATTAATTTGCATGAATTGGTCATTCAATCAACAGCTCTTCTTTGAGCATCAGCTGTGTGCCAGGAACAGGTCTGGGAGCCCGAAAGAGAGAGTAGGAACAAAGTCGCTCTGCTCTCTAATAAAGGTGGTGTTTTGTTGGGGTAAGGGGTTACTGAAAATAAACAGGAAATTAGATGCCAGAGGATGCTCAGTGCTATGGGAAAAAATAAAGCAGGAACCCAGAGCACTCATTCGAGAGGAGGAGGGGTGGGTCTGGGAGGTAACACTTGACTGAGGAAGTGAGCGAGCGGGTCACATGGCTCTTGGGGAAAAGCTTCCTGGGCTGAAGGTCAAGCAGATGCAGGGTCCCAGGGTGGCATGGCATGGGCTTAGGCAGCATGGCCGATCACCAGCATAAAGGGGTGAGAGATGGGAGGGAAGGTCAAGGGGTAACGAGGTGGCCCTTCAGGTAGGGCTTTTGAGTTGTGGCAAGGAATTTGGCTTTTATGCTGTGTAGAAGGAGAAGCCAGAGAGATATCTTTCTAAATGTCAATAAAGAAAAACACATTACCAAGGAAAAGACAGATAAATGTGACTGCTCATAGAAACGAAACATTTTATTCTACGTGAAAAATCTAAACGAAGCAGAAAAGCACACCACAGGCGCTTTAATCCCTCAAGGGAGGAGCTAAATTTACTGAGGAAAGTTGAGAAGATGTTGAATCTGAATGATAAGGAGATAGATGCTAAATAGGACGAGAGAGCATCTTTTGGCACCTATCAAGTAGGCAAAAACTTTTCGAGAAGATAATACACAGTGTTGGTAAACACACATTAAGATAGGCATGCCTAGACATGGCTGTTAAAAACATCATTGTAGGGGCTTTCTTGGTAGCCCAGCGGTTGTCTCTGTGCTTCCAATGCGGGGGACAAGGGTTGGATCCTTGGCCTGGGAACTAATCCCACATGCTGTGTGTGTGTGTGTGTGTGTGTGAGTGGTCAGTCGTGTTTGACTCTTTGCGGCCCCATGGACTGTAGCCTGCCATGCTCCTCTATCCATGGAATTTCCCAGGCAAGAATATGGGAGAGGGTTGCCATTTCCTTCTCCAGGGGATCTTTCAGACCCAGGGATTGAAGCCGCATCTCTTGGGTCTCCTGCATTGACAGGCAGATGCTTTACCACTAGCGCCGCCTGGGAAGCCCCCACATGCTGTCTAGTGTGGCCAAAAATAAGAATGAAAGGGTTGAATTTAACAGAGCTTGTTATTTGTGATAATATAAATAAATACTTTAATTAAAAAAAACAAAACATAATTGGTGGACACTTTTGCAAAAGTGTTATGATCCAGAGCTAAAGCAGCAGAAATATTCCTACCCTTTGACCTGGGAAGCTACACTTTTGGCAGTCTCTGCATCTATCTAGGGAAGTTGTCCAAAAACAGATGCATGTTCTCCAGGATTGTTCTTGAAGCCCAAGCAGGTCTTGGCTATGTCCGGTAGCTGCGTTGACTAGAAGGAGGGAGGGGTGGGAGAAGGCAACCCACGCTTCTTCCTGAGAAAGAGAAGCATGATTTCCTCGGATGAAAGTCGATAGCAGTGTTCCTGTCTCTAGAGCTGGTCCCCGGAAGTGAAGAACAGGTAGTCCTCTCCTTGGGTGAAATTCAGCACCTTCTAGATGTGAAGGAATATTGGGCCCTTTTGCCATGCCCTCCCACTCTACTAGCCTGTCAATCTGGAGTGGCCACTGTGGGTTATAACTTTGTCAACTCACTAACCAACATTTAACTCCAGGGAAACTTCCAAATGAGTCCAGCTTCCAGCCCTGTCTAACAAGCTCCAACAGCACCTGCCACAGAAGTCAGCCAGTCTCCTGTGGATGGTGACCCCCACCCCCGAAACCGAAGCTGGACGCAGTTACCGCATAAGTGAACACTCGTTCTGGGACTCTGGCCATGGAAAAGCATTTTCCACTGCACTGACCAGCATGCTGTCACCAGATTTTACTAAGAGGCCAGGTCTTATTTATAACGGAAAAAATTATCCAGAAACAATTTCAGTGTTTGAGAGTAGGAGAATGGTTGAGTAAATTCTAGTATAACCATATACTGAAATGTGGCACATCCATTTAAAATGCTGTTGGTGAACGGATTCAATATCTTGGGGGAAAAGCTCATGTTATAATGTTTACTGAATTGTTGCAAAAGAAAACCAAGAAATGACCTGAATGCCCATCAGCAGGGGAGTGGTTGAATACATTGAGATACATCCAGGCCGTGGAATATTACACATTTATATAAAAAATCAGTTAGATATGGATCTACTGACCTGGAAGGTGTCCCCAGTGTATTGTTAAATGAGAAAGCAGGTTGTGGAGAATTGAACACAACTACGATTTCATTTTTAAAACAAAATAATAAAAATTCTCTCGGAATGTGTCCATTTGTTTGCATGAGGGATGAGGAGGTTGTACAGGAGAGAGTTACCTGCCTGTTAACTTTGGTAGCTTTGGGGTGGGTAGAAAGGAGAGAGATTGGGGACCTTTTTGTCTTCATACATCTTGATGTTGCATTTATGCATAGCCATGCATATTACAAGTGACACTGCCTTCTGTAACTAAAGACTAAAGAATAGTTTACTGAAAAAAATAGCCCACAAAACTAAATATACAGTACTATCTCAATGATCTGAAATATGTATGGAAAAATCTAGCAAAAAAAAAGAAGAAAATATTAATAACAGTTGCCTCTGAGAGGAAGGTGAAATGGTGATGTTTCCTCTTTTTAAATTCCTGTCTATATTTTCCAAGTTTTCTATAATGATCAAAAGGTATGGGGCTTCCCTGGTGGCTCAGACAGTAAAGAATCTGCCTGCAGTGCAGGGGACCTGAGTTCGATCTCTGGTGGGTGGAAGATGCTCTGGAGAAGGGAATGGCTCCCCACTCCAATGTTCTTGCCTGGAGAATTCTATGGACAGAGGAATCTGGTGGGCTATGGTCTATGGGGTCGCAAAGAGTCAGAGATGACTGAGCAACTAACAGGTACACACGTTATTATACATTATTGTTTAAAATATAATGGCCTCTCACCAGCCAATCTTGCCTTTACTTATTATAGTCTGGCCTCTGTCCCCTGTGCCACCTGCCACCTGTCTTTGCTGAAATTCATGTATCCATTCAGCAAATACTTACTGAATTCTAGGCACTAGGGGTGCAGCAGAAACCAAGACAGAGCGCCCACTCTCAGCATCCTTCCTTCCGGAGGGACCATTTAGACATCAAACTGAGTGACCTCCTCCCAGACCCTCACCTCAGTTTCTCTGCGATGCTCAGTGCACTGAGTCACCTTCTCCTATCCAGGCCTGCCCTCTGGTTCTCGTCCACCGTTCTGTCTGCCTCGCTGCCTCCTATCACCTCTCGTGTCCCCATGCACGGAGAGTGTTCCCACGGGCTGTGTTCTGAACCTCCCCCTGCTGCTGCTGCTAAATCGCTTTAGTCGTGTCCGACTCTAGCGACCCCATGGACTGCAGCCTATCAGCCTCCTCCATCCATGGGATTTTCCAGGCAAGAGTACTGGAGTGGGTTGCCATTGCCTGAGTACTGGAGTGGGGTGCCATCACCTTCTCCACCCCTACCAACCCCCAATTTCTTTCTCTGCCACAGGAAGCACTGTTCATACGCAAATTCTGAACTAGAAACTGTAGACCCACACAGGTCTGAGTGGGATGCTGGGGAGGGTGGTGAAGGATGGCTCCAGTGGATGTATGGGACACGAATGAGGGCGGTCCTCAACGCGTGACCCCTGTGGGGTCTATACTCGAGGATTGTTCTGTGCACCCTTGTAGCACAGTACTGCCGTGTGAAAGTATTTGCTTATGTTTGTCTGTGATCCGGGTCCCAAGACCCATCACAGGGTCTAACCTAGAGGAATGAATGAATGAGTGCCGTGCAATGACAGGACAGACAGGTTTTAGAGGGGTGAGCTGAGTAGATCTGGTGCCCGTGGGGTGAAATTCAGGAACGTGAACCAAGGGAAAGTTGTGGAGCTAGGAGCTTTATTTCATTATTATTGGAGCTGAATATTTTTCTGGTTTCTGGGCCGCTTATGTCTTCCTTGTGAAATAACTTATTCAAGACCCTATCCAGCTTTTCAACTATCCTGCTTGCTGTTTTCCTGCTGGTTGGTAATAGTTCTTTTTGTATTAAATATATTACTTTTTTATCTTTTTCTGTGGCTTTTGCTTTTGTTTCTATTTTTGACCTGCACATACTTTTTGTATAAACTGGCAATCTTGTAGTATCTTCCACAGCTTTTACATTCAGAAAACTCAGTCAGATAATTATTTGTGCATTATTTTCTTCTAATTACTTTTTGACTTTTTTAAAAAAAAACAACTTAGTTTGCTATATGGTGTGAATTGAGATAACTTAATTCTTTTCTCAAACAGGTACTTAGTTGACCTTGTAAAATGATTTTCTTTTCTCATTGATTTTTAATGCTGTCTTGTACATATTTTAATTTTTATGTTTCTTTAAGGCTCTTCTGATAATCCATTTCATGTTCTGCCTGTCCACTCTTGGGCCACCTTCATGCTATTGTCATAAACATCATTTGGTGATTCTGTTTAGTATCTTGTAGAATGAGAATGCTACTTTTTTATACCTTTTCAAAAAATATCCATTTTCTGTGACTGTCTATTTCTTCCAGTTAAACTTAGGTATCCTTTTTACTCAATTTAAAACAGGTCATTGGGCTTTTGATCAGAATTGCATTAAGCTTATAAATTAACTTTTCAATAACTTTTCAAAAGGTTAATATTCCAAATTAACCTTTCGGAAGTTAGTCTTCCACTCAAGATTACATATGTCTCTCCAATTATTCAAAAATTTTTTATCCTTCTCTAAAAGTTATTTTTGTACAGTGACAGCCCATTGTTTATTTCCATTCATTATATGCACTTTGTAGTTATCATAAATAAGACCTTGCTTCTTTATTTTTTATCTGTCACTGACATATGGAAATATCATTGATTTCATTTCCTTATTTTGTGTTTGGCTACTTTATTGAAATTTTTTATTAGTTCTAATCGCTTTCTAATGGATTCTCCTGGGTTTTCTGGGTATATTAATACATCATCTGCAAGCCATGTTTTTGCTTGTTCTTTTTTCATTTCTTTTTCTTGCCTCATATGGATTAGCTCTTTTAATAAGAAATGAAATCTCAGAGGTGATAGTAGCATTTGTATCTCATTCCTGATCTTAATCAGATGTTTCACTGTAAGTAGGATGTAGGTTATTATTTTAAAATGGATGCTCTGTCATGCTAAGGAAGTAGTCTTTCTCCTGCTTCCAAATGCTTACTTGAATCAGGGTTACATGTCTAATTTTATTAAATGTTCATTTAGCATTTATTCAGAAGACTTTAGCTTTTTTCCCCTTTTAAAATGGGATACTTTGTGTTATCCCTCTTTTGTATTAAAAGAGATTTTTCAATATTAAAGTCATTTTAGAGATTAACTGCCCTTTGTTAGTTAATCCTTAAAGTGGGCTTTAAAAAAATTAGTGTTGAGTCAATTTATCAGCATTATATTGGATTGGCCAAAAAGTTTGTTTGGCTTTTTCATATTATAGAAAAACCCGAATGAACTTTTTCATCAACTCAGTATTTGAGAGAGTGGACCGGAAGTGGACTGCTGACATTTAAATCCCATCTCTGAGTAATGGAGAGACTCGGACTCCCTTCCTTCATTTCTCTTTGCTTTAGTTCTTCATCTGTAAAATGGAGATGATATGTACAGAATCTGCCTTCTAGGGCTGTTGTGAGGATTAAACAAGTTAATATATGTAAAGTTCTTAGAGGAGTGTCTAACCAAGCACTCACTAAATACAGCATCATATTAGACTATTGAGAACCTACCGTGTGTCTGGTACTGAGCTTGGGGTATGGATTCAAATATGGGAAAACTCAAGTATGGTCTGTCTTATGAAGCTTACAGCCTGGCAAGAAGACAGACACTTATGGATGTGTCATCTGGAAGCATGGACATATGCTTCTATGATAAGCGCTGCCCGGGAGAAGTGATGGTTTCAGGAAAGCATATAACAAAGGGTTTGAACTAGTCAAGGAAAGACCCTTGACTGGGAGCTGAAAGAAAATGTGCCAGGAAGGAGGGGAAGAGTATTCTAGGAAGAGAGAACAGCATATGCAAAGCTCCTGTAGCTGAGGAGTGAGAGTGTGGTCAGTACAGAGGACTGAGAAGGGTGGGGTGTTTGTTTTCTGCCAGATGTATTGAAAATGTAATTGACACATACCTCCAAGCAAATGTAAGGCATATAGCATGATGATTTGATTGATGTATGTTGTGAAATGATTACCACGTAAGTTCAGCTAATGTCCATTTTCTCATACAGAAACAATAAGAAGAAAAGAAGAAAGGGAAAACAAAAAGCTGTTCTCTTTGTACTGAGAACCCTTAGGATCTACTCTCTTAACAACTTACCTGTGTATCATACAGCATTGTCAGCAATAGTCTTCCTGTTGTACATTAGTTCCCTTGTAGTTATTTATTTTATAAGCAGAAGTTTATACCTTTTGACCACCTTCCTACAATTCCCCTTCCCCACCCCCTGCCTCTGATAACCACAAGTCTAATCTGTTTTTCTATGAATTTGTTTTTTGGGGGGTTTGTTTGTTTGTTTAGATTTCACATATTAGTAATAGCATACAGTATTTATCTTTTTCTCTCTGACTTATTTCATTTAGCATAATGCCTTCAAGGTCCATTCATGTTGTTGAAGATGTTAGCATTTCCTTATTTTAACGGCTGAGTAATATTCCTCTATAGAGGATGAGATGGTTGGATGGCATCACCGACGCAATGGACATGAGTTTGGGTAGACTCTGGGAGTTGGTGATGGACAGGGAGGCCTGGCGTACTGCGGTTCATGGCGTTGCAAAGAGTCGGACACGACTGAGCGACTGAACTGAACTGAATATTCCTCTGCGTATATCTTGCAAGTAATTTATCCATTCATCCATCGATGGACACTTAGATTGTTTCCATGTCTTGTTTATTGTAAATAATGCTTCTATGAACATGGAGGTGCAGATATCTTCTCGAGTTAGTGCGTTTGTTACATTTGGATGTATTCCCAGAAGTGGGATTGCTGCATCATCTGGTAGTTCTAATCTTAATTTTTTGAGGATCCTTCGTACTGCTTTCTGTAGTGGCTGTACCAGTTTACATTCCCACCAACAGTGCACACAGGTTTTCTTTTCTCTGTGTCCCTGCCAGTATCTGTCATCTCTTATCTTTTTGAGGATGGTCATTCTAACAGGTATGAAGTGATACCTCATTGTGGTTTCAATTTGCATTTCCTTAATGACTGGTGATGTTGAGCATCTTTTCAAGTACCTGTTGGCCTTCTGTATGCATATCTTCTTTGGAGAAATATCTATTCAAGTTTGTTAAAGGGGTGGGGTTTGGCTGGAAAGCTACTGGACACAAGGCTAAGAGGTCATTAAGAGTCAAACCGTGCAGAGACCCTTATAGGTCTACAGGTAATTTTTCCTTGCTGAAGAGCAGTGATGAGCTATGGGAGGTTTGATGTTGGTGAGGGGAAGGGGAGGTGACCTGATTTGATTTCTCTTTTGAAAAGACATCCCCAGCTGTAGTGTAAATGTGGTTGGACCAGGGTACATGTGGTTGACCAGTTAGGAGGTGGTTATTATGGTGGTTTAGGGGAGAGATGCTGTGGGGTCAAGGGAAGTGGAGATAGAGACAGGGTGATAGGTTGTCCATGGGGCTGTGAAGAAGAGGAAAGCATCAGGAAGGGTGGGTGGAGAACATTCCAAGCCTGCATCTCACAAAGGAGATGTCAGGTCTGGAGCTCAGAGGGAGGTCTGACATGGAGTGTGAAGTTGTGAGTCATCAGTGCACAAGTGGGAAAATTCTCTAGAATAGACAGAAAGGAGGAGAGACCCCAACACGGACCCTGGAAAGGAGCTGGAGAAAGCTCAGTGGAGGGAAAGATGGAAAGTGAGTGATGTGGGCAGAAGCTGGAGACCACACTGTTCAAAGTGTCGTTGCATCTCCAGGGCTACAGGTAGATGAGTTCCCCACCCAGGTGCTGTTCATCCAAATCTACGTGAGCCAGGCCCCCACGCGGTGCTCATGCTCAGTGTAGTCTGAGATGCTTTGGTCTGAGAGGGGCATTTCCAGATGGGAGGGGTGAGCAACAGTGCTAGAGGCCGCTGAGAGAGAGGTCTGTTGAAATGAGGACTAAACAATATCCGCTGGACCCATCGGTGACCTTAGTGGATCTGTTCGGGTAGATCAATAGGATCAGAAGATAGGAAGCAAATGGAGACAGAAAGAATAGACAGATTGTGTTTTCTGAAAATTAGGCTGTGAAGGAGAAGAGAGAGACAAGGCTGGAGGGAGAAGAGGAGTGGAATGTGGAGTTGCTTTCTTAGCCGTAGATTCTTGAGCACATTTAAAACAGGGAAGTTCAGTGGAGAGGAGACAGCATGTAATATACTTGAGAGAGAAACATGCATAAGATTCATGAAGATCAGGGAGGAATAGGATGCAACGGGCATGTGGGAGAAATGTCTTTAGATGGAAGGAGGGTTGGTTCATCTGTAGGAGGCAGGAAGACCAAGTGGGGTGGGCTGGACGGGTGGGGTGGAATTGGGAAGACAACGGGGTCCCCACTGATGGCTTTTATTTTTTGTGGAGATGGGAAGAGAGGGTGGGAGCTGAGCGGAGGGACTGGAGGGTCAAGGGGCCATGGGAAATGGAGAACAATTGCAAACAGCATTCTGGCATCTAGTGTTGTAAAGAGGAAGTTCTGCCCGGTCTGCTGGCTTTTGGTTCAGACTCTCTGCGCCTTGTTTCCTACCTCACAGAATCGTCCTGGGGCTTGAGTCCAGCCATGCTCATTTTATCAGCTGGACAGGGCACAGCACAAGCTAGCTTGCACTTGGGCTCAGTCACCGCGCTCCCCTCCCTCTGTGGCGAGAGGGGGCACCTGGAAAAGGGGCTTCACAATCATCTAACACGTCTCGCCCATCCCTCTGGCAGAGTCTCAGAGTCCTTCTGGCCATAATGAACGGCTCCCTTTCTCTCTCCCAGGCCAGAACTGCACCTTCCAACTGCAGGGTCCCAATGGCACCGTTGAGAGCCCGGGGTTCCCGTATGGCTACCCCAATTACGCCAACTGCACGTGGACCATCACCGCAGAGGACCAGCACCGGATCCAGCTCGTGTTCCAGTCCTTTGCCCTGGAGGAGGACTTTGACGTCCTGTCGGTGTTTGATGGGCCACCCCAGCCAGAGAACCTGCGAACCAGGTACCACCCCCTCCTGTCCGTGGCCAACAGCTGGGCCTGAGCCAAGCTGACTGGGAGGAAGAACCAGGCAGGGTGAACGATAGTCAAGAAACACCTCTGTCTTTATGAGGCCTGCCCTCAATTGCTCTTTCTTTATATAGCTCTTTTTATAAAGCTTTTTCTCCCACTTAGAGGTTCCTAGTAGGCAGGATGGATGAGTAGGGCATTTGGGAAGACTAGATAGAAAACGTACAGAGCAATTCAAGTCTTTCTGTTGAAACTGACTTTGCATGCATACGCAAGACATACATCCCTTGCACCCAGCAGATATGAGTTGAAGGCTAGTAGCGACTGTGTCTTGCATCCTGTGTTTGAAAACCATCAATACTTTGTTGCAAATGGCCTTGCCTTTGCGTGGCTTTGGCTCTGCGTGTAGAATTGAAAAGTTAAGAAGTCCCCAGTTTTTTAGACCCCAGCACAGGTGATGGAAGAGAAAACCTTGGAGAGGACGAGATTGCTTTCTGGTACTCCTGAACTGGTTCCCAAGGGGAGAGTTCACATCAAGGAGGAAGACAGGGAGGGAGGGTACCACCTCTGCAGAAAGAGCAGACTTTAGTGGGACAAAGGTCAAGGCCCCAGAGTCATAGCTTTCCAGGTTTTGTTGACGTATTGGCCTGCTGTGCTCCCTTGCAAGACTCCTCCTGGTTCTGCCCAAAGGACTTTGGGCTCTCAGGGAGAAAGAGAATCAATGGCATGCCAGCCAAGCCGTGGGGAGGTCAGAATGCTAATTGGAAGTGCATGGATGAGAGGTTCCCTCCAAGTCCTTAACCTCAAGGTTTTGTTTAAGATGCTCTTGGAGAGGAGTCACAGACAGCACCCCCAGGACAGTGCCAGCCCTCTTGCTCACTCCCAGCCCTCTCAGGGCAGTGCAGAGGTGAGGCCACCACGCCTGCCACAGGGGTGGGCCTCTGGGGCTCCCCTGACTCAGTGTCCTTCCTGACAAGACCAGGCTTGTCCATCCGCTCTTGACATTCCACAGGGATTAGCACACAGTAGGTGTTCACTGAACTTGGGTGAAGAGACTGGAGTCCTCTCCACTCATTTATTCCACAGATATTTCATGAGCATCTACTATGTTCCAGACACTGGTCCGAGTGTGGGGACACAGCTGTGGGCAAAACAAAGCCACTGTTTTTGTGGAGGTTACATGCTGATCACAGGGGTGGGGGGCAAAGGGTAGGTAGGCCTGGACTTGAATATGTGAGTGTAGAGTTCAAGGACATCGGGTGGGGCTAGAGATATAGAATTAGGAGACTGGGACTGGCCGGAGCTGAAAACCAGGAGCCTGGACTATCGGATATTGAGTTCAGGTGATCCCATCGGTGGGGCACACACATAGCCTCTTGGGGAAGGTTTGAAAGATGGTCAGATCGGGAACTCCCCTGGCAGTTCAATGGCTAAGACTCTGCACTCCCAATGCAGGAGATCTGGGTTTGATCCCTGGTTGGGGACCAAGATCCCACGTGCCACAACTGGAGATCCTGCCTGCTGCAACTAAGACCCAGTGCAGCCAAACAAATAAATAAAAACAAATATTTAAAAAAAAGAAAATCAGATCAGGCCAGTGGGGTGGCTGGTTGGGGTGCGCTGGAGGCAGATTCTGCATCCTGAAGTTCTTCCAGCTTTCTTTACTCTTAAAGCAGGATGCACACACGGGTGATCAAAGCTCTCTTTTCTGACATTTGGGTTCTCTGGCTCTGCGAGTGAAGTGTAGAAGACCCCCAGAGGTGGGGATGACTCTGGCAGGGAAGGGTGGGGGTTTCCAGGAGCTAGGGAGGCGGTCCTGGCAAGGGGGGCACCCTGGATTCTGACCAACCAGCGTGGTTGAGGAGGAGGCTGCTGGGGTTGGTACCTTCATGAGGTCATCCCTGCCCTGGCCCCTCATCCCTGTGGTCATCTTCGTGTGCTTGCTTTGGTTCATTTTCGCTGCATATAGTTTTCCTAGACAACTTTTCTACCTCCACACTCTATGGGATCACACCCCCTTTCTTGCATCTGGTTTGTGCATTTGCATTTTCTTCTCTTTTTACTCAGTCAGTCTTGCCAGAACTTTGCCTATTTTACTGGTCTTTTTAAAGTTCCAACTCCAGAGCTATCAGTGTTATTCCTTTCCTGTTGCCTAGCTTCCTGAGTTCTGCTTCTTCCTTCCTTTGTCTCTCTCTCCCACTTACCTTAGGCTGCTGCTGCTCGTTTGCTGTTTTCATGCACTGAATTAGTTCCATTACTTCTTGTCTGATATTCAGAACATTAGGAGACACTTTTCCCTAAGCACAACTTTGACCGTATCCCATAAATTTTGATGGATAGTTGTTATTTCAGAAATAGCCTCTAATTGCAGTATTGTTTCTTCCTTGACTCTCAGGGTTTTTTTTTCCCATCAAAATTGCCAAGTAATATTTTTATACTTAAGTTATTATCAAATTGTACTGCTTTATGTTCAGATTATGATTTCTATTTTAGAGAATTTTTTGACTTTTTTTTCTCTCAGTATAAGATCATTTTGGTAAACATTCTGAGTATTTGAAAGAAACATATATTCTATGGTGGAAGGCTGAAGAAATTCATGTTAATATTGCTTAATTTTCCTGATTTCTTATTTGTTGCCTAAGTGCAAGTGATTGTCTTCACATTTTCACTATTTTTTAAATCAATTTCTCCCTTTAATTTCTAAGTTTTTATTTTATATATTTTGATGTATACTCTTTAGCATGTCAGTATTTTTAAGTAGCAGATATTCAGTCAATTATAATTCTCCCAATATAAAAGTTATATTTATCCCCCCCTTTTTGCCTTAAATTCTACTGTGATACAAGTATCGTCACTTTTGTTTTATTTTGGGTTTGCATTTATCAACCATCTGCCAATTCCTCTATTTTAATATTTCTATATCATTGTTTCATGTATCATCTAGATTTTTGTTTTTAAAAATCTTTCATAAGAATTTTTATTCTGTAACAGAAAGGTTTAATCCACTCACACTTTTTGTTGATAACTGTTTTATTTGTTCTTGTATAATATCTAATATTTTCTGTTTTTAAGCTTCCTTACTATTTTTTCCATTTCTCCATCTTTAAGCACAAGTTTTCTTTGCCTCATCTCTGATTTTTATTCCACTGATGGTTAAAGGAACTTCTTGAGAACACATTTTAAGCTGTATTTCTCTGTCACCATCTTGTCTAGTGAGCTAGAGAGCCTTTTTCTTAGTCAGGTCTTACCGGCACTACATCTTGTAGAAATTCCTTAGAGTTTGTAGCATGTAGGTGTCTGTCTCTTTTTCCTCATTTCCATGTGGATGTATATAGTCTTTCTTTTCATATACCTTGGACTATTTTCTTGACAATTTAGGAGGTCAGATTGAAGAAGAGTTTAACATATTGTCTTGGCTCTCCATCTTGAACTGGAAATCTCTAAGATTTTTATTCTTTTTGATTTGCTGTTGTGAATAGAATTATTTTCTTTTTGGATGATTCATTGTTTAGAAATACAATTGATGTTTGTATATTGTTCTTGTATCCTATGACCTTGCTGATAGTTTTTTTTTAATAATTGTGGATAAAAACAGTTTTAGTTCTTCCTTTTCAATCTGGATGCTATTTATTTATTTATGCTTAATTGCATTGGATAGAATGTTGAACACATCCAGTATTCAATACAATATTGCATAGAAGTGGTGAGGGTGGACATCCCTACCTTGTTCTTGATCTTAAAATAGTCTACCGTTCACCTTTTAAGTGTGATATTGGCTGTAGGTATTTGGTAGATGCCCTTCAAATGAAGGTCTTTAATGGAGGATTTTGGCATGGTCTGGCTTCAGTGTGGAAAATGCATTGGTTTGGGGGCCAGACTGGTGACATCCAGGTCGGGCAAGAGACGATGGTAACCTGAGCTAGAATAATGAATAGAAAAGAAGGCACGGGTTTGTATGATGCTACAGAAAAGTGTGGTCCTCGGAGTTAAGGGTGGGTTTGTAGGGATTGTATGGTGGGAGTATGAAAAAGGAAGGGGTAGAGGATATCTCTGCAGTGTTTGGTTCGGACGCAGAAAGCAAGCCAGATCAGCCTAATGCGAAATCCAGGCTCCGAGAAAATGTGTTCTCGTGGCATCCTGGGAGATGTGAGGATATTCTGTGCACTGTCTGTCTTCATTCGTCTAGCAGAGCAGTTAGGTCACCTCTCTCACTGCGTTTTCCTGGGAGACAGAGGGTACAGTGGTGACAGGCCCAGATTTACACCCAGCTGGCCTCTGCATTTATTTGTGCCATGACTTGTGCCAGGTTGGCTTCTCTGAGCCTCACCTACAAAATGGTGGTGACACTGACCCGCCTCACAGGGGCGTTGTGTGTGAGTCACCTGCTGTAGACCCCTTAGTGCCCACACACTTTATTCGCATCCTTCTCTTAGGAACTCAGACTGCACTAGAGTACTTCGGTGCCTGTCCTGACAGTTCCTCTGTGGCCCACCCATTAGACTGTTTACACTGGGGGGCTGCAGATGTGGAGGACGAACACTGAAGGAGAGACTGGGCTCAAGGGAAGTCGCTTGTTGCGGACGGCATTGCTGATACCACGGTGGCCCGGCAGTGGGCCTGGGGGACTGGCAAGAAGCCTACAGCATGGTTCTCTCTGCACTGCTTGGGGTTTTCTGTCTCAGATTTGACAGGCATGCTGCTGCTGCTGCTGCTGCTGCTAAGTTGCTTCAGTCATGTCCGACTCTGTGCGACCCCATAGACGGCAGCCCACCAGGCTCCCTCGTCCCTGGGATTCTCCAGGCAAGAACACTGGAGTGGGTTGCCATTCCTTCTCCAATGCAGGAAAGTGAAAAGTGAAAGTGAAGTCGCTCAGTCATGTCTGACTCTTAGCCATCCCATGGACTGCAGCCCAGTTCTGCCCTTTGTGCATTTTAATGCATTTCTCTTTTCTTCCCTTACTTTCTCTCAATCCTTTTCACTCTGTTTATGGATGCATTCCAGCAAAAGGCTGGAGTCACCTTCCCACCCCAATTCTGAATCCTCTTTATACTCGTCTTTCTCTAGCTGCTAGCTCATGGGTTGTGTTGTGAGCAGCAAACTTCCTTCCTGGTTAGAGTCAAGTTCTCGGAGGCTGGGAATCAAGCCTCCTACCACGTTTGGCTGTGGCCGATCCATGCAGTAAAATATACATCTTGCACAAGCAAGAAGTGAATTCCAGCTCCTTGCTAGCTACTTGGCATAGACAGGTCACTTTGACTCTTATCCTCAGTATTCTCATCCACGAAGTGAGTGTATCATTTTCTACTTTGTAGCTTGGTTGATAAGGATTTCATTAAATAATGTGTGTAAACTGCTTTAAATTGTGATGAGATGTAAACAAAAGAAATAGTTGTATGTTGGTAGAAAAAAATTAGAAAATACAACTAAGCAAACACACACACACACGCAAACCCAATAAATGTATAAGACACGACGTAGCACAGTGATTCTCAACTGAAGGTGATTTAGACCCCCAGGGAACATTTGGCAATGTCTGGACACATCTTTGGTTGTCACAAGCTGGAGAGGGGCCATCGAGTGGGTCAAGGCCAGGGATGCTGTTAAGTGCTACCACACACAAGACAGCCGCAAAGGCCGGTGGGGTTGAGGTTGAGAAATCCCAAGGTAGGCGTTTAAGGAGGAGTTAAGACTTTTAACATCAGGTGTATGTGGGTGCGAATCCTCTTTCTGTGTCAGTGATGTTGGGCAAGTAAGTCAGCCCATCTGGGCCTCAGTTTCCTCGTCTGCAAAATGGGGAACTCTAAAGTGATGCTATTCACTGACAGCTGCACCTAGCATCGCTAATGAAGAGGTGCCAGTAGGCACACTGCACACTGCTTGCTCTATATGCAGATGCCATTCATCTCCCAACCACTCCCTTTCTCCACCAGGAGTTCACAGCCATCTTCTTGAAAGCATCTCACATTTCATCTAGAGCTATTCACAAGCAGCATCCCAGGGTGCCAGAAGGCAGCGTCTGGCTGCTTGAAATTAAATTTACAATAGAAGCTGATCAGATTCTTCTTATAATGGAGCAGGGTGGGAAATGGGAGTGGGAACTGGTCCTGAAGTCTGAGGAGCCTGTAGGAGTTTAGAAATTAGCAAGAAAAGAACCAAGAGCCGCCCAGACAATGCAGTGTCAGCCCTGCCTGGATGAATTACTGAAACAATGCCCACATCTCTGCTTTTGCAAAATTAGGTGGCCTTTCTGTGCTGGCAAACATCCTATTGCATTGCATTTTAATGTGGGATGAAGTTTTCTAATGGAACATGAGCAAACATAATCTATGGAGCTGCTGCTAATAAACGACATCACTGTGTATTGGAGGGTTTATAGGGCACTGGTGATGACTGCACCGGTTAAGCACAGCTAAGCATCCCTTAATTTAGACATTTGGGCTCAGGTTATGGGAAACACTGCAACTGGTTCCCTCCGTTGCTGGCAATACACATTCTGTCATCCGCCTAAGGTGGAATGCAGTTTTAGTCATCTGGGGCTTGTTGCAGATTTCACTCAACTGGCATTAGACACCTGTTTGGAAGTTGTAAAAAATCCACAAATTTGCCAGATTTACTGTCTTCTTATGACTGTGTATTGCAGCAGAGGCCCCCTAAAGGACTTGCCTACTGGATTTCTTAAACAGTGTGCCTACACACCAATACAGCTGTCCTTGGAGGATCCTCTCCCCAGAGTGCCTTGAGAATGTGTTCTTGTGGTCAGGAGGTGGCTGGGAGGACCCATGGGGATGAGGGAGCATTCCTGTTTAAGATTAAAGCAGAGGAAGGACGCTGGAAAGGAGAAAGCAGAAGCGAGGACACTGCGTACGTCTTGTGGGCCAGCAACCATGCTAGACACGTGCATTCACTTGTCATTTCTTCAACATTTATTGCATGCCTACCAGGAATACCAGGTGTCAGAGATACAGCAGCTAACAAGGCAGCCTCTGCTTTCAAGCAACGTACAGTCTCCGAGGAAACAGATAAATAAGCAGCGAAGGTAGTCCAGGAGGCCATGGCTGGGGAACCTGGTGTGCGTAGTCATGGGGAGATACTTGCAGGTCCTGATCTGTGGGCCTGGGATGCCAGCTCTGCTTCTACCCCTTTGCTGAGTTAGCGCTCACTCATTTTTCCTATCTCAGCTCATTTGTCACTTTCTCACCTGGCGAATCCTCTGTGACACCCCTACTTCTCAATCCGATCCAACCCTCCTGTGATATCCCTCAGATTACTGTGTGTCTGTCCTTCACGGCTTTACATGTGCATGCTGTGTGATTCTTAGATTTCTGCTCATTTCCCTCGCAAGATTGTAGGCTCCTTGACTAGAGAGACTGGTCTTATTCTCCCCTGCATCTCCAGGGCCTGACCCATAGGAGGCGCTCAGCAAATACTTATGATGTGAATGACTGAATGGCCTTTGGAGAAAGGGATCCCCTAATAAGGCATCGAAGGAGGAGTGGGGAGACTGTTTGAAGTCAAGAGAATAATATGTGCTCAAGTCAAGGCAAAATCAAGAGAAAGGCAAGGTGCAGAGAATTCACTAGGGGTGGGGTGTTGTGGGAGGTTGGGGTGTGGCCAGGCCGGATCACCAGCGGCCCTGTGTGCATGCTGGGGAGCTCACGGGATGGAAGTGGGGACACGCCTAAAGGTCCTAAACAGTCATTACACATCATATGTAATAATCCAACAACACCCCCATGAGAGGAGTAGTGTGCATTCTCTTTGCCGAGGTTAAGTAAGTGTATGTGGCTAAGGTCTCTTAGATACTGAGTGGCTAGTGGAGGAAGGGACCACAAGTCTTCTGGAACCAGAAGCCAGGCTTCCTTTTCCATGTCCAAAAGCCTTCTGACTGCTTGCAACTCATTTGCATTCACTCCGCTTCCCTTTAAAAAATTCATCCTATTTTCCTTTTTTAAGCAGTTTCTTTAAAATAGTAAAAGTAACAGGAACTCAGTACTTGGGAAAAAAAAAGTAAGCTGCACAGCAGTGTACAATGAAAACAGACGAGCGCCTCCTTCCCCAGGCCCTGTCCCAGCCCTGCTCCCTTGAGGTCACTGCTGTTAGCAGTTTGGTGTGTGTCCAATTTCTTTTTAAATAAAGATTCATTAAACTGCCCATGAGGCTTATTGGGACATCCATCAGCCCCTTAAAAATTGTTCTGATGAATTAAGTGTAAACTAATTAGAAACATGGATTCAATTACCCTCGAAACACACAAGGGTTTAATAATTAATAGGAAGAGGGCTTGAGGCCAAAGGCATTATGGATTTTATCAAACCCCTAACATCTGAAAAGTAAATATGTCTGATTTATCCTAAATGCGGGTAAATTTGCCATCCAGAGGCAAACCTGTTGGTAGGAGCTTCACATTTAATCGAAGAAGTTATTTCTGATTAATATGGAGTCAGCTGAAGGGTGCAGAGGCCAAGGCCTCCGAATGCTACTGGACGGGGCTGCCTGGAAGAGGGCAGCCGCCTGTCTTTCTGGGTCACCACAGTTAGTTTGGCACATGCCTTTCCCCAGGCCAGCTTTGGGGAGGACCTGCTAAGGCCCCGAGTGATACCACTGACCCCTCTTATGGGCCCAGACAGCTGGGGAACAATACTGGCCCAAGAAACACCGTAGAACATTAGGGGAAGCATTCTATCTCCTGGACGATGAGCTCTGATGACTTAGATGGACACAGAGGAGGATCAGAGTGGTTGGAACATTTACTTGTTGTGTGTCAAGTGCTTGAAGTCCCACAGCTCATTCAGTCTTCACAGTTTTCCCACAGGTAAGAATTATCACTTCCATTTTTATCCATTTTTCCATTTTTTCTTATCCATTTTTTTTCCATTCTAAGTAAGCCGAGTCTCAAAGAGGCTATGTGCCTTGGGGGAGATGTATTCAAAAGCTCATATTATCTATAGAGATACTATGCATATAATAGATAACTAACGAGAACCTACAGTATAGCTCAGGGGACTTGTGCTCTGTGGTGACCTAGATGGGAAGAGTATCCAAAAGAGAGGGGATCTGTGTATATGTATAGCTGATTCACTTTGCTGTATAGTAGAAACTAACGCAACCTTGTAAAGCAATTACACTTCAATTAAAAAAAGAATCTTTTTAAAGCACATATTCACACAGGTCTGCACAACCACACCAAGGCTGAAGGGGGCTGCAGAGAGGAGCGAGCAGGGTCTGCAAGTGCAGTGACCCGTGGGCAGCCGTGTGCTCCATCACCTAATGCCAGAGGGTGGGTTTGGGCAGACGTGGTGGGGGAGGGGTTGGCAGCGGGAGATATACAAAGCCAGGTGGGCAGCAGTGTCGGGGTCCTGAGCAATCTCTCCCTTCACAGTAGAGCCCTGTGGTTCAAGGTCAAAGTGAATTTTTGTGGCAAAGCCTTGCCTCGTTCTTTCGCCAAGTCTGCTGTTTAATAGCAGCCAGAATGTAAGGCCCCATGCAGCTCAAGTCTTGGACCAAAAGGCTGTGTTGCCTGCCTCCCTCGCCATGATCAGTCCTGCCCACAGTGTCACCAGGCATTGTCAAAGATGTGAGTTTACCCAGAATGGAGTCGGTTTCCCTTTGACCCTCCTTTGCCTGTCTCTTGCAAGTGGTGGCCAATCAGGGTGTTGCTGAGATAGGAGTGTATCCCTTCTGTATCCTCAGCTCATTCCCTGAACCTTTGGGACAGCAGAAATCAAGGTACAAGGCTCCCTGGTAACCCGGGGATGATGTCCTCAGGGAGAGGAAGGTTTGGTAATTTTAGCATATACTCCATTGGTCAGCAGAAATGGTACCCAAGTAAGCATCTCCGAAGCGCTGAGCTCCTCATGCACGTAAAGTAAACATAAAAGAAAACCAATTCTTAGTCTCTTAAGTGAGCAGAGAGCCACTGTCAGTGAGAACTGGGGCGAGGAGACATGGGGTCTGGCCCAGCACAGCCACTGGTATGCTTGTGACCTTCGCCAAGTCCCATCCCTTCTCAGGACCAGCTGCATTTTCCTGACTTATAAATTGAGGACTCAAGTCCAAGAGAACTCTGAAGCTTCTCCCAGTGCTGAAATTGTGTGATTGAGTGATACTAGAGATGTATGTGGAAGGGCTGTAAAATACTCCTGATCTTCTTGGATTATTTCTGCCGTATTCAGGTACTGCTCTTGGCTTTTCAACAGTTGCGCCATTTGTCTTTGGCATAAGGGTTTATTTTCCAGTGGCCTGTAAAGCAGGGTGGCAGAGGAGGCTAACCGTCTGCCATCATTCTTACTTCTCTTCCACAGGGCAGTGCTGTCTGTGGGAAACAGCTGCCAGACTGGGTCAGTATTTTTCAGCCTCTTTGCATCGAGGTGGAGCTGTACACCTTAGTGGCAGTAGAAAGTGGATGAAGTAATGGTACCCCCACCCCAGCATGGCCCAGAGAGGCTCCCTTGTAATCTGCTCTCTTTCCCTGGAAACAGATGTAGGAAGCCTGGATACCTGGTGGGTCTTATGAAGTAGGACCCACCCCCTCCCTTGACTGCTGATTGATTGGATTTTACATAAGTGAGACATAAATTTGTACACACTTGGAGTCCAGGGTTATCATTGTAGCCAGTGCTTTCTTGGCCATTGCAAATTCTGAGTCTTGGCATTTTGGAATTTATGTTAGAACCTAGAGGTAGGTGAGGATTCTAGAAGCAGTGTCCATTAGCTTTCCAGACTTGATACTTGCTTTCAGGGAAATGAAGCTCCTGGTGGCCTGGCCTTTGTGCCTAAAAGTTAGGTCATTGACTGATAAAATACAGTATTTTTTAAGCAACTTTATTTGTGCTCTTGACTTTTGGTGGACTCTTCTTGGCACCAAATGTGGTTCTGGCTGTAGTCCTCTCTCTCCTATTGCCTGTAGCCCCAGTTGAGCATGCATGTGTAGGGTGGTGGTTAGGAAAGGGGCTTTGAAGCTGGCCTGCCTGGGTTCGAGTCCCAGTTCTGCCTCTTAATGGTGGCTAGATGCTGAGACACTTCTCTTTGAGTCTCAGTTTCTATATCAACGAAGTTGGGATTAGAGTAGTACCTACCCTTAGGGAAGTTGTGAAGATTCAACTACCCTACAGGCATAAAGTGTGCAGAAGATGCTGGACACATTTTCAGCATCGGGTAAATGTTAGTCCTCTTCAAAGCCCATCCCTTCCAACTCCCTCCACTGCCACCACAGTGATACAGGCCACCATTATCTTTTGCATTGATTGTCACAACAGCCTCCTTCCCAGTCTTCCTGCTCTTTGAAGTTGTCTTTCAGTTGCTCAGTCATGTCTGACTCTTTACAACTCCATGGACTGCAGCACGCCAGGCTTCCCTGTCCTTCACCATCTCCTGGAGTTTGCTCAAACTCACGTCCCTTGAGTTGGTGATGCCATCCAACCATCTCATTTTCTGTCACCCACTTCTCCTGCCTTCAGTCTTGCCCAGCATCAGGGTCTTTTCCAACAAGTTAGTTCTTTGCATCAGGTGGCCAAAGAATTGGAGTTTCAGCTCCAGCATCAGGCCTTCCAATGAATATTCAGGGTTGATTTCCTTTAGGACTGACTGGTTTGATTTCCTTGCAGTCCAAGGGACTCTCAAGAGTGTTCTCCAACACCACAGTTCAAAAGCATCAGTTCTTAGGTGCTCAGCTTTCTTTATGGTCCAACTCTCACATCCATACATGACTGCTGGAAAAAACATAGCTTTGACAAGATGGACCTTTGTTGATAAAGTAATGTCTCTGCTTTTTAAAATACTGTCTAGGTTGGTCATAGCTTTTCTTCCAAGGAGCAAGTGTCTTTTAATTTCATGGCTGCAGTCACCATCTGCAAGGATTTTGGAGCCCAAGAAAGTAAAGGCTGTCACTGTTTCCATTGTTTCCCCATCTATTTGACATGAAGTGATGGGACCGGATGCTATGATCTTAGTTTTTGAATACTGAGTTTTAGGCCAGCTTTTTCACTCTCCTCTTTCACTTTCATCAAGAGGCTTTTTAGTTCCTCTTTGCTTTCTGCCGTAAGGGTGGTGTCATCTGCATATCTGAGGTTATTGATATTTCTCCCTGCAGTCTTGATTCCAGCTTGTGCTTCATCCAGTCTGGCATTTCACATTTTGTACTCTGTATATAAGTTAAATAAGTAGGGTGGCAGTATACAGCCTTGACATACCCCTTTCCCAATTTGGAACCAGTCCGTTGTTCCATGTCTGGTTCTAACTGTTGCTTCTTGACTTGCATACAGATTTCTCAGGAGTCTCTGTCTAAATAATAAGGGAATCTGAGTGAAGGGTGTGTTAGTCACTCAGTCATGTCCAACTCTGTACGACCCCATGGACTGTAGCCCACCAGGCTCCTCTGTCCATGGGATTCTCCAACAAGAATATTGGAGTGGGTTGTCATTCCCTTCTCCAGGGGATCTTCCCGACCCAGGGATCACTTCCCTGGTTACTCAGATGGTAAACAATCTGCCTGCAATGCAAGAGACTTGGGTTTGATCCCTGGGTCAGGAAGAGCCCCTGGAGAAGGGAATGGCAACCCACTCCAGTATTCTTGCCTGGAGAATCCCATGGACAGAGAGGCCTGCTGTGCTACAGTCGATGGGGTCACAAAGAGTCAGACACGACTGAGCGATTAATGCTTTAGCTTTACTAGTTTTTAACCTAACATCTTTGTTCTGTTCGAGGATGGCATCCAGGGAAACCACATGAGGTTTAGTCTTTGTGTCTCCTTAGGCTTTCTTGGCCATGACAGTTTTGCCCCCTTTCCTTGTTTTTGATGATCGACAGCTTTGAGGAATACTGGTCAGGTGCTGTGTAGAGTGTCCTTCGGTTGGGATTTGTCTGATGTTCTCATGATCAGACTGGAGGAATGTGTTGTTGGCAGGAGGGCTCCCTTTTCCTCACATCATCTCAAGGATACATACTGTCAACATGGCTCACCTATGTTGATGTTGGCCTTGACCACCTGGTTGAGTTCAGGTTGTCAGTCTTCTCCACTGTGAAGTGCCGTCCTCTTTGGAAGGAAGTCCCTGTGTGCAACCCACGCTGACAGAGTTGAGAGTCAGCTTCATCTTGAGGGCAGAGTAGCTGCATAAATTATTTGGAATTCTTCTGCAGGAGAAATCTATTTTCCTACACTTCTTAATTTATTTATATCAGATGGATGTATGGATATTTACTTTTTTACATTGGGTTATCATCCAATACTAGTTTATTTATTTTGTTTGCTCAAACTGGAAAGTTTTTGGCCATGGGGGGACTCTTTCAGTTGACGCCTCTTGTTTCCTTTGGCATTTCCCCATCATTGAGAGCTTTTGCCGTTGATGTTGTTGTTGCTGTTATTGCTTCACTGAATCTCTTTGAAGAAATGAGCTTTGCATCCTTGGTGTTAGAAACCAAGATCTGGTGCTAGATGTGCTCATTACTGTTGAGGTATCATTGCTTCTAGGCCCTCTCAGCTGACAGAGCAAGGGAATATGTGTATGCAGCCTAACTCATGTGTATGCACATATCTATAAATATTTTTATATGTATCATCTGTATCTGTGTTCAGCTAAATGAGAGTTCATACTGAAGTCTCCAACTCTAGTCTAGTACCACATGGATCATTCTAGCCTCCTCCCTTTGCTTATCTGGAACGTCCACTCCAACAGTGAGACACTTGGTTCCCACCATCCATCATCCATTGACTGAATTGTTCAATTCCAGGAGGTAGAGTGATATCAGAATTGTTAGCTTGTATTCCGTGGGAAACAATGTTTCAGCTAGAGTACAGTAATCATGTGCAGTTGTTTTTGCCTTTAGCCTTACAGATTCCACTCATCTGGAAAGTTACTTAGATAAGCACATGAAGGAAATGCACATCAGAGAAAGCATGTGAAGTGCAGGTGGTGAGATTTTAATAGGGTGGCCAAGGAAGGTGTCGCACTAAGAAGGTGACTTTTAGTGAAAACCTGAAATGAGTTTGGTGTCTCCACCTATCGTTAGGTGGCTCCATGGTACCTGTTCTGTTACATTGTGTTTCTTAACATGTATTTCCTTTCTCAGGACCTAGCAGACTTTATTATGGAAATTCGAGGGAGAGGAAACATATTCATTGGTAGCTTCAAGTGACATGATAGACACATAGGCACATGTTTATGGCACCTGTCCCCCAGAGCTGCACTGACCCAGGCTCCCAGGATAACACGATGAAGGCAGTGAAGTCAGTGTAGACTGTTTCTGGCTGGTGAAGTCATAGACCCTCATGTTGTCCTTGAGCATCTTGGAGACTGGCAGGGCAGTGTCTTAAATCCTGCCCATCAGTTTATATCAGGATTCTCCTCTGCACCTTGGGAGGTCTTCCCTGTCCCCTCCTGATTTAGTCTTCCCTATCACCATGGCAACTCTCATCCCTTAACAGGCAGTGGCAATCTTATCAAACAGTCTAATCAAGGAAGGAAGTGTATACCTTTGACTCCACCTTTCCAATATGATTATTTTGTCTCAAAGCGCTCTTGATGAGTGGTCTGGGGGCTTCGTAATCCCCTGGTCAGTTGATAGAGGCACATTCAACTTCCCTCTTTTCCAAAGCCCTGCAGCAACACATCACAGATAAGTGTATCTTAGGCTTACATAGCCCCTACCCAGCAAAGGGGAAAGGTGACAGATCCTGGCTCCAGGAGTCTAGCTCTATTTCAGTCATAACAAGAATTCATCACTGTCCACAGATAATTGCAGAAAGCAAGAAGGCTGTCAAAGCCCTTAGTAGGTGGAGGAATAAATGCCAGAGGAGTTATTGCAATCTAAGGCAAGGTTTGGAATCATCCACTTTGAGTGACGAGTATTGCTCCTCCTAGTTCTGGCTGCTTAAGCTTCCCAGACACATTGTGTTAGTCTGCTTCTCTCAACAATTTCCAAAGTGTCTTTTTTTGGCCCCGTTTTACAGAGGAGAAAGCTGAGGCTCCAAATGGCAAATAAGTCCTGTGTTAACAAGAGGTGGCCCAAGAGGTAGCCAAGTTCCCAGCTCTTTATCCTTGCTCTTTTTTAGTGTCCTTCAGCTGCCTAGGTGACTAGTGCAGTGGGGGATGGGAGAAAGGCAGCCTGAACACAGAGTCATCTGTCCTCATGGGCTTCAGTGGATGAGAGAGAAATGACCAGAGATGTGATTGATTCCTCTCCCATAGCTCCCACCCCACCACTGATACTAGAATTTACCTGAACTTGGGCCAAAAGAACAGGAAGATGGAATGAGTGTCTTTTCTCTGCTGTGGTCTTCCTCCAACATAAACTAGGTGAAGACCTCGACATGGTGAATTATTTGTAGAACCTCAAAGGAACGAGTTCTTACTATTTTGGAGTATGCAGAAGTGTAAAGATTTTCTTTAATTAGATAGTGCCAGATAGATTTAATTAAAGCTTCAAACCTGCAATTTTCTTTGTTTGATTGATCAGTTGGTGCTGATTGCCTAGAGTAATTATGAAGGGGGAAGTAGAATTTTCAGTCTGGTGGCGATAAGCAGCAGACTGAGTCGACCCCTGGATACTTGGTTGTCAAAGTGGATTGTGAAAAGGTTTAAATTGCACAAATGTTTGCTAGCTGGTTGGCTGAAAAATAAGGTCCCTAAATTACACTTTCGTCTAAATCGTGCTCCTGGCTGATGTGGTTCTGTAGAAAAGTTCCCTTTCCCTTCCTTTCTAAAAATGTAATCACACCGCCAAGATCAGACAATATTCCGTTTTGTGAAATAACTGAAGCACACGACTGGGAGTGGCTTCTAATGGCCTTAGGAGATTGCAGGAACCCATGGAAGGTCAGGAGAGAACGGCAGCCTCTCAGTGTGAATTTAGGGATATCAGAAGGAGTTTTGAAGTCAGACAGTCCCTGGGTTTGAATCTAGCCTGTGATTTTGGCCAAGCCCCACCTTTTTTTCCCTCATCTGTAAAACGGGACAGTTGTTGACAACAGATGAGCCGACGAATGCGTATCTAGTGCCCGGCTGCAATGGGTTTGCACCAAATGTCAGTTCCTCTCTCTTCCTGTGCTCTGTCACCTCTTTGAGGTACCACCACGGAAGCTCCATGAACTCAGGAGACCAGAATCATCTTGCTCTCCACTGCAAAATAGCCCCTGGTGCATTGCATGTATATGGGTTTGTTCAGTGGACAAATAAATGAACGAATACCCTATGCATTTAGGTCCCCCCCCGCCCCCCCTGCCAAATAGGTGACACTGGGACAGAGTAGCAGAGAGGCTCCATTCATGAAACTTTGAAGGGACTTGGTCCCCATTGGACACAGTATGAAGCGTGAGGTTGGGGCTGCCATTGGAATCATCGGCAGGAGAAACTGTCCTCCTTTCTTCTTTTATTTTTAATTTATTTTTTATTGGAGGATAATTGCTTTACAGAATTTTGCTGTTTTCTGTCAAACCTCAACATGAATCAGCCATCAGATCAGATCAGATCAGTCGCTCAGTAGTGTCCGACTCTTGGCGACCCCATGCCTGTTCATGTTACAGGATGGATGTTGAAGGACTCGGGGGTGTTTACTTGGAGGAAGGAGACCCTTAGGGGAAATGATGGCAGTTGTCAAGGCCTGGGGAAAGGACTCAAAACCTGACATTAGATGATGGCACTCAGGTTGTGACATGGAAGGGACTCCCAGCCCCAAGAGGCACTGAACTTCTGGCTTCTGGAAGAATCCATGCAGAATTTGGTGCTTCTAGCACTGCCCCTCTCAGAGCCACAGTTGCCTCCACTCCTGAACTGAGGGGGCTGTTGCTCTGCATGTAGATCAGTGATGCTCCACGTGGCGATGTGCCTTCCCCAACCCTGACCCTTGGATGGTGAGGAGTGGTTATTGCATCTGATGTTCTAGAAAAGAGCCGCAGGGGAGGTATACATGCGACTTAAAAAGCATCTTTAGAATAACCAGTCCTTTGATTTATTTGTATTCACTTTATTTTGAAATTTTAAACCACATGAAAAAGGAAGTGATCGTTTTATGTGGATCACCAGGGGCCCCAGGGTTTCAGAAGATTGACATACTGTAGTGTAGATGGGTGCTTCACAAACTTTAATGTGCATGCAAGTCATCTGGGTTTTTGAGGAAAGTGCCAATTCAGATTCTGCCGGTCTGGGGGCGGGGCGGGGAAAGACTCTGCCTCTCCCAGTGAGGATCCAGGCGATAAACCAGTGCTGCTGGCTCGTGGTCTGTTCCGGAGGGTCTCTGAACCCTTCCCAGCAACTCCAGGGGCCGTGGCTCCCTAGAAAAGCAGAATGTTGGTTGCTTATGTACGAGTCCTTGGTCCATCCTTTATAGAGTCTGTTAAATGGAGAGGAACCAAATAAGAATGAAGACCCAGGCGTGAATGAATCTGGGCAGGATATAAGAAATGTGTTCTAGTAGCAATAGAACTAGGCATTCATTGCTTAGATTTACATCTTCGGCACATGTTTATGTCTGTGCCCATGGCTGCTGATCATTTGCAAATAATGCTCTGTTGTCTTAATCCTGCTTTTATGGCTAATGATGTGTGTTTCATTCTGATCCAGTGTAGAATTTGAGTAAACATATATTTCTCAATGTCTTCCCCTCTAATCGCTACCCAGGGCTGTGAGTCATTGAAAGAAATCGTGTGTGAGGGAACGAGATGCTTTCTGGAGACCATCCCCTCGTGCCAGCCTCCGTTGGCTGCCCACCAGGACCCCGTGGGGGCGAGCCTGCTCGCCATCCAGAGTGCCTGTGCTGCTGGCAGATACAGTCAGTGTGGCTTCCCCCATGAATCCAGCCGGGCTCGATGGGCCTGCCAATAGCATCGATCTCTGGTCCCTCAGAGCAGAGTCGTTTCACTCTATTTCCAGGAATTTGTGATGTTTCTAATTTGATTATTTAGTATCATTATCTGCTGTCCTCATGCCTGCTCAGCTGCAGACAGTGCTGGTGCCCACACCCCAACCCATCCTGCCCAGTCTGACTGTGGAGAGGCCTCCATCCTTCCTGGCGGGTGACTTAAGGCTGAGCATCCTGGACACTCTGGTACCTGCTGGGCTGTGGTGCCTCAAGCCCCCTGGCTGGTCCCTACCTGCTGGGCCTCAGTCTACCCTGAGCCCTGGCTCCATAAGCCAGGAGCTCGACTCCACTTGACAGTTGCTAACCCACTTCTCCCAGAGGCTGGACTCTGGTCCTGACTCCTGATTCCATGTAGGACAGGGTCCCCAGGGCCCTGCCAGCACCCAGGCCTCCAGCCACCAGCTGCCCTTCCCTCCTCCTTCCCCCAGGCTGGTTGCTGAACCTCAAGCTTTGATTCCGTCCCCCCACCTCCATCTTCTGCCCCTTCCCAATGCCAATTTAGGGGGTATTTTTTGATGCCAACAAGCAGGGAATGCAGAGGGAGATGCAATTGCAAGGTAGAGACTGGGATGCAGGAGGAAACAGGTGAGGAAGAGGCTGAGAAATCAAAAGCAGGCATAGCAAAAATCAACAAAGCCAAAAGCTGGTTTTTTGAGAAGATAAATAAAATTGACAAACCATTAGGCAGACTCATCAAGAAACAAAAGGATAAGAATTAAACCAACAAAATTAGAAATGAAAATGGAGAGATCACAACAGACAGCACGGAAATACAAAGGATAGTAAGAGACTACTCTCAGCAACTATATGCCAATAAAATGGACAACTGGGAAGAAATGGACAAATCTTAGAAAAGTACAACTTTCCAAAACTGAACCAGGAAGAAATAGAAAATCTTAACAGACCCATCACAAGCAAGGAAATTGAAACTGTAATCAGAAATCTTCCAGCAAACAAAAGCTCAGGACCAGATGGCTTCACAGCTGAATTCTACCAAAAATTTAGATAAGAGCTAACACCTATCCTACTCAAACTCTTCCAGAAAATTGCAGAGGAAGGTAAACTCCCAAACTCATTGTATGAGGCCACCATCACCCTAATACCAAAACCAGACAAAGATGCCACAAAAAAAGAAAACTACAGGCCAATATCACTGATGAACATAGATGCAAAAATCCTTAACAAAATTCTAGCAAACAGAATCCAACAACATATTAAAAAGATCACACATCATGACCAAGTGGGCTTTATCCCAGGAATGCAAGAATTCTTCAACATCCACAAATCAATCAACGTAATACACCACATTAACAAATTGAAAGATAAAAACCATATGATTGTCTCAATAGATGCAGAGACGGCCTTTGACAAAATTCAACATCCGTTTATGATAAAAACCCTCCAGAAAACAGGAATAGAAGGAACATACCTCAACATAATAAAAGCTATACATGACAAACCCACAGCAAACATTATCCTCAATGGTGAAAAATTGAAAGCATTTCCTCTAAAGTCAGGAACAAGACAAGGGTGCCCAATCTCACCACTACTACTCAACATAGTTTTGAAAGTTTTGGCCACAGCAATCAGAGCAGAAAAATAAAAGGAATCCAGATTGGAAAAGAAGAAGTAAAACTCTCACTGTTTGCAGATGACATGATCCTCTACATAGAAAACCCTAAAGACTCCACCAGAAAATTACTAGAGGTAATCAATGAATATAGTAAAGTTGCAGGATATAAAATTAGCACACAGAAATCCTTTGCATTCCTATACACTAACAATGAGAAAACAGAAAGAGAAATTAAGGAAACAAGCCCATTCACCATTGCAATGAAAAGAATAAAATATTTAGGAATATATCTACCTAAAGAAGCAAAAGACCTATATATAGAAAACTATAAAACACTGATGAAAGAAATCAAAGAGGGCACAAATAGATGGAGAAATATACCATGTTCATGGATTGGAAGAATCAATATAGTGAAAATGAGTATACTACCCAAAGCCATCTATAGATTCAATACAATCTCTATCAGGCTACCAACAGTATTTTTCACAGAACTAGAACAAATAATTTCACAATTTGTATGGAAATACAAAAAATCTCGAATAGCCAAAGCAATCTTGAGAGAGAAGAATGGAACTGGAAGAATCAACCTGCCTGACTTCAGTCTCTACTACAAAGCCACAGTCATCAAGACAATATGGTACTAGCACAAAGACAGAAATATAGATCAATGGAACAAAATAGAAAGCCCAGAGATAAATCCACACACCTATGGACACCTTATCTTAGACAAAGGAGGCAAGAATATACAATGGAGAAAAGACAATCTCTTTAACAAGTGGTGCTGGGAAAACTGGTCAACCACTTGTAAAAGAATGAAACTAGAATACTTTCTAACACCATACACAAAAATAAACTCAAAATGGATTAAAGATCTAAACGTAAGACCAGAAACTATAAAACTCCTAGAGGAAAACATAGGCAAAACACTCTTTGACATAAATCACAGCAGGATCCTCTATGACCCACCTCCCAGAGTATTGGAAAGAAAAGCAAAAATAAACAAATGGAACCTAATTAAAATTAAAAGCTTTTGCACAACAAAGGAAACTATAAGCAAGGTGAAAAGACAGCCTTCAGAATGGGAGAAAATAGTAGCAAATGAAGCAACTGACAAAGAATTAATCTCAAAAGTATACAAGCAACTCCTGCAGCCAATTCCAGAAAAATAAATGACCCAATCAAAAAATGGGCCAAAGAACTAAACAGACATTTCTCCAAAGAAGACATACAGATGGCTAACAAACACATGAAAAGATGCTCAACATCACTCATTATCAGAGAAATGCAAATCAAAACTGCAATGAGGTACCATCTCATGCCAGTCAGAATGGCTGCTATCCAAAAGTCTACAAGCAATAAATGCTGGAGAGGGTGCGGAGAAAAGGGAACCCTTTACACTGTTGGTGGGAATGCAAACTAGTACAGCCACTATGGAGAACAGTGTGGAGATTCCTTAAAAAACTGGAAATAGAACTGCCATATGACCCAGCAATCCCACTGCTGGGCATATACACCGAGGAAACCAGAATTGAAAGAGACACGTGTACTCCAGTGTTCATTACAGCACTGTTTATAATAGCCAGGACATGGAAGCAACCTAGATGTCCATCAACCTAGACAAATGGATAGGAAAGATGTGGTACATATACACAATGGAATATTACTCAGTCATTAAAAAGAATACATTTGAATCAGTTCTAATGAGGTGGATGAAACTGGAGCCTATTATACAGAGCAAAGTAAGTCAGAAAGAAAAGCACCAATACAGTATATTAATGCGTATGTATGGAATTTAGAAAGATGGTAATGATAACCCTATATGCGAGACAGCAAAAGAGACACAGATGTATAGAACAGTCTTTTGGACTATGTGGGAGAGGGTGAGGGAGGGATGATTTGGGAGAATGGCATTGAAACATGTATATTATCATATGTGAAACAAATCTCCAGTCCAGGTTTGATGCATGATACAGAGTGCTCAGGGCTAGTGCACTGGGATGACCCAGAGGGATGGGATGGGAGGGGGGTTCAAGATGGAGAACACATGTACACCTGTAGCAGATTCATGTCAATGTATGGCAAACCACTAAAATATTTTAAAGTAATTAGCCTCCAATTAAAATAAATAAATTTATATTTAAAAAAAAAAACAAAAGCAGGCATTGGGACAGTGCTTTCTGATAATAAAAAATAGCAATAAAATTATATATGTATAATTTTGTATCAACTGCACACACATATCACAGACATAATGTACCTGGCATTCTTCCAAGCTTGACATGGAGCATGTCATTTGGTGCTCTCAACAGCTCCTCAAGGAGGGAATTATTATTACTATCCTGTATTATGGATGGGGACTGGAATGAGCAGTAGTGGAGTAGGTCATGTAGCTTGTAAGTGGCAGAGCCAGGATTTAGACCCAGGTGATCAACTTCAGAGCTCAGAGTCTTCACTGCTATGCAATCAGTTCAGTTCTGTTCAGTCTCTCACTCATGTCTGACTCTTTGCAACCCCATATACTGCAGTACACCAGGCTTCCCTGTCCTTCACCAACTCCCGGAATTTACTCAAACTCATGTCCATTGAGTTGGTGATGCCATCCAACCAGCTCATCCGCTGTCGTCCCCTTCTTCTCCTGCCTTCAATCTTGCCCAGCATCAGGGTCTTTTCAAATGAGTCAGTTCTTCGCATCAGGTGGCCAAAGTATTGGAGTTTCAGCTTCAACATCAGTCCTTCCAATGAATATTCAGGAATGATTTCTTTTAGGATGGACTGCTTGGATCTCCTTGTAGTCCAAGGGACTCTCAAGAATCTTCTCCAACACCACAGTTCAAAAGCATCAATTCCTTGGCTCTTAGCTTTCTTTATAGACTTAACTATTACCTCCATACATGACTACTGGAAAAACCATACCCTTGACTAGACGAATCTTTGTTGGCCAAATAATGTCTCTGCTTTTTAATGTACTGTCTAGGTTGGTCATAACTTTTCTTCCAAGGAGCAAGTGTCTTTTAATTTCTTGGCTACAGTATATCTGTAGTCATTTTGGAGCCCCCCAAAATAAAGTCTGACACTGTTTCCACTGTTTCCCCATCTCTTTGCCATGAAGTGATGGGACCAGATGCCATGATCTTAGTTTTCTGAATATTGAGTTTTAAACCAACTTTTTCACTCTCCTCTTTCACTTTCATCAAGAGGCTCTTTAGTTCTTCTTCACTTTCTGCCATAAGGGTGGTGTCATCTGCGTATCTGAGGTTATTGATATTTCTCCTGGCAATCTTGATTCCAGCTTGTGCTTCTTCCAGCTCAGCGTTTCTCATGATGTACTCTGCATATAAGTTAAATAATCAGGGTGACAATATACAGCCTTAACGTACTCCTTTCCCTATTTGGAACCAGTCTGTTTTTCCATGTCCAGTCCTAACTGTTACTTCCTGACCTGCATACAAGTTTTTCAAGAGGCAGGTCAGGTGGTCTGGTATTCCCATCTCTTTCAGAATTTCCCAGTTTGTTGTGATCCACACAGTCAAAGGCTTTGGCATAATCAATAAAACAGAAGTAGATGTTTTTCTGGAACTCTCTTGCTTTTTCGATGATCCAGCGGATGTTGCCAATTTGATCTCTGGTTCCCCTGCCTTTTCTAAATCCAGCTTGAACATCTGGAAGTTCATGGTTCACGTACTGTTGAAGCCTGGCTTGGAGAATTTTGAGCATTACTTTGCTAGCGTGTGAGCTGAGTGCAATTGTGCAGTAGTTTGAGCATCTTTGACATTGCCTTTCTTGGGATTGGAATGAAAACTGAACTTTCCCAGTCCTGTGGCTACTGCTGAGTTTTCCAAATTTGCTGGCATATTGAGTGCAGCACTTTCATAGCATCACCTTTTAGGATTTGAAATAGCTCAACTGGAATTCCATCACCTCCACTAGCTTTGTTCATAGTGATGCTTCCTAAGGCCCACTTGATTTTGCATTTCAGGATGTCTGGCTCAAGGTGAGTGATCATACCACTGTAATTATCTGGGTTGTGAAGATCTTTTTTGTACAGTTCTCCTGTGTATTCTTGCCACCTCTTCTTATCTTCTGTTTCTGTTAGGTCCATACCATTTTTGTCATTTATCAAGCCCATCTTTGCATGAAATGTTCCCTTGGTATCTCTAATTTTGTTAAAGAGATCTCTAGTCTTTCTGTCTCTATTGTTTTCCTCTATTTCTTTTCATTGATCACTAAGGAAGGCTTTCTTATCTCTCCTTGCTATTCTTTGGAACTCTGCATTCAAATGGGTATATCTTTCCATTTCTCCTTTGCCTTTCACTTCTCTTCTTTTCACAGCCATTTCTAAGCCTTCCTCAGACAACCATTTTGCCTTTTTGCATTTCTTTTTCTTGGGAATGGTCTTGATCACTGCCTCCTGCACAGTGTCATGAACCTCCATCCATATTTCTTCAGGCACTCTGTCTATCAGATCTAAATCCCTTGAATCTATTTGTCACTTCCACTGTATAATCGTAAGGGATTTGATTTAGGTCATACCTGAATGGTGTAGTGGTTTTCCCTACTTTCGTGAATTTAAGTCTGCATTTGGCAATAAGGAGTTCATGATCTGAGCCACAGTCAGCTCCTTGTTTTGATTTTGCTGACTGTAGAGAGCATCTCCATCTTTGATTGCAAAGAATATAATCAATCTGATTTTGGTATTGACCATCTGGTGATGTCCATGTGTAGAGTCCTCTTTTGTGTTGTTGGAAGAATGTGTTTGTTATGACCAGTGTGTTCTCTTGGCAAAATTCTATTAGCTTTTGCCCTGCTTCATTCTGAACTCCAAGGCCAAATTTACCTGTTATTCCAGGTGTTTCTTGACTTCCTACTTTTGTGTTCCAGTCCCCTATAATGAAAAAGACATCTTTTTGGGGTGTTAATTCTAGAAGGTCTTGTAGGTCTTCATTGAACCATTCAACTTCAGCTTCTTCAGCATTAGTTGTAGGGGCATAGACTTGGATTACTGTGATACTGAATGGTTTGCCTTGGAAACGAATAGAAATTATTCTGTCATTTTTGAGATTGCTTCCAAGTACTTCATTTCAGACTCTTTTGTTGACTATGATGGCTACTCCATTTCTTCTAAGGGATTCTTGCCCACAGTAGTAGATATAATGGTCATCTGAGTTAAATTTAACCATTCCAGTCTATTTTAGTTCGCTGATTCCTAAAATGTTGACGTTCACTCTTGCCATCTCCTGTTTGACCACTTCCAATTTGCCTTGATTCATGGACCTAACATTCCAGGTTGCTATGCAATATTGCTCTTTACAGCATTGGACTTTGCTTCCATCACCAGTCATATCCACAACTGGGTGTTGTTTTTGCTTTGGTTCCGTCTCTCATGTAGCAGTGCCTGCATGGGACCTTTTGAAGGCGGTCGCCATTATCTTCATTACCTCCTCCCCAGGTAAATAACTGGGAGGAAACACAGCCTTACCCATGAACAGAAAACTGGGATTAAAGACTTACTGAGCGTGGTCCCGCCCATCAGGACAAGACCCAGTTTCCCCCTAGTCAATCTCTCCCATCAGGAAGCTTCCATAAGCCTCTTATCCTTCTCCATTAGAGGGCAGACAGACTGAAAACCACAATCACAGAAAAGTAACCAATCTGATCACATGGACCACAGCCTTGTCTAACTCAATGAAACTATGAGCCATGTGGTGTAGGGCCACCCAAGATAGACTGGTCATGGTGAAGAGTTCTGACAAAATGTGGTTCATTGGAGAAGGGAACGGCAAACCACTTCAATATTTTTACTTTGAGAACCCCATGAACAGTATGAAAAGGCAAAAAGATAGGACACTGAAAGATGAACTTCCCAGGTCGGTAGGTGCCCAATATGCTATTGGAGATCAGTGGAGAAATAACTCCAGATAGAATGAAGAGACAGAGCCAAAGCTGCTATGCAATGTTGTGCGATACTGTCCCAAGTTCCTAGTTTGGGAGGATGGGGATCATGAACCCCTCTGAACTCTTGATGGTAGCTATGAACTCTACTCTCCTGCTAGATGTGCACACACGATCATTTAACGATGTGCATTTAACTTCATGGATGGACACAAACCCCTTGGGCCCCATCTTTGAGCCCTGGGTTCACAACTCTTGCTTTAAGAAGCTGTGCACATGAATGGTAATAGTAACGGAAACAGATACTTTGAGAGCATTTACTATGTTTTGGGCACAGTGCTAAGGATTTCTGGGAATTCTCTCCTTTACTCTCCATAGTAATTCCAGAAGGAATTATCACCCCCATTATGCAGGAAAGAAAACTGAGATTTAGAGAGATCAAATCACCACCCTAAGCTCTAACAGCTGGTAAGCCCCAGAGATGGACTTAAATCCAAGTCTGTTGACTGGGGCCCATGTGCCCTGAAGGCACCTTGTAGGGTACTGGGCTGTGCCCTTGTACCCCACCTGACCTAGACCCACAGGAGAGACATGGAGGTTTGGAAAGATGATCTCTAACAGGTTATTCTCGAATATTTTGACCCCAACCCAGGCCTGATGGGCCCTATGGGTTCTGCACATATCCTGCAGAATTCGCTCCATCCTTGAGAATAGGAATATGGTAGGAGGAAAAGATGGTAAGAATTGGGAGACCCCAAGACAGAACTGGGCATGGGAGAGAGGAGGAAGGTTTGTTCCGGGAAATCAAGAGGACGCTGTCAGAGGATAGAACATCAGGAAGGAGGAACGAGGAGGGCCGTGGGCAAGGGAAGGGTTTTGTGTGCTGGCAGGGCGGGGCTGGGGCATTGGTTTCTGCTGCCAGCTTTCTTTCTCCAGTGACTGTGAGTTGTGGAGTCAGAGAAGGGTCTTAAAAGCCAGCAGAAGCAAGGGTGGGGCTGGGGACCATGAGGCAGGACAGGCCACACTAGGGTGAGGTTCAAAGGCAGAAGTTTGAAGGTTGCTCTTGGCTGCTGCCCTGACCTCTGGACGGGTCCTGATTCTCTGTTCTCATGCTCTTGGTCATGCTCCCACTACCCCCTCCCTCTGTTTTCTTGTCCACCTTCCCAGTCTTCTGCATCCCCTGTCTTCCACGTGGCTAGCTCAGGCCAGCTCAGATGTGTATCCTGAAACATGGCCCCAGCAGGACTTCCTGGCATGGCCATTTTAAAACATCCACAGTAAAGTGACATTGACAGAATGTCCAGGCCACTCTTTTGTAACCAGGCATGTGTGCCATAGACACCCTTGGTAGATGCCAATGACAGTTATTACTTGCTAATAAAAATAACTGAAAGTTTTAGGGTGTATTTTTAGGCTGAGTCTAAATGTCAATGCCTGAAAATGCCACTGCAGAGTCTCGGAGGGCCTGGTGGATGTTTTCTGGGTCAAGTCCTGAGGCGTGGCCAGCTCCTAGGTCCTGGTGAGGTCAGAGGGCATGCTAGAAGGTGCTCTGGTTGATTTCAGATTCATCAAGGTCAGGAGTTGAAGGTCCTAAGAGCTGCATATTTCCTGGTTGACTCCCCACTGGAATTGTGTGCGTGCATGCTCAATCACCAGTCATATCTGACTCATTGCGACCCTATGGACTGTAGCCCACCAGGCCCCTCTATCCATGGAATTTTCCAGGCAAGAATACCGGAGTGGGTTGCCATTTTCTCCTCCAGGGGATCTTCCCCACCCAGGGATTGAAATCATGTCTCTTACATCTCTTGCATTGGCAGGCAGGTTCTTTATCCCTAGCGCCACCTGGGAAGCCCCTCCACTGGAGAGGAGGCCAGCAGATTTTCCAGAAGTGGGTCTTGTCTCATCCTGGCCCCTGATCCCTGATATATTAGATCCCTGATATATTAGATATATTAGATATATTAGATATATTAGATCCCTGATATATTAGATCCCTGATATATTAGAAGACAATATATAGGGGCTTCCTTGGTAGCTCAGCTAGTAAGGAATCCACCTGTAATGTAGGAGACCCCATTTCGATTCCTGGATTGGGAAGATCATCTGGAGAAGGGATAGGCTACCCACTCCAGTATTCATGGGCTTCCCTGGTGGCTCAGATGGTAAAGAATCTGCCTGTAATGTGGGAGACCTGGGTTTGATCCCTGGGTTGGGAAGATCCCCTGCAGGAGGGCATGGCAACCCACTCCAGTGTTCTTGCCTGGAGAATCCCTATGGACAGAGGAGCCTGGAGGGCTATAGTCCATGGGGTCACAAAGAGTAGGACACGACTGAGTGACTAAGCCAGAGGAGCAAAGGAAGTCCTGTCAGTAGCACCCTTTTCCCCATTCAGTTCAGTTCAGTTGCTCAGTCGTGTTCGACTTTTTGCGACCCCATGAACCACAGCATGCCAGGCCTCCGTGTCCATCACCAATTGCCGGAGTCCACCCAAACCCATGTCCATTAGGTGTAGGTGATGCCATCCAACCATCTCATCCTCTGTGGTCCCCTTCTGCTTTCTGCCCTCAATCTTTGCCAGCATCAGGGTCTTTTCAAATGAGTCAGCTCTTTGCATCAGGTGGCCAAAGTATTGGAGTTTCAGCTTCAACATCAGTCCTTCCAATGAACACCCAGGACTGATCTCCTTTAGGATGGACTGGTTGGATCTCTTTGCAGTCCAAGGGACCCTCAGGAGTCTTCTGCAACACCACACTTCAAAAGCATCAATTCTTCTGCATTCAGCTTTCCTTATAGTCCAACTCTCACATCCATACATGACTACTGGAAAAACCATACCCTTGACTAGACGGACCTTTGTTGACAAAGTAATGTCTCTGCTTTTTAATAGGCTCTCTAGGTTGGTCATAACTTTCCTTCCAGGGAGTAAACGTCTTTTAATTTCATGGCTGCAGTCACCATCTGCAGTGATTTTGGAGCCCCCCAAAATAAAGTCTAACACTGTTTCCACTGTTTCTCCATCTATTTGCCATGAAGTGATGGGACCAGATGCCATGATCTTAGTTTTCTGAATATTGAGTTTTAAGCCAACTTTTTCACTCTCCTCTTTCATTTTCATCAAGAGGCTCTTTAGTTCTTCTTCACTTTCTGCCATAAGGGTGGTATCATCTGCATATCTGAAGCTGTTGATACTTCTCCTGGCAATCTTGATTCCAGCTTGTGTCTCCTCCGGTCCAGCATTTCTCATGATGTACTCTGCATATAAGTTAAATAAGCAAGGTGACAATATACAGCCTTGACGTACTCCTTTTCCTATTTGGAACCAGTCTGTTGTTCCATGTCCAGTTCTAACTGTTGCTTCCTGACCTGCATACAGGTTTCTCAAGAGGCAGGTCAGGTGGTCTGGTATTCCCATCTCCTTCAGAATTTTCCACAGTTTATTATTTTTCCCCATTAGATAAGACTATATAATATATATATATATCTCCAAAATATATCCAATTTGACATTGCCAAATTGCTTTGAAGAGGGCAAAATTACCCCTAACTGAGGCCCGCCAGTCTAGGGGTCAGAGAGAATGAGTCCTCTTTCTGTCTCAAGGTCTCTTCTATACCTGTGGGTTATGGTCTCTCAGGAAGGAAATGACAACCCACTCCAGTATCTTGCCTGGAAAATCCCATGGATGGAGGAGCCTCGTAGGCTATGGTCCATGGGGTCGCAGAGAGTCAGACACGACTGAGTGACTTCACTTTCACTTTCTATGGTCTCTCATGCAACTGACTGCCGGCAACTGTAGCCAGAAGCCGGCTTTTCTGGTCCCTGGGGATGCAGGTTGGGGGTGCCTCTGTGGATCTCAGCTTTGAGGCAGAAGTGGATTAAGGGCACGAAGGTGAAGCCTGGTTAAGATGGGCAGTAGGCAGTGACTACCTCCCAAACCTTCACCCCTTCTTCTCCTGTTCTATTAGCCAGATGCATGGCACTTCTGTTACTCCATTTCTGTAAAGAATCGATTGAAATGATCAAAAATATGGCATCTAGTGAGCTTAAAATTAGATTCTTACAAAATACAAAAAGAAATAGAGAGGGAAAAAAATAGAAACAGGGAGCCCCCTGACTTGCACAGACCCTACTTTTGTTGCCTGGGAGCTGAGCAGCGTGGCATCCCATGAGAAGGAATTCCAAGACACCCAGGGGTGGGCTCTGTACACTGGGGAGCAGGGGACAAGCTCCGCCCTTCAGAGCTCCCTCCAGGCCTCCCTGCCTCCCCTTCTCCAGGGCCTTTCCACCCTCTGCCTCCTCATCCTTCTCCTTCTCTTCCTTTGATAAATAGGCTTTCATTATATAAATATATTCTAATTATAGAAAACTGGAAAATACAGATTATTATAAAGGAGAACTTTTTAAAAGTCAGCTGTAATGTTGCCACCCCCAAAGAACCACTAATACTGCCCCCATATGCCTAGGCATTGAGTTTACCAAAATTAGATCATACTGTATATCCTATTTTATGACAGCTTTCTTTTTTCCCCATTTAATTTGTCCTAGACGAATGGGAGGAATCCAGCCTTTCTGGGGTCCCCCAGCCATTCATCCCATCAACCAGGAACTCCCTGGCACTCAGTGTTGTGGGGGCAGACATGAGTGAGGACCGGAGCCCCCCAGCACCACCCTAACTCCCCGGAGCCCTCCCAGGCGGGGGAGGGACACAGCACCACTGATGGCCCGAGTGTGGCCACAAGGCGGGGTCTTATCTTTGAAGACTTCCTGGAGGGACCCAAGCTTGAATGATTGATGGATTGATTATTTGAAGAATCACTCTGATTTGGTTGGAAGAATGGGATAGGGGAGGGCCTGCCAGGGAGGGGGTGCGGTGTGAGCAATGACTGGGGTGGGGGCAGCCCAGGTAGGTTTGCAGGGATCTTGAGAAGCGAGATTCAGAGCTTCCATAAAACAAGCCCTCTGTCCTGCCGACCACAGTGAGGATGAACAGTTCCTGGATAATTCCCACCGTCTGCTCTCCGCATCCATGGAGCTGTAGCCATGGCCCGGGCACCTCCATTTCCTTGCACTGGCTACCTGCATCCTCCCTGTGGTCTAGACTGTCCGGGTTATCTCATCCTGCATCCAGGACCACGTATCTTAGCTGGCCTCTCAAAGCCTCTTCTGGCTTCCTGACACCTCTACCCTTCTCATCTTGGTGCACAGCCAGTGCCCACTTCATGGTGGGTGATCTGGGTGGTCACACGGAGTCCTGAGCTTGGAAAGAACCCACACTTGGTTGGTGTTGTCACTGTCTTGAAATTCCTAAGAATTTTTGAACCAGGGCCTATGTTTTCATTTTGCTTGGGGCCCCATGCATTATGTGGCTGGTCCTTCACTCAGCAGAAGGCCTCACTTCTCATTTTACGAAGGTTGTCTTAGAGGCCTCATTGCCTTGGAGACCCAGCAGGTTCCCATCTGTCCCTCTTCCTCTGAGGCCACCCTTCTCCCTGGCTCTTGGGCCAGGCCCACTTGGACTGCTCCCTACTGACTGTCTCTCTGTGCTCTCATTCACTGTCTTCCTCCTTCATTTCCTACACAGAGTCTAGGTTATTGCCATTCTTCAAAGGCAAATTAAAAAATCCATTTCTTGCACAGCTACCTGCCCTTTCCTTCCCCAATGCCCTCTTTCTTTCCTCCCTCCACTTCTAAACAGTCCCCTAGGAAATCTCTGTTCTCTTTGTCCATGTCAGTGTCATCTCCTGAAGTCTTATTTCTGAGCCCCGCACCCTCCCCCCATCTGCACATCCTCTTTGCAGATATTCAAACCCCTGACGCAGGGGTCTTTTCTTAGCCCACTCTCCCTGCCCTCTGAGGCATCACGTCTGTTGAGCCTTCCTGCTGGTCCTCACCCTCAGCTCCTGGCACCCCTCTCTGCCTTTCCTCTCTCCCCCCCTTCCATCTCACAGATGTGGCGAAACCCAAGGGGTCTATTCCAGCCATGCTTGTGGCTTCACCCAGGGGTGAAGATGAAAAGATGCCTGACGGTCCAGCATGGTGGGGGGCTGGAAGGCTGGATGTGTGACCTGACACAGAAGACGTGGGACCAGCCGGGTAAGAGTCCCAGGAGTGGTGGTTGACAAGGAGTCACACGGCAGGACTGTGGGGTAGGAGCATTGGGAAAGCAAGAGCCACCCCATCCCCCACAAAGACCATGGGTGAGCTGCCGTAACCACTGTAGTGGCTTCCACTGCCTGTCTTCTCTCATCCGTTCATCCACTCCCCAGTCGTGGAGCACCTATCAGGGCCAGGCACCAAGGGCACCATGTAATGTGTTAATTATGCTGGACCATGTGGTCACCCTGCAGGGGCGAGCGAGGCACTGGGAAAACAGTGGGGGAACAAAGCACACAGATCCCCATCTTGCCCAAATTTAGCCTGTGGTTGGAGAGATTATTAAGCAAACAAAGAGACAAATAACAAAGCGATCACAGCTTTCAGTAAGCTTTCTGATGGACAAAAACAGGGTGCTAGCAGAGCGAGTGTGGGACAAGGGAGGGGCAGCATGGTTGTGGTTTTCCCAGAAGGGATCTGAAGGGTAGGGTGGGCAGAGCAGAGGGGAGAGGGGCTCAGGCAGAGGCACCTGTGGCAAAAGGCCCAGAAGGAAGGCCCCTCTTGCCCCAGCCTTTGGGGCATAGCCATCGTGGTTGCTGAAATCACCTTGGCTCCTAGTGATATTGATAGCTTCATCCTTTGACATGTGTGTAGCAGTGACCTGACTGGGTGTCCACACTGTTACTGAGCACTTCAGCCATGCAGTTCTCTGGTAGGTGCCCATTTCTTTGTGTCATGCCTGACCTCCATGGGAGGAGCCAGGACCCCAGTCTTGGGATGTGCAGGGACCTCAAATATGGAACCAGGTGGAAGCTGGGGTAGAGGGTTGGGTTTCATTGCCTGGGATGTTCACTGACCAGTGTCCAAGAGGCAGACGGTTCTAAAGCTGGTCCAGGCTGGGGTCCCCCCACCCTAAGGTTCAAAACAAGTTGGGATCTAAGGGCATAGCATCCAGTTTGTGAGATGTTTCCCATCTGGCAGAGGGTGGAGTAAGAATTCCTCTCAGGGCTAGGGTGTAGGGAGCAGAGTCCCATCTTTCAGGGGAAGAGGGCTGATCAGAGCTTAGTGAGGCCAGATGAGCAGAACTGAAAGTCAGGTTTGTGCCTAGGGAACCAGGGCAGGGTGGTCCATGAGCATGTGAGGCCCCTCAGGGCTGACACCCACCGGCCCGCAGACAGCAAACCTAGGCAGCAGTTATCGCTCTAAACCCGGCCTCTCCCTGTCCCGTTGGCCTTGGTGAGTCCAGAGTCCCTCTGCTACTCTGGGCCCTTCACGTATTTCGGTCTTGATCCACAGCCTTGCAGACCGTGGCCTGACAGCTAATTCTTTCTCTTTCCTGAGAGTACATCTTGGTTTATTTTTCTCCATAAATCGTGTTCTATGGCTGTAGGAATGTAGAGGATTTGTTTTTATATCATTATCATCGTCATATCGACCACTTACTCGCTGCCAGCATCGTGCTAAGCACCTTCCCTATATTAACTCACTGAGTCATCACAAAGCTCTTCCAAGGAGGGCTCCATCATTCTTTCTGTTCTGCGGGTGAGGAAATGAGGATCAGAGAGGGGAAGCGACCTGCCTCGGGTCACACAGGGAGTAAACGACAGAGCCGGGATCTGATTCAAGCGTGCAAGCGCTGGGCTTGGACCAGCTCCTGTGGGATGGAGGGTCCTGGGGAGGGGGCCTTTCTGCCCTCAACACAAAGGCCATCCTTTGCAAAGGGGCCTCTCAGAATTCTCACCTCCCACTTTTTTCTGTGCCCACCTCTGCCCCTGATCAAGTGGCTCTGCCTGGCTTCCCCCGCCCACTCCTACACTGGGTCCCCCTCTGCTTTCAGGCTGGGAGAAGCCAGGGCTCCCAGACAGTCGAGATTAAAGGAGGAAGTCCGAAGCTGCTCCGGCCAATGTCACTGCCAGTCTAGAGCACTGCTCCCCTCCTCTCCCCAGCCCCTAGCTTGCCTGCCAGTGCTCAGATGTGTGATGCTATAAAAAGCCAAGTAGTAATATGCAAATCACCCTGATTATTTATGGCCAAGTTAGTAAATAAGCCAGAGAGACAAGGTGGGTTGTTGTTTTTACGATCTCTGCAGTCCTCGTAGGAAAATCTACGGTAAGCAGAGTGCGGGTGATCAGAGCCAGAGCCCATGGTTTAATAAACACAGCCTAATTAGCAGGCACCAGGGACAAACAAGAGAGGGGGCTGTGGAAGGGAGTCACAGGAAGCCAGCAGCCAGACAGGAGGTGGTGGAGGGGGCGGAGGGCAGAGGTGGGCAGCTGGTCCTGTCTCAGCCCCCCTCTCTCAGGCCCAGCCTCTGAGCCACCTGCTGGGAGGGTGGGGACCCAGCCACAAATCACCATAATGGGCTGTACGTGTTGCTATGTGTCCTGCCAGAGTGCCAGGAGCTGCTGCTACTAAAGCTGCAGGAAAAAAAAAAAAAAAAACAGTCAGGATGAGGCTGGCGAGGGAAGCCCAGGGATGCGGGGCTCAGGAGAGGGAGAGGGATGTTTTCTGCTGGTCGTCAGCAGGGTGCTGAGGATGGCCTGGCTTGCTGGGAGGTTAACCTGATCGTTTCCAGTGCTGTTGTGTTTCTGCAGTGGCAGCCCTTGAGAAGGTGTAGGCAGGATGGAATCAAGGGAAGAGATGGGCAGGGGGCCAGCGGCACCCCACCGACCAGAGCAGAGCAGAAAGGCAGGCAGCCAGGGGCACAATCGGAAGTCCTGTTGGGCATCTGACCCCCACCCTCCACACAGATCCAGCACTCAAGTACCCAGTGGGAGTGGAGGAGATGCAACAGACCTGGTGCATGCCCTGACCGTGGCTCACTGATTAGAGCCCGGTCCCTGGGAGCAACCAGCAACTAGCAAAGGAAGGCGGTTGGTCAATCCCCAGCTTCCTCTCCCTGCAAGTGTGACTACTTGACATTGCCTGTTCCATACCTGCAGTGGGATCCCCCAGCAGGGTTCACCGTGGCACCTTGTGTGACTAGGACCCCTTTAGGGGGTGCGTTTCTTTTCCAACTCATGTCCCTTCTCCTTCACTGTGCTTCCTGGGATCAACTCACTTGCACTTGAACCCTTAAAGCAGGTCTTGCTTTTGTGGAAAGCCAACTTGGGTGATTACAGGCTACCAGGTGCTAAAAACTTTGATAGAAATGATTATAGTAATAGCTATCGAGCACTTTTGAACTCTGGTGTTGGAGAAGACTCTTGAGAGTCCCTTGGACTGCAAGGAGATCCAACCAGTCCATCCTAAAGGAAATCAGTCCTGAATATTCATTGGAAGGACTGATGCTGAAGCTGAAACTCCAATACGAAGAACTGACTCATTTGAAAAGACCCTGATGCTGGGAAAGATTGAAGGCAAGAGGAGAAGGGGACACGAGGATGAGAAGGTTGGATGGCATCACCGACTCAATGGACATGAGTTTGAGTAAACTCCAGGAGTTGGTGATGGACAGGGAGGCCTGGAGGTGCTGCAGTCCATGGGGTCGCAGAGTCGGACACGACTGAGCAACTGAACTGAACTGACTGAGCACTTACAATGTGCCAAGCACCATTCTAAACATTTTACCTGGATTAACTCATTGAGTCATCTCAGCAATCTATGAGTGTGATTTCATTGAATCATCTCAACACTCTATAGGGGTGATACCATTATTAATCCTTATTTAACAAAGGGGAAACAGAGACACAGAGATGTTAAGGAACCCGACGATGGTCACACAGCTAGCAAGTAGCAGAGCCAAGAGCATTGCTTACTTTAGAGACTAGTTTCCTAATCATGCATGTGTGCCAAGTCACTTCAGTTGTGTCTGACTCTTTAAGACCCTAGGGGCTATAGCCTGCCAGCCTCCTCTGTCCATGGGATTCTCCAGGCAAGAATACTGGAGTGGGTTGCCATGCCTTCCTCCAGGGAATCCTGACCCAGGGATTGAACCCTCATCTCCTGAAGCTCCTGCATTGCAGGTGGATTATTTACTGCTGAACCACTGGGGAAACCCCAGTTTAATCATCACACTAAATTACAGGCCTTTCGGATATTCCCTGAGTACCTCTTTATTTCAGGCCTTGTGTTTGTATGTTGGGATCTAGAGGTGAATTAGATAAGGGCTGTAACCTTGGGGAGGTCAAAATAGAAACATACAAGAAATAGACAAGTCAATGCAGTTTTGAGAGGTGGGTCCAGAGCAAGGAGAGTTTAGAGGCAGAGCACCTAGAGGAATCAGGAAGGCACGACTAAGGAGGTGCCACTTGAGTCCAGTCTTAAAGGAGAAGTTGGAACTGGAAGATGGCAGGGGATGAATGTGTGGGAAGAGTCCAGGCAGAGGAAACAGTGGGTTTAAAGGGACCAGTGTCCACGATTGTATTCTGTATGGCTGGAGCGCAGGAGTGAGTTGGTTTTTTGGCTTCTTTGTTTATTGTTATTGTTGTTCAAGGTGGGTACTGGTGACTGATGGGAGAAGAGGCAGAAATTAGATTATGGAGGGTCCTTTTGCCATGCCAAGGGGAGAGAGAGCTCCCCGGGGCTCTGACCGTGTTTGCCATACTTCATTTTTTTAGTGGGTGTTGAACACAAGGCTGCTCATTATATTTTATTCTTCTCTGGCCTTTCTTATATTACTGAAAGATTCCTACTTAAAAAAAATGATTTAGAAGGGAGGTGATATATGTATAATTATAGCTGATTTGCATTATTGTATGGAAGAAACCAACACAACACTGTAAAAAATAAATTAAAAAAAAAAGAAAAAAAATTTTTACTTTAACATGTTACTCTTCTTATCAGTTTATAATTTGATACTTCATTGTTCTTTATATGTAAAATGGAGGTACTAATATTCCCTCCTGGAAATATTCTTGTAATAAAATTTTTTAAAATAAAGGGGTACATGAAGACAGCTTAGAAACAAAATGTTTCTACTATAAATTGGAAGATTAGAAGATTTTCATTGTAGAACTTGAAGCAATCACCCAGGAACTGGATTAGCAATTTATAAAGCTTCATTTTTAACAGATAGTGTTAGTAAATTTCCCCTTTTACCTAGGGGTCTTGAGGTTGGAATTTAGTTTTCCTGCTTAGAGAGCTACAGTTCAGACACAGGTTTTAGTTCACATATGTTATGCATATGACTGCAGCGAAGACGTGTCACACAGCATCAAAGTATGGAACCAGATTTGAGTACTGAAAGTCACACCCAGCTTGGGAGAAAATTTTCTGAAAAATCCCTTATTTGGAGCAACATAGGAGCTAATTCCCATGAAGACTCAGGAATCTGCATCTAAATAAATATTTCGGGTGTTCAGTGGTCTAGGGCATAAGAAAATATTTTTCATACAGTTCTAGAATCTCAGATTCCATTAGCTACAACTCTAATGGTAGAAAGTGAAGAGCTAAAATGCCTCTCGATGAGGGTGAAAGAGGAGAGTGAAAAAGCTGGCTTAAAGATCAACATTCAGAAAACTAACATCATGGCATCTGGTCCCATCACTTCATGAAAAATAGATGGGGAAAAGTGGAAACAGTGGCAGACTTATTTTCCTGGGCTCCAAAATCACTGCAGACGGTGACTGCAGCCATGAAATTAAAAGATGCTTGTTCCTTGGAAGAAAAGCTGTGACAAACCTAGACAGCATATTAAAAAGCAGAGACATCACTTTACCAACAAAGGTCTGTCTAGTCTTTGGACTGTGGTTTTTTCCAATAGTCATTACGGGACTGAGGCTTGGGCTCTAAGGTAGAGCCCTATTCCCAGTTGACATCTGAGCACGTCGTTGAGCCGGTATTGTGGTTCTGTCGAGCCCACCTTTCCTCTTCTTGTGCATTTATACCTCATTGAAACCTGGGTACTCCATACCTGCCACATTTTCCTGATTTTCCCAACTGGTAAGTCTTTTGAGACGGGAATGAAGGTAATGAGGGTACTCTTGGAGAGAGAATACCACTGTATCAAAAAGTTCCTTAGACGTTGCCTTGAAGTGGCATGCTTTCTTGCCACATTTTTAGAAGTTAATCTATGAAAGATTTATTTTTCATTGGCCTTTTCAGAAATCTCTAGAGCAGAGCAGACCTGTTTTCCCCAAGGAAGAAAGACAGGAAGAGGATTTCAAGGATGGCAGAGCCCAGCAATGAAAGGGACCCATTGTGAGCCTCCGTGTACCTTCCTTGGTGATTTCTTGTTTCTGCTTTGCTCGGAGGGACCCAGGAAGGTAGAGCAATGAGGAGTTAGTCACCCATGGAGGTGTCCCATTCTGACCTAGAGATAGTGGGGACCTTTCCATCTTTCCTAGGCAGGCGACATGGCAACTCGTCTTCCCTTACATTGTTCTAATTGTCCCTGCTGATTAATGAGGTCACTTAAGGTATCAATTATTATCCTGCCAAGAGAATGACTATTAGACTGAAACAAAGGCCCATGAACTTGCTTATTCTATTAAAAAATAAAGTAATGAGAGATGATTAATGGTGTGTGTCCTGAGAGGAGCCACAGGAAGGGATGGGCAGGAGAGGAAGGTGGAAATGAGCATCTTCTGATTAGGGGGTAAAAAAAAGGTTCTTGTTTAAAAATAGCTTTCTTCCTTTCAATCCCTCTTCTTGAGAGAGCCGTCTAGGCTCAGTGTCTCCTCTTCCTTGCTAGTAATGGCTTCCCCACTGTAACCCAGTTTCAGTCTGACCACTCCACCATACTGCTCTGGGAAAAGCCACCACAGCACTGTTTGCCAATCCTTTGACCCTCTGACCCTCCCTCACCAGACCTGTCAAAAGTGTTTGCTGCCATTCACCTCATTGTCCTGAGTCACTTACTTTTTCTAGCTTGTCTGACACCAGCAACTCCTCACCTGCTTGTTCCATTTTGTACGTGTTCACTGAGCATCTGCTGTGTGCTGGGCCCTGAACACATAAAGTCAACCAAGATGGACAAAGTCCTACTCTAACTTACATTCAAGCAGAGGAAGTTAGGCAATCAACAAATAAATACATATCAAGAAGCCGTTGAGGCATATGATAAAATAGAGTGAGTGGCGGATGAAGGATAATGACAAGGTGTGATCACACGGGAGGTGAGGCCGACGGGAGCCTCTCTGGACATGGCACCTCCATCCCTTTCACACGCCAGTCCCTTACATCCTACTGCTGTCCCCAGGTTCCTACAACTTCCTGTGTATCATCTCACTCTCCATAGACCTGGGCAGGATCTTGGGGACTAAGGGATTTCTCTGGATCAATCTTCACTTTGCAAATTGTGGCACCAAAGATGACCAAAAAGATGGCATCCAGGGGGGTAAAACCTAGTTCCAAGTTCAAGCTGCCAGTTGACTGAGTCTAATGCTCTAGATAAGGAGACAGAATTCAGGGTTAAGGAAGCAGTTCTGAATCCAGGGCTGTGGAGTGTCATATGAATGGCACCCCTAGGAGTTGTGCCCCAGGGTGGCCCTGGGAAGCAGATAGAGTTAGAGAATCATACAGATACTGGCAGAGCCCCAAACCCCCTGCAAAAAATTCCGGGTGACCAAGCTCACTGCCCCTGTGGCTCCTTCCTCTAGGGTCTCCCCAGGTGAGGACACAGGGAAGGACGTTCTGCTATCAACTACAATCTCTCTCTTGCATGGATAATTCAGGTTGATCCCCTGCTGTTCACTGCCACCATCACCCATCACCTGTGACCTGGTCTTCAGTGCTGTGCTTCATGGGGCACAGCTATGGGCCCTGCTTGCCTTGTTTCCACAGTCCAGCTGGGCCTGGGGACCCAGCCTGAGCAGAGACCCTGTCACTCCTTTGGCTTGGAAGGGAGTCTGTGCACTGCGTCTCAAAGGCCATGGTTCTGGAGGCTTCTGTGCACCTGGTTACCTGGACCATGGGAAAACAGCAGCTGTGGCCCTGTGGCCTGGGCCTGGCCCTGCCTTCGACCATGTCCAAGGGGCCTTAGTGCCCAGGTCAGTCACAGGGATGGAGAGGGTCTTATCCGTCACCTGCTGGAGGTGGGTGTGCAGCAGCTGGTAATGATGATAGTTGTCCTTCCTGGCACAGGTGCGGCACCCTGGAAGTTCTGTCTCTAATATGGAGATCCCGGCCCTGCAGACCAGGTGCCAGGCTCAGAGCCGGCTCTGGTGGCCAACAGGAAGAGCACGGTGGTGCAGGAGCAGGTCAGGCGGGCCACCCATTCTCTAAGTGCAACCTCCCTGCCCTCTTGCAGATATTTTCAGCATCTCAACGCACCCAGAGCTCACAAAGACCCTGCCTGCTTTCTTCCCAAGCTGGCCTCAGCATCCACCAGAGGCTAGGCAGGCACAAGTCCCCAGAATGGAGAATCTCCAGGGAGAGACACTTGGGCTGGTCACTTATATTTGAATAGCCATTGTTTGCGTCTCCCTGGTGTGCAAGGAACAGGAAATGCATAGAACTTGCAGATAATGCCTATTCTCAGATGGTGCTATCTCAGGCACTAGGTAGATCCCAGTTGCTCCATGGAGCCCCTTGAGGCCCTTCAGACTTGGAGGGCAGCAGCCTTGATGGAAAGAGAATGGCTCCCCTTCCCAAAGAGAAGATGTCCTTGGCCCGATTTGGAGGAGGTAGCTACAGAGGCAGAAGTCTTCTGGAACACGATGGCCCCTCTTCCTCAAAGTCCCCTTCCCCATATCCATCCCACCATGCCCTCCTGACCCACCTCCTGAAGTTGGATGTTTCAACCTCTGCCATGGAGGATCAGGCTGGGTCAGGGTTTTCCAGAATCCCATAGAAGCAAATAAAGTCTGTGCCTGAGCAGCCTCTAGAAAAACCCCCTCTCTCGGGGAGACTGGTAATTAAGCAGTCATGGCAAAGATGTGAAGGAGGAACAGCTGGTTGTCTCTGTTTGTTCTGGCACTGGTTGGAGAACAATTTCATAAATTACTCATGAAGTTGGGTGTTATCTTTTCCTCCGCTCATGCCATCCTCTTTGCTTCCAATGACCTTCCTGTCCTCTCGCTACCATCCATGTCCTTTGCATGATTGGCTAATAATTTATCTTTTCCATCAGCTCAGGCTGGTGGTGTCAAAATCCCCTGGCACATCTCTATTGCTGCACTTACTGTGTTGCATTATCATTGTGTCTTCGGCAACAATAAACTTAGTTATTAACTCCTATTGAGTACATGGCGCTGTTCTCTAATGCTGGGTATAGTCCAGGGAATCCAATGAATAAAAATCCCTGCCATCATGGAATTCACATGCTGTTGTGGAAAGATGGATTTAATAAACAAGGATTCATCAAATATGTGTCAGATGGTGATTTGTGTTATGAAGAGAAAATACAGCACAGACATCAGAAACCAGGAAGTGGTGGTGGGGAGGGTTGCAATTTTAAATGGCTTGTTCATTGCAAACCTCAGTGTAAAAGTGAACAAAAACTTGAAAAAGATGAGGAAACCAGCCTTGCACATGTTGGGGGAAGAGATGGGATAGCTGGAGAAAGTTACAGGAGCAACACGTGCAAAGGCCCTGAGAAACTTTGCCAGAGTGTGTTCGAGAAACAGTAAAGACCCATTAGGCCGGAGCGGCTGAGCAGAGGGAGACGAGTTGGAGATAAAGAGAGAAGTAATGGGGTGGGAGTGGGTAGTGGTAGCAGAGGACTGCCCAGGGCTTGTAGGTTGTTGTGAGACTAGGACACTTTTAGAATTCTAAGCAGAGAAGGGACACAGTTGGATTTAATCATGCTGGCTGCTCTGTTGAGAATGATCTGTAGGAGGACAAGGGGGAAATGGGGAGACCAGTTAGGAGGTTCTTGCAATAATGGGGCAAGAGGCATATGTGCCCATCCATACACAGGATGGATGACTGTAATGAAGGTGATGAGCGTGGCTGAACTTCCAGATAAATTAATGTGAATGCTTGAGGGCCAGGTCCAGGTCTTATAAATATCTATCCTCAGAACCAAGCATAGTACATGATATGTAATAGGGCACACAGTGAATGTTTGTTAAATGAATGATTGAGGAGCAATACTTTTTCAGTGTTAATGGTGGGAATAATTCAAACTCTGGTCTCTCTTTTGAACTTATATAATCATGATCTCAGGTAATATCCACCTAGATTTCCTAAGCTAATGTTGTAAAGAAGGCCATTCGTTGGTGTGCTAGACTGAGAAGTGTGGGGCGCCAACTCTATTTTTCTTGCTGCAGGACTTCTCAGAGCCTTTATTACAGTAATGCTCAGAATCCCAACACTTCTTAGTTTGAGGAGCCATTAAATGCTTCAGTAATTTTTCCACTGTGCTCCATCTGTTAAGTAGCAAGGTCTGACTAGCTGAATAAGTACTTACACCCTAACAACTCTGTAGCTCTTTGAAAAATAATCAGTATAAATTGAAAGAAAAAAATTATACTTTTATTTCATCCTTAAAAAACTGCAAGTAATTAATGGACTGTGTGTACTTCTTGGTCTCTACAGAACTTCTCAGTTGGACACTATCAGGACTCCTCTGGTGGTCCAGTGGTTAAGACTGTATGCTCCCACTGCAGGGGACCCAGGTTCAATCCCTGGTCAGGGAACTAGATCCCACGTGCTACAACTAAGACCTGGTGCAGCCAAATGAATTAAGAAAAAAGAGATTGGACACTAGCTCACCCTATTCCATACTGTTTGTCACACGGTACCTACTTTCTATCACAGCAACCATCAAACACCCATCTGCAAAAAAATGATATCATTTAATTGAATGTAGCTTCATGTTGAAACTGTAACTACTTTCAGCTAATCCTTTGTGTGTCCAACAGATACTGAGGATCACAGTGTCCCTGGAAAATTTAAAATATCCCTCAGTGTGCCTGTAAATCCCCTGCAGCACCCCAGGGTACCTTGGCACACTATGGTGCTGCTTTGAGTGTAGCATTTCCCAAAATTATTTGCACATGTCTCAGGCAAACCTCGGAGAAGGTGATGGCACCCCACTCCAGTACTCTTGCCTGGAAAAATCCCATGGACGGAGGAGCCTGGTGAGCTGCAGTCCATGGGGTCACGAAGAGTTGGACACGACTGAGCGACTTCACTTTGACTTTTCACTTTCATGCATTGGAGAAGGAAATGGCAACCCACTCCAGTGTCCTTGCCCGGAGAACCCCAGGGACGGGGAGCCTGGTGGGCTGCCGTCTGTGGGGTCGCACAGAGTCGGACACGACTGAAGCAGCTTAGCAGCAGGCAAACCTATTAATATAACACAGGATAGTATTCCATGGATTGTACTGGGGAACTGTTGGGAGAGAGCTGGAAGAGAATACCCAGAATTCCCTGCTGCAGAACCAGAAGCTACAATCCTATGGGAAATGCTCCTGGGTGTTGACCGAGTATTTGTACTGAGAGGATTTGCATTTCCAATATAGCGTGCTGCTAGCCTAATTTTAGACCTCAGCAGGAGGGCCTGTTAAGACTCCAGACCTTGCTTCTACAGCCTGCATGCCTCCTAGAAAGTATATATGAAGAAGTAGAAGCCTAGCATTGTTCCCACCCAACCATGTACTTAAGACAGATATTCTGACCTCCAAAAATAAATGGACATGGGCAGCTGAAAACAGAGGTTTGTACAGCCAGTGGATGTTCTCTGGAGAGACTGAAACACTTGAGAGAAGAGCCTTTGGACTTAAGCTAGGCTTTTCCAACAGCTATCTGACTACTGCTGGGTCACTCCCAGAAATGGGAGTTTATTACAAAGATCCCCAGATCTTGGCAGCACAAGAACCATCTCTACAGAATTTTGGTTACTGTGGGTGTCAGGACTTCTGAGATCAGGAGAGTCAGTGCTCTTATATCCAGTGTAGCAGCAACATGATCTCTATGACCTGCTGCCCTGGGCATTTCATATCCCAGAAGGCTTCATGGAATCCCAACCTACAGGATACTCAGAAAAAAATGTGTGCTTGTATATACATATACATACACATATACATGTATGTGGGCTTCCCAGGTAGCACGAGTGGTAAAGAACCTGCCAGCCGATGCAGGAGACATAAGAGACACAGGTTTGATTCCTGGGTCGAGAATATGCCCTGGAGGAGGGCACAGCAACCCACTTCAGTATTCTTGCCTGGAGAATCCCATGGACAGAGGAGCCTGGAGGGCTACAGACCATAGGGTCCACAAAGAGTCGGAAATGACTGAAGCAACTTAGCACACACATATACTTAAAAGCAGAGAAGGCCCAATTTTTCCAAGTTTGCTAGTTTTAGGAGCTCTTGATGAAATGCAAATAGAAGGTATCAGTGAGAACATGTTTCAGTAGGGGTGTCTGTGTGTGTCTGTGTATTAAGTGTGATTATGACTAATGTCCATCAATTACCTGAAAATTACTGGATGATGCCTGTAATGATAGTTCTGTTTTTAGCTTAATGGTTTATGTATCTAACTAGTGGCTGCTGTCTGGAGTAGGGCTGCTGGCAAATCAAAACACTGTTTGCCAAGCCTGTCAGTGTGACAAATGTTGCTTACATTTACTCTTTTATTCCCAAGGTCAATTGCCATGTCTTTTTTTAAATATCATTGTTTGATGTGCTAAGTGCCTTAAATGAGAGCCACTTAATAAAGGCCCAATTTGCTACTTTACTGTTTATTCCCCAATAATTCTATATTAGTTGGGCTCTTTAAGATTGCAAGGAAGAGACGTGCATGGATCACCTGCACAATTACTGAGCCCATGTGGCACAACTAGAGAGCCCATGCGTGGCATCGGAAAGATTCCACATGATGCAAATATGATCCTGCATGCTGCAACTAAGACCCGATGTAGCTAAATTAATTTTAAAAAGAATTCAAATTAATTCTTTAAGAAAAAAGAATGAAAGGGTTTATGATCGAATGTATTGGGCAACTGTTATATAATCTGTTCCTGCCTTGGAAATTAGCTATTAGCTTATTAAAAGCCCCCATAAACCTTTTTTTTTTCTATTTTCTGAAAAATTCTTGCTTCACTTAGTTTAATCCTGCATTTCCCATTTCTATTTAACCACTGAACACCTGGAATATCCTTTGGAGAATAATCTAGTTTTTGTACTTTGCAGGAGAATTGGGTTGTGTTCATTCAGCACTCCCTGTGTTGGGCGTCCCCATGACCACTTCTTTTAGCTTAGGTTCAGTGTTTGACTAGGACGGCTCAGAGGACTCAGCATATAGTCACACTCCTGCCTATGATTTATTATAGTGAAAGGATGCAGAGCAAAACAGCAAAGGAAAACTGTTCATGGGATGAAGGTTGGGGGGAGAAACCAGGCACAATCTTCCAAGGGTCCTCTCCCAGTGGAAACACACAGACTGAAGCTCAGTTGGAGACTCAGTGCCCAGAGTTTTTATTGGGGGCAGATTGCATGGGCACCCTCTGCCTGGCATGTGTCGAAGTTCCAGATTCAGAGGGAAAACAGGTGTTCAGTAGAAACCACTGTGTTTGTACAGAAAGTTTAGGACACTTTTATCAGTTCTGAGAAAGATGGGGACCCTCCTGAAATCCATGTTCCCAGACCCCAGCCAAGGGCCAACCTTGTAGATTGGCCTTTCACAGGACAACAGTCAAGGCTTTTCTGTCTACTCTCTGATGGTTATTCATTCATTCATTCTTTACATATTTGTCTTAATCACCTCAGGTTGCTAGAACAAAAACTCCTTAGACTGGGTGGCTTATAAACAACAGAGATTTATTTCCCATGCTTGGGTGCTGCCAGCACAACAAAGATCTGATATTGCAGACCCTCCAATGAGGAACCCTCTTCTGGGTTACAGACTTCCACCTTCTCATCATATCCTCACGTGGTGGATGGAGAGAAGAGAGAGGAGGCAAACTTTCTTGTGACTCCCGTAAGGGCACTAATTCCATTCAAGAGGAGTCCACCCTCCCAACCTCTTTGATTCCTAATTACCTCCCAAAGACCCCACGAACTGATACCATCATGTTACCTACAGGTGGTTAGGTTTCAACATATGAATTTGGGAGGGGCGTAGTTCACCTTATTTGTGCTAGTAATGCAGAGAAGTTAGGAAGGCATTTCCTATCAAGAAGGAAAGACAGATACATCTTAAGTAACTCAATAAGAAAATCAATTCATTATGATTGGAATGCATATTATAAAGAAGTACTCTGTTCTTGGAGAACATTTATCAGAGGTTCCAAAACTCTTTCCTAGAGAAACTAACATTCAAACAGAGACCCCAACAGTCAGTGGGAGATGGATAGGTCAGGTGGTGGACCTGAGTGGCTCAGGGGGAGAGCAGTGTCACAGCCCTAAGGGCAGTGCATGCAAAGGCCCTGGGGCACATTTAAGGGAAGTGTAACGGCCCGTGTGGATGCAGACAGAGTACTACAAAGGCAAAGCCTTGAGCTCCATCACCCAAGGATGGTCTGTCTCTCTCACTCTCAGTCATCATGCCCTGGGAGCTAACCAGATCTCTGGTTTCACTCGAGGTTTAGAGGTCCAGACACAGCAATACGCATCAGGGGCAACTCCTTGTATTGTCCCCTATCCTCAGAAGGCCACCGTGTGCTTGGAAGACATTTGCACAAATCCTTACTCTTCATCTCTCCCATCCTCCTGTTTCTCTTGTCATTCAGTCGCTACGTCATTTCCCAATTCTTTGTGACCCCATGGTCTGCAGCACGCCAGGCTTCCCTGACCTTCACTATCTCCCAGAGTTTGCTCAGACTCATGTCCATTGAGCTGATGATGCCCTCCCACCATCTCATCCTCTGTTGCCCCCTTCTCTTCCTGTCCTCAATATTTCCCAGCATCAGGGTCTTTTTCAGTGAGTCAGCTCTTTGCATCAGGTGGCCAAAATATTGGAGCTTCAGCTTCAGCATCAGTCCTTCTAATGAGTATTCAAGGTTGATTTCCTTTAGGATTGACCTGTTTCTCTAGACATTGGGGATTGGGATTTACACATATGCCAGTAATGGAGTCACTTCTCTGTAATAATGGATTCCAAGGCTTTAGCCTGGAGTTCGTGAAGATAAGAATTTCATTCTGATCTTCCCCATGGGTCCTCCGACCACTAGAAGCAAAGCCATATCCTGGTGAGCTTGGCCTACGGCTCTGGCCCGCCTCTGACGTTCAGCATCTGAGACCCATTGGCACTGAGTAAGTAACTGAGAAATTAAAATTGGATTAACCTTGAGAGGCAGCCCATTTCCTCCCCAAGCATACGTGATTGCCCATGTTCTTCTGTTTGTGGACCAAGTCGCCCCCACCCCCGAGCCTCTGTCCTGGTGGTTCTGGTTCTGGTTCTGGTTCTGGCTCATCGTTTCATGAGGACGTGATGTGTCAGGCATGGCCTTTCCAGGATTTGAAGACTATTCTCATTCTGACCAGTTCTCTTTCACTTTTCATGCGCACTTCCTTCAACTGTTCCTCACCTGACAGGGTTCCCTTTATGGTCTTATTCCAACCTTTGCATTTCAGGGCCCAGAGGCTCTAGCCTAAGTAGTTGGTAGTCAGTTAGCTAAGAGCCTTCTCAAACACAGGTACCACCTTCTGGAGTTAGAAGATTATCATTTATTTTTACAGAAAGGAGTATGCAAATGCTTCCCTTGGGTGAAACAAGTGTCACATCATTGCATTAAAAAAAAAAAATTTGACCTAGAGTCCCCACTCAGGAAGGTGAAAAGTTCCATTTAAGCCATGTTGGGGTTACCACAAAGTCATGCACAGATCCCAGTATTCCACAAGGGCCCCCTGGTCTTCAGACCGTACTGGCCACTGCTGATCTGCTCAGAGCTTCTTGCAGGTGGACAGCACCCCTCAGCTGAATCCGTGCTGACCTGCATAGGGGAGTACCAGCCCTTTGGTGGGCAGTCCAGCCTTGCTCGGTACCCCATGGAGCCATTCCCTTCTCAGGATCTACCCCCTCCTCAGCTGCCACAGAGTGCAGAGGGTGTGGGTCCAAGCGGGGGTCTCACCTCCCACCGGGCTCACTGCTTCCTCTCCACCCTCCCCGTACTTTCCTTTGTCCCTTCTTACTGACAGCCCCTTTAAAAGCCTCCCTGCTTCCTGAAGATGTTCAGAATAGGCTGGTTTCTCCTTGTGTCTCACTCCAGTTTGTGGATATGTAGGGAGGTCACCAAAGTCAGTAAGTGTTTCTTAACTATGTCCTATCATCTCCCGGTCCTGCTGTCTGTCCTGGCAGTGGCAGGATGAGCTATGACACCATGTGGTTCCCCTGGAAGTGACAGATAACCCTCCGTTCACTCATTCAAAAATAAATATGCAGGGGATTGGACATGGATGGGCAAAGCAAACATAGCCACTGTCTTCTTGGAGATCTGAACAGAATAATCACACACAAAAAAATAAAAAACATCTGCCTTGATAAAATCTACTTAGAAACTGCTTTTTAATGACAGCACCGTGCTGGGTGCTGTGCATGCGCTCAGTGGTATCTGACTCTTTGCGACCCCGTGGACTGTAGCCCACCAGCCCCTCTCTCCATGGAATTTTCCAGGCAGGAATACTGGAATGGGTTGCCATTTCGTAATCCAGGGGATCTTCCTGACCCACGGATCCAACCCATGTCTCTTGCATCTCCTGCAATGGCAGGTGGATTCTTTACCAATTACGCCACCTGGGAAATCCTGGAACTGTGATGAATGCTAGCAAAGAAAATAAAAAAGGTAATAGTCAGCATGGGCCATGTATGGCTATGTGTATTAATCACACAAATAATACAAATATTTTTTATATTTTTGATGCTTTGACATCTTGGGGCTTTGTTGACCCAAGAGAGGTGGCCCCTCTTGGGGTTAGCTAATTCTAAAATGTAGAGAACTATTCTTCTGGGAGTGAGCCTTTTATATGCAAATCAACCAATCCAGAGCCCACCCACATGCTCTACTAGGCTCTCACCCGTTAAGCCACCATGTTAAGTCACCATCCTGTGTGCTAATCACCCCAGAGTCACGTGTCAGACAACTAAGAGCAGCCACCCACTCGCCCTGCCTCACCCATTCCTTCCCCCATGAAAACCTTGATAAAAGCCCTTGCTCACGATTTGCTCCTGTCCCTTCTACATCCCCACCCACCCTGGCACTTCCTGGTATGGCCCTATGTTGCAAAAGGCATGCTTCCTCCCGCAACTTTGGGAACTGTAACAAACTAACTTTCCAGTGACAATTGCCTCCTCATTTGTTCAGTTCAGTTCAGTTCAGTTCAGTCGCTCAGTCGTGTCCGACTCTTCGCGACCCCATGAATCGCAGCACGCCAGGCCTCCCTGTCCTCAACATCTCCCGGAGTTCACCTAGACTCACATCCATCGTGTCAGTGATGCCATCCAGCCATCTCATCCTCTGTTGTCCCCTTCTCCTCCTGCCCCCAATCCCTCCCAGCATCAGAGTCTTTTCCAGTGAGTCAACTCTTCGAATGAGGTGGCCAAAGTACTGGAGTTTCAGCTTTAGCATCATTCCTTCCAAAGAAATCCCAGGGCTGATCTCCTTCAGAATGGACTGGTTGGATCTCCTTGCAGTCCAAGGGACTCTCAAGAGTCTTCTCCAACACCACAGTTTTGCCCTCACCATATCTGAAGAGTAATAAAACTCTACATTTTGAAACATTGAGGGTAACAAACAACCCTGAAATCTCAAAGGCTTAACTCACAAAAAGTTTCTTTCTTGCTCTTCTATTGGGTTGGCCAAAAAGTTCATTCCTTCCACAAGCTCTTATGGCAAAATTGGAATGAACTTTTTGGCCAACACAATGCACGCAAAAAAAATTTGCAGGGGCTCCCTGCTTGGGGAGTCACTCAGAGACCCTGGCTGACTGGGACCCAAGTTCACTGCAGCAGGGGAAAAAGGAAGGGGGACTTGCCCAAAGGAACCCAGGTTCCTCCAGACTCCTTCCATGAAACAGCACACTCCGCTGCTACCCACGCATCTTTGGCGACACCAGTGGGGTTAATCAGACAAATAGGTGGAGGAGGTGTGAGAAAGTGTTCTAAAAAGGAAATAACATGCGCTGCTGCTGCTGCTGCTGCTAAGTCGCTCCAGTCGTGTCTGACTCTGTCGGACCCTATAGACGGCAGCCCACCAGGCTCCCCCGTCCCTGGGATTCTCCAGGCAAGAACACTGGAGTGGGTTGCCATTGCCTTCTCCAATGCAGGAAAGTGAAAAGTGAGAGTGAAGTCGCTCAGTCATGTCCAACTCTTAGCGACCCCATGGACTGCAGCCTGGCCCTAAAGATGATGGGTTGACCAATATGATGGGATGGAAGCCAGCAGTGTATCAGGCAGAGAGGTGTGGAAAAGGATCTTATCACTGACATAGGAGTGCAGACTCATGGGATAGTAAATGGGCTTTTCAAGTCTGCTTTATTATTGTTTTCAAGTTCTGAACACGAAATGTACCCTTTATTGCCTGTCCTCTGTGTACAGCTGCCCCTTCCCTTGACCAAAGTAGACTGGAGCCAGGCAGGATATAAGGCAGAGTGGGCAGGGACTGAGTGGTACAGGCCTTGTGGGCCTCCTTATGGAAGTCTTAGTCGTAAAGACAGTTGGAAGCCATTGATGGATTCTGAATTGTGACAGTGAGAAATTTGGGGTCATGGCGTCACCAGTCTCCAAGACTCTGGGTTCCTCTGAGCAGGGACAAAAGAGCCCAGAGAAGGTTCATGAAGAAGTGGGAAAGACAAGAAGCCTTGATAAAGTGAAACAGGAGTATTAGTTTACATCTATGGCCATGCCACCTGTTTGCAAAAGCTGTTCTCTGCACATTCGATAGTCAACAAGAAGATACTCAATAGCAGTAGGAGCCTGTTGCCCTTCTTGCCATCACTGTACTCCATTTCTCTAATAAGTCTGGATTGGACTACTGAACAATACCTCACTCCTTTCAATATAGTATTTAGACTTGTCAGATAAAAGATGCGCAAGTCTGAAAGTTTTATTTGCTTATTCCGACATGCAACGTGATAACTCCTCCTGACTTACGGGGTCGCCAGCTCGTCTGAAATCGATTCAGTGATAAGAAGCAGGTGAGGGAGAAGCAGGCGGTGGGGCAGAAGCATGATGATTCAGGTCTCCAGGTGGGGAGACTTGAGTTCCCACCCCCTCCAGCTTTAGTGCCACGGAGGAACTCTCCATCTTAGAATTTATCTCCCAAGCCTGGGAAAGAGCAGAACAGTGGTAAATATCTGATTAGAGAAAATGCCTAGGAGGTTCAATTCCATATATTGCAAGTGATAAAACTGTAATTGTTTGTTGACAATGTACGTTAGCTCTCCGCAGCTTGTGTCAATATAGTATAAGAAACTAGGGTCTAGGCATCTTTAACGGCAGCTCAAAAACATGGAACGAGCCAGGGGAATAAAATCAACACGTTCTGCTCAGTGGGGAGGATGTCATTTCCAGAGACGACTTCAGGGGAGAAGCCGTGGTGAGATGTGAGACTTCTCCGTGAAGCTGAGTGTCGTCGAGGGTCTGGGAAGAGCACCTGAGGCATAATTCTGGTACACGTGATGGGAGGCAAGTTGCAGGTGCTGTGAACTGGGCCCACTTGGAGGCAGAGATAAAGAGGGCCAGCTCCTGAGGGTCAGATCCAGACAGAGGTCTGACCTCTTTGGAGATGTTTTGGTGTTTCGATAGCAGGGTCCTTTGGGAGCAGCAGTCTGGCAACATCATTTACAAACATCCGGGGGTGGAGAAGGTGCGTGGGCAAGTCCGTGGGAAGCCAGTGAACGAGAGAGTGGCAGCCTGGGGGGCCAGAGGGCTGTGCTTCTGGTGGTCAGCCCGTTTCCAGCGAGGACCCAGCCAGAGGTGCAGGTGAGTATGTTTGCTGGTGGGCGGGGGTGGGCAGGGACAGTGTAGGGGTTGGAATGAACAGGAGGTAGCTGAAGGGAGGATCCCACTGAGGACCAAGTAGCAGGTCAAGGTTTTATTGGCCAACTAAGTAGACTGGCCAATAAAAATATGGTGTGAGCTACATATCTGATTTTTAAAAACTTTTAATTTTGAGGTAATTATAGATTCACAGGAAGTTGCAAAGATGATAGAGAGATGTTCCATGGACGCTTCTCCCAGGTTCTCCCAATGGGCACATCTAAAGTGGGGGTACTACAATCTCAAAACTGGGAAGCACATGTTGGTGCAATGTGTGTGTGTACTTGTGCGTCATGTTATCACGCTCGTCACCACCAGTGCAATCAAGATGCAGAATTGTTGCCACAACGATCTCCCTCGTGCTACTCCTTTATAACCACCCCGCTCCCCATCCCTAACCCCTGGCAACCACTCACCCATTTTCCATATCTTTAATGTCATTTCCAAAATGTTATGTTGATATAAGTGGAATCATCTGCTGCATCATCTTTTGAGATAAGCTTTTCTTCTTTCACTAAGCATAATGCCCCAGAGATCCACCCCAGTCATATGCATAAACAGTCCATTTGTTTTTATCAGTGAGTAGTATTCCGTGGTTTGATAGCATCACTGATTCAGTGGACATGAACTTGGGCAAACTCCAGGACATAGTGAGGGACAGGGAAGCCTGGCGTGCTGCAGTCCTTGGGGTCACAAAGAGTTGGACATGCCTGAGCGACTGAACAACAAGTATTCTATGGCATGGATGTACTGCAGTTGGTTTAATTATTCGCCTATTATAGGACATTTTTGGGCTTCCCTGGTGGCTCAGATGGTAAAGTCTGCCTGCAGTACAGGAGACCTGGTTCAATCCCTGGGTTGGGAAGATTCCCTGGAGAAGGAAATGGAAACCCACTCCAGTATCCTTGCCTGGAAAATCCCATGTATGGAAGAGCCTGGCAGACTACAGTCCATGGGGTTTCAGAGTTGGATACAACTGAATGACCTCACTTTCACTTCATGGGACGTTTTTGGTTGTTTTCTGCTGGGGGCTATTACAAAAACAAACAAGCAAAGCTGCTCTGAATAATCATACGCAGGTTTTCATGTGGACAGTTTTCATTTCTCTGGGACAAACGCCCACGGTTGTGATTGCTGAGTTGTATGACTAGTATATGTGTAGTAGTTTTAAAACAGAAATTGTCTATTTTCCAGAATATTAGCACCATTTTACATCCTGGCAGCAGTGTACGAAAGACCCAGTTGCTTTGCATCGTTGTTGACCTTTGGTGTTGTCACTGTCCTTATTTTTATTTGTTCTAATGGTGTATAGTAATATCTCATCATGGTCTTGATTTCCCTTTCCCTAATGGCTAATGGGAGAAGGCAGTGGCGCCCCACTGCAGTACTCTTGTCTGGAAAATCCCATGGATGGAGGAGCCTGGTAGGCTGCAGTCCCTGGGGTCGCTAGGAGTCAGACATGACTGAGCAACGTCACTTTCACTTTTCACTTTCAGGCATTGGAGAAGGCAATGGCACCCCACTCCAGTGTTCTTGCCTGGAGAACCCCAGGGACGGGGGAGCCTGGCGGGCTGCTGTGTCTATGGGGTCACACAGAGTCAGACACGACTGAAGTGACTTAGCAATGGCTAATGATGTTGAACATTTTTCACGTGCTTATTTCCCATCCATGTATCCTCTCAGTGAAATGTCTTTTCGTGTCTTTTGCCAATTTTCCAATTGGATTGTTAGATCCTTGCCTAGTTCTCAGTCTTAGGAGAAAAACGTTCAGTCTTTCACCATTAAGTGTGATGTTAGCTATAGGATTTTTGGAGATGCTCTTTATCAAGTCAGAAAGTTTCCTTCTATCCATAGTTTTATGAAAGTTTCTTTTCTTTTTTTTTAATTTTATATTGGAATGACTATGCCAAAGCCTTTGACTGTGTGGATCACCACAAACTGTGGAAAATTCTTAAGAGATGGGAATACTAGACCACCTGACCTGCCTCTTGAGAAATCTAAATGCAGGTCAGGAAGCAACAGTTAGAACTGGACATGAAACAACAGACTGGTTCCAAATAGGAAAAGGAGTACGTCAAGGCTGTATATTGTCACCCTGCTTATTTAACTCTTATGCAGAGTACATTATAAGAAACACTGGGTTGGATGAAGCACAAGCTGGAATCAAGATTGCCGGGAGAAATATCAATAACCTCAGATACGTAGATGACACCACCCTTATGGCAGAAAGCAAAGAACTAAAGAGCCTCTTGATGAAGGTGAAAGAGGAAAGTAAAAAAGTTGGCTTAAAACTCAACATTCAGAAAACGAAGATCATGGCATCTGGTCCCATCACTTCATGGCAGATAGATGGGCAAATAGTGACAGACTTTATATTTTGGGGCTCCAAAATCACTGCAGGTGGTGACTGCAGCCATGAAATTAAAAGACGCTTGGTCCTTGGAAGATAAGTTATGACCAACCTGGACAGCATATTAAAAAGCAGAGATATTACTTTGCCAACAAAGGTCTAGTCAAGACTGGTTTTTCCAGTAGTCATTTATGGATGTGAGAGTTGGACTGTAAAGAAAGCTGAGTGCCAAAGAATTGATGGTTTTAAACTGTGGTGTTGGAGAAGACTCTTGAGAGTCCCTTGGACTGCAAGGAGATCCAACCAGTCCATCCTAAAGGAAATCAGTCCTGAATATTCATTGGAAGGACTGATGTTGAAGCTGAAACTCCAATACTTTGGCCACCTGATGCAAAGAACTGACTCACTGGAAAAGACCCTGATGCTAGGAATGATTAAAAGTGGGAGGAGAAGGGGATGACAGAGGATGAGACGGTTGGATGGCATCACCAACTCAATGGACCAGTTTGAGTAAACTCCGGGAGTTGGTGATGGACAGGGAGGCCTGGTGTGCTGCAGTCCATGGGGTCACAAGGAGTTGGGCATGACTGAGTGACTGAACTGAACTGAACTGAATAATTGATTAGCAGTGTTGTGTTAGTTTCAGGTGTACAGGAAGTGATTTAGTTATACATACTTACGTGTCTGAGGGCTTCCCTTATGGCTCAGTGGTAAAGAATCTGTCTGCAATGCAGGAGACCTGGGTTCAATCATTGGGTTGAGAAGATCCTTGGAGAAGGAAATGGCAACTCACTCCAGTATTCTTGTCTATGAAATCCCATGGACAGAGGTGCCTAGTAGACTACAGTCCGTGTGATCTCAAAAGTCCGACACCACTTAGTGACTAAACCACCACCACTATTCATGTATCTATCCTTTTTCATATTCTTTTCCCATATAGGTTATTCAGAGCATTGAGTAGAGTTCTGTGTGCTATACACTAGGTCCTTGTTGATTATCTATTTTACATATAGTAGTGTGTATGTGTTAACCCCAACCTCTGAATTTATACCTTCTCCCCTTGGCAACCACATGACTGTACTCTGTGAGTCTGTAAAAGACTTTTTTAAAACTATGGATGAGTGTTGAATTTTGCCAAGTGCTTTCTCTTCATTGTTGATATGATCATGTGATTTTTCTACTTTTGGCCTGTTAATATAGTGAATTGCATTGATTTTCAGAAATTGAACCAGCCTCATGTCCTTGGAATTAAACCCCACTTGGTTACAGTGTATAATTATTTTGTGTGTTGCTGAATTCTCTTTGCTAATGTTTTGTTAAGGCATTTTGTGTTTATATTCTGTGGGATATTAGTCTTTAGCCTTCTTTATTTGCACTACCTTTGGTTTTGGTATCAGGGTAATATTTGCCTCATAAAATGAGTTTGGAAGTGCTCCTTCTTTCTCTTTTCTGGAAGACATGGTATAGAATTGGTGTAAGTTCTTGATGCATTTGGTAGAGTTCTCTATTGAAACCTTCTGGGTCTGGGTATTTCCTTTGGGGGAATTTTTAAATGACTAATTCAATTTCCTTTATAGCCATAGGGCTATTCAAATGATTTATTTCATGTTGAAAAGCTGTGGTAGTTTGTGCTTTTCAAGGAACTGGTCCATTTCATACAATTTGTCAAATGTATGTGTGTAATTTGTGGTATTTTCTTATTATCATTTTGATAACTATAGGCTCCGTTTCCTCAACATTTGCCAACATGATAGATGAAAAATGAGGCTTTTTGATTGAGTTTTCTTATTTTTTATATTATTTAGGTGGAGCATCTTTCTCTTTCTGTGTATATCCTTTGCTCTTTCCTTCCTTCCCTATTTCTTTTTCATATTGATTTGTTAGTATTCTTTATCAATTATGAATACTAAACCAATTCCTGTTATATATATTATATGCAGTCTTCCAAATTTGCACTTATGTTTTTTTTACAGTTTTTTTTTTTTTTTTTTTTGCTTCACATGCATGCTTTGAATTTTCATGTAATTAAATCAATCAGTATTTTCCTTTAAGGCATGTGAGGTTTCATGCTATATCCAGCAGTATTCAATCAATTTCAAGAGATAGAACCCAAATCAAACTAACTTGAGCAAAAAAAAGAAGAAAGAAAGAAAAAGGAAAAAGGAAAAAGAAAAGGAACGAATAAAGAGTGTTGGTTCATGTAGAAGGGGGTCATTCTGCACGGCTGCGTGAAGGGTCTCCACGATGCATCATCAGGACTCTGTCCCTCTTCTCTCTGTTCTGCTTTGTCTACATCTGCATGAGACATAATTTTCTCTACAGCAGATAGTGCCTGTGTAATGACGCAAAGGACTGATGACAGTCTTGAGCTGACAATCTAATGATTTAGAACCCCCAGATAAAGGACACTTGAAGTCTGTATATCACATCCCATGGAAGGACTCAGAACGACTCTGCTTGGGTTAGGTGCCCTCCTCCTTCTTCCCTATGCCTTGAACCACTCCATAAAGATGAAGGATTTGCCGTGATTGGTCATTTGCCCAGTTCTGTGGCTAGTGAGTGGGTAGGGTACCTGTGGGAACCCAATGCACTGACAGCTCTCTCAAAGAATGATGGGTGGATAGAAGCCAATGGAGTTCTCTAACCATACTCAGAAAGACCTTCCTCAGTAAGCAGATTAAACAATTGTTTTCTTCTAATGTGTATGGCTTCATTATTTGACATATGAATTTTTTTGCCTTTGAGAAAATGGGGGACATAGAGACAGAAAGACAGGGGCAGGGATGGGGAGAGAATATGGGATGATGGAGAGACTCTTTGCTGGGTGTTTGTATACCTGAAAAGAAGATGACCTTGAAACGTATTTGGTCTCCCATTTTAGTTTGATGACTTTGCCTTCTCTTTTCCTTCAATTTATTCTGTGTTAACCTGAATCCTATAAGATTAGGATGGTGGGAAATACAAGGGATTCACCCTGCATGGGGCTTTTCATGGTAGGTGTTACAAACATCTGATTTAATTTGGTTGAACTCAATACCCATGCCTTTCAGGGGACATCTGGGTGTCCAGATATTATAACAATGGGAGGAACAGGGCTGAACCAGGGGGCACGACAGATATCCCTTACTACTTGAAAATGGAGGTAAAGCTATGCCTTGAATTCCTCCCTGAGCCCTTCTGGGTGTGCAGGTGAGCCTCAGGTAGAGAATAAAAGACAAAGGTGGACAGGAGCCTGGCCACCCCACCGCCACCTTTGTGCACAATCTCATCACCTGTGGGGGCCAACCTGTGTGGATGCCTGGAAGCAGACTTCTTCCCTAAAATATGTCCCCAAATGTTCAGTGAAGGCTTCATTGTTTTATCTTTTTAACGTTAGAAGAATCTTTCAAAGATGACTCTCTTGTGCTGAAAGCATGCTATTTCAGATTCAACAATTCCTTTCGTTTCACCTCTATTTCTTTTTCTTCACTTAACTAGTGGGGAAAAAATTACGCATTTTAATTTTAAAAGCATGTACAATATGATCCCATTTGTATGAAATTATTTCATTGAATATGATCTGAACTACTGATCCTTCCATCTCTTTGTGTGTCAACTGTCAAGAATGATTATTTCTAGATTGCATTGGGTTTTTATTTTTTGCTTTCATCTTTTAAAAATAATAAGCACTTATCATTTCTATAAAAGCAGTAGACCTATTCCTTTTAAAGGATAAAGTCTAGGGTAAGAAGGATCCACATTCTGCTACTTAGAGTTGGATATATTTTCCTCTGTATGTGAATAAATAAATACTGTCTGTCGGTGATCATTCATTGTAAATTTGTGGCAAAGTCTACTCAGAGCCTCAAAGGACCCCAGCCAGAAAGGGAGGAGTTACTGAAAGTTCAGTGTTACTGAAGCAAACTTGGATCTGGTGCCCATGTGTAGTAATACCACTGACACCAGGCTGTGGTTTGTTGTAGGACACCAAGCAAGGAGCCCAGGCTGCTAGTGCGTAAAAAGCCCCAACCCCCCGAAGGCTTTCGGCAAAAGGCTTTTAAAGATAGGGTGATGGAGGCAGGTTGTGAGTAAATGATCAGTGAACATTCTTCTGATTGGTTGGTGGTGAGGTCACTGGGACTCAGCATCATCAAGCTTCTGTTTCCAATCAGTCTGGGGATCTATGTGCCGTAGGCTGCATACAGTTAACTTCTTCCACCTGGTGGGTATTTCAGTATCTGCAAAAAGAGCTCGAAGGACATGGCTCAGAATATTATTTTGGAGAAGGAAATGGCAACCCACTCCACTATTCTTGCCTGGAGAATCCCGTGGACAGAGGAGCCTGGTGGGCTGCTGTCCATGGGGTCACACAGAGTTGGACACAACTGAAGCGACTTAGCACGCATGCATATATGCATTGGAGAAGGAATGGCAACCCACTCCACTTCTCTTGCCTGGAAAATCCCATGAATGGAGGAGCCTGGAAGGCTGCAGTCCAAGGGGTCATTGAGGGTCGGACACAACTGAGCGACTTCACTTTCACTTTTCACTTTCATGCATTGGAGAAGGAAATGGCAACCCACTCCAGTGTTCTTGCCTGGAGAATCCCAGGGACGGGGGAGCCTGGTGGGCTGCCGTCTATGGGGTCACACAGAGTCGGACACAACTGAAGCGACTTAGCAGCAGCAGCAGCAGCAGCAGGAGGAGGCTACAGTTTATCTATAGATAAGATGCAGGTGGAGGACATGGGTGGAGGGAGTCTGTTCTAGGAAGGGCACATAGGATCCTGTTTGGGTACATCAGGAGAAGAAACTGGAGGAGGAGAAAGAGAAGAGACATAAATGAGGCAGACCTGCAGATTAGGGGTAGCCCATGGCTTGGGAGAGTAGGCCCATATTTCTGTGACTGGTCTCCATCACTTTTGCTGGGAATTACTTTATCTTGGAACACCTTGCATGTGCCTGGTGTTCAGCTTCTTTCATATCCTTCCCTGTGCCTAAATCAGCATCATGCATCCAGCATGTGCTCAATAAATGTGTACCGGATGTGCAGTTCCCGGGGGATTCATCCTCCCTCCAGCTCACCTCTTTGTCTTTCAGGCTCACAGGCTTTCAGCTGCCAGCCACCATCGTCAGTGCGGCCACCACCCTCTCTCTGCGCCTCATCAGTGACTACGCGGTCAGCGCACAGGGATTCCACGCCAGCTATGAGGGTAGGTGTCTCGGCCTGGCCTGCGGGAGCCTGGGGTGTGAGGTTCGAATAGCCACAGGCAGGGTTGCGCGGTTCTCAGCTGCCGAGAAGGGCTTCTTCAGATTCAAAGCTTGTGCGTGTCCTAAGGAGGCTGCTTGCTAACCAGTAACTCAGTTACTTAAATTGCTCCTGCCGTGTTTCTAGGAAGCTGAGACTTGAAATCAGACCTCAGCTGCAATTGTTTATCTTGAGGGTCTGGTAACATCTGCTCTCTCCCCTTAACTGGGTTTTGTTGTGTTTCTATTTTTTTAAATTCTGTTTTCTCCTGGGCTTCACTATATTACCAAGTACCTCAACTTGGTTTTGGAAATAAGGGAGATATAAACCCTAAGTAGAAGACATAAAAGAAGTAGCTTGAAATTTTTTTTTGCTCACTATGGTGACTGCAAGGAGTCAGCTTTATATCATTCAGAGGAGAACAATCAATTTTTCTTTAATAGCAGAGATTAGGGTTTCTTGGTTTGAGTTATGCAAATAAGTTCCATTTCTCTCAGCCTGTTTAACTATGGTGTTAGCATTCAAATTAACACTAATATCCTCAGATTATACACTATTATTATTATTAACTTTATTATATTAGTTCAGAAGGTGGTACATCGAGATCGCTGTCATTTCCCTGTGAAATTTACATCTCATTAATAGGTAATTATGCTGCTCTTGGCTAAGACCCACACTGCTATTTTGTGTTGAGATCATTAATAGGCATATTTTAAGACTGTTAATGATAATTAATAACAGCAATGACATAACACCCTAGTAAAGCACGCCAGTTATGTGAAGGCTTTCTTCCTCTTGCCTCTAAGAACTTAATAAGTGATGCTTTCTTGAATGGAATTATAGGAATATAGAAATAGATACCACCTTTGTCTTGGCTAGGAATACATGACAAAAAGAGGGCAAATCCTACCTCCCTTGGCAAAATTCATGCCTGTTGGTATTGGGTGGAGGGGATGCAGTTTGGTGCTTTATCCTAAGTGATTTAGGGCTCCTGAGAAGGAACCTGAGGAGGGGTATCAGTTATTTTTAACTAACGATACTAAGAAGGCTCTAGAGAAAGTTTCACATGCCTTTAATTGAGGGCTTCTGACAGAACTCCAGATTGCTTTAACAGAGAGCTCCTGAAAAGACCTACCTGTCTTTAAAGTGAAGTGTCCTGGGATATCCCAATTCTTTGAAACAAAGACTCGGTTCCTCCCCAAAGCAAGACTGTGATCTTGGTCATCCTGGTTGTGTCCTCAGCCGGATCCTTTGGCTGTTAACCCAAACTAAGTCTCTTGAGTCTCAGTTAATCTCCTGATGAAGAGAGACGTCTTCAGAAGCTTCTTCCACAGTCTTTCAGCTGTGGGGAGGCTGGCGGGGCCTGGGGATGGTGCAGGGAGTGAGTCACAGACACTAGAGCTGGTGGCTGCAGCGATCCCAGGAGGGGCGGGCACACTAGGTGACCTTGTGTGAGATGTCCTCCTTTAGCGATGTTTGTGGATCTGTGTCTGACGCCTGGGCTTTCATGAGGTTTTAGGGAAAAAGTGTCCTATTGATCCCTGACCACACTACCTGCTTTGGGAAACAAAGCCAAGTGCTTCTCCATCAGCCAGAGCAGAGCTGAAGGCACATTCCCAGAGCCCTTTAAAATCAGAGGTTCTAGCCAGGAATTCATGGGAAGGTCTAGAGGGGCATCAAAGGTGTGAAAACCCCTTATAATTAGAAGCCACATAATCAAAATATAAGGGCATGTGCATTTTTTTTTTTTTTCTTGAAAGTGTCCAGAAGAGGGATCAATAAACTATGGCCCACCTGGCTAAATCCAGCTTCTGGCTTGTCTTTGTAAATAAAGTTTTATTAGAACTCAGCCAAGCCCTTTTGCTGTTGTTGTCTATGACTGTCTGTATGTACTACAACTCCAAACTTGAGTTATTGCCACAGAGACCACATGGCTTGCAAAACTGAAAATATTTGCTATCTGGCCCTTTACCCCAAATGTTTGATGACCCCTGGTCTAGAATTGTGCTATCCTGTACAGTAGCCTTTAACCACTTGCCACTTTCATATTTACATGAATAAAACTTTAATAAAACTTAAATTCCTTTTCCCAGTTGCACCAGCCTCCTCTCAAGTGTTGGGTAGCCACGTGTGGCTTGTGGCTCCCATACCGGGCAATATGAGAACGTTTGTATCGCTGCAGAGAATGCTTCTAGATTCCTAGACAGAGCGAGCCGGACTTCCATCGACTCACAAAGGGTCTGTGATTCAATGAGATTACACTTTAAGATAAAGTGGAGGCCAGTAAGTCCCTCCTCCCACCTGCCTGGCGTGGCAGGTAGCAGCCCAGACACATGAAGGATCAATGGTGCAGAAGGAAGGGCCTGCCCTATCTCAGCTGCATAATGGTACTGTGTTATGCTGTGCTAGGTCACTTCAGTCCTGTCCAACTCTTTGCAGCCCCATGGACTGTATGTACCCTGCCAGGCTCCTCTATCCATGGGGATTCTCCAGGCAAGAATGCTGGAATGAGTTGCCATGCCCTCCTCCAGGGGATCTTCTGAACCCCAGGATTAAACCCTTATCTCCTGTGGCTCCTGCATTGCAGGCAGATTCTTAACCACTGAGCCAGCAGGGAAGCCCTTGCATAATGATACCAGATCGCTAAGTCATTGGCATTGAGAAGACAAAGCTTCCAGGTGAGGCCTGGGCAGACCCTGGACAGTGCAAACAGGTTGCTGTGGTTGAGTGACTCTCTGCAGTCACCTGCGCAGGGTTTCCGCCAACTCCACGGTCTGTGTGGCTCTGTCTTTGTGCCTGGCAGAGTGACTCACATGCAGGCATCTGTGCTAACAGGAGAGGCAAGAGCAGGAAAGCCGAGGCTGTGGCTTGATCTCACTGATCTGGCTCGGGACTGGACCATGGGGCAATTTGTGCATCCGGGAAAGTGTGAGTTGCACTGACTTTTGAGATATCCAAAGTGGAGGGGTCAGGAGGGCAGGCGGCAGAGACCAGCAGGGGCAGCCACAGCTGCGGATGAACCATGTGACATGTTACATCCACAGTGGTCAGGGGTCCACTCTATCACTGGACTTCTCAACAAGGCATAAGACAAGCCCCTGTTTAGGGACTTGCTGATTAATACTAGTAGCTTGGCCCTGGAAGTGAGTAACTGGGTGATGCTGGGCAGATTTTTAAACTCTCTGAGCCTCGTTGGAGGGAGGGGGTGATCCAGTGATCCAAAAGATATTGAAGATTTGGCTCTCCGAGGAAGAAGTGAGCCCTCCCCTCCACTCAGAGCCCACCTTAGTCGTTTGTGCTAGACAACAAGCAGACAGGCAGACTGGCTCTAGAGACCCCCTCACCTTCCCCGCATCAGCCCAGGCTGCCCCCAGCCCAGGCAGCCTCCTCACTTGCACCCTTTTGGACATCGCTGGCCCTTTCTAAATGCCATCAGGGCCCACTCTCGTAGCTCCGCTGGCTGACATCCCTGAAAGTCTGCTATCAAAAGCAGTCTCATCCTCCTCCACCCTCCTCGGGAGAGTGAAAAGTACAGATAAGGAACTGAACTGTTGCTAGGGATTTGGGAGAAAGGTGAAGTCAGGTGAAGGGTGTCAGCTCAGAGCTGCTGCTGCTTCAAGGAAAAGATCAAAAAGGCCAATCATCAAAGCCCGAGATGACAGGAGATGCTTGATTCGTAATCCCTGGGGGCAAGAGTGTGGGCTGTGGCCACGGACAGGAGGGAAGAGGATCAACTTGTGTTAAGCGCTGACTGTATGCCAGGCACTTTACATACATTATCTCATTTAATCCCCGAGATAGCCCCACGGACAGACCTCGCTATCTCCATCTTACAGATGTTGGAGCTGGGACTCAGGAGTTTTGTGTTCCGATTAAGGCTACTTGATGACCAGGAGTTTCAAAGTAACTTCTCTGGCTCTAAAGACTATGCTCATCTCCTACTCTGTACTCCCCACAAAACTCCTGAAGGAAAGCAGAGATGGGTGACTCTCTCTTATGGGCAAGTGGATTGGAACTAAGTCAGAAGCAGGGTGGACACAGGAAGCCTGCCTTGGATTCAGCTTCCTGATGTCTGGCTTGGGTCATCTCAGAGAGGCAATAAGAGATATGTCCAGACTCAGCTAAAGTTTCAGATAAAATACAAGATGCCTAATTAATCTGTATTTTATATTATTTAAATTTTGAAAAAAAATTTTTTTAGCATAAGTATATCCCCAAGATGCTTACTCCTTGGAAGGAAAGTTATGACCAATCTAGATAGCATATTCGAAAGCAGAGACATTACTTTGCCAACAAAGGTCCATCTAGTCAAGGCTATGGTTTTTCCAGTGGTCATGCATGGATGTGAGAGTTGGACTTTGAAGAAAGCTGAGCCCTGAAGAATTGATGCTTTTGAACTGTGGTGTTGGAGAAGACTCTTGAGAGTCCCTTGGACTCCAAGGAGATCCAACCAGTCCATTCTGAAGATCATCCCTGGGTGTTCTTTGGAAGGAATGATGCTAAAGCTGAAACTCCAGTACTTTGGCCACCTCATGCGAAGGGTTGACTCATTGGAAAAGACTCTGATGCTGGGAGGGATTGGGGGCAGGAGGAGAAGGGGACAACAGAGGATGAGATGGCTGGATGGCATCACCGACTCGATGGATGTGAGTTTGAGTGAACTCCAGGAGTTGGTGATGGACAGGGAGGCCTGGCGTGCTGCGATTCATGGGGTCGCAAAGAGTCGGACATGACTGAGCAACTGAACTGAACTGACTGATATCCCAAGTATTTCATGGGACATACTTTTTTTAAATTGATGGATAATTGCTTTACAGTATTGTGTTAGTTTATGCCATACATCAACATGAATCAACCATAAGTATACATATTAATATGTCCCCTCCCTCTTGAACATCCCTGCCACCTCCCATCCCATTCCACCCCTCTAAGTTGTCACAGAGCACCAGGTCATGGAACATACTTATACTAAAAAGTTGCATATTCTTTGTCTAAAATTATTTTTTTTGGCTGCATCAGGCCTTAGCTGTGGGCTGTAGTACCTTTTGTTGTGGCACTCGGGCTCAGTAACCCTGAGACACGTGGGGTCCTAGTTTCCTGACTGGGGATTGACCCTGTGTCCCTTGCACTGCAAAAGTGAAGGCACTCAGTCGTGTCTGACTGACTCTTTGCGACCCCATGGACTGTAGCCTACCAGGCTCCTCCCTCCATGGGATTCTCCAGGCAAGAGTACTGCAGTGGGTTGCCATTTCCTTCTCCAGGGGGTCTTCCTGACCCAAGGATTGAACCCGGGTCTCCCACATTGCGGGCAGATGCTTTAACCTCTGAGCCACCAGGGAAGCCCTTGCCCTGCAAGGTGCATTCTTAACCACTGGACCACCAGGGAAGTGCCCAGTGTCCTGTATTTTTATCTGCTATCTGGCTGCCTCATTCCCAGCACTGATCCCCAGGAGTTTTAACCCGACTCATCTCCTCCTCCCCCTCCTCTTCCTGCCCAGACCTGCCCACGTTCCCCTCTGCCCAGTACGGGCCGCCCACTTACTGCAGAGGATGTAGCTTCCCTTCCTCCCTTCTTGTGAGTGTTCATTTGACAGCTCTCTGCACCTTCGCACGTGTGCGCACAGATGCGGATCCATGTGCACTTGGGGTTACACTGTGTGTGTAGTTCTGTAGTCTGGTTAATGAGGCTGACACTTTTCTGTGATAATAAAACAGCCCCGCTTTGTTCTTTCTAATGAATATCAGTGAAGGAGCCATTGTGGTTTGCCTGTACCCCAGCTATTTAACCAGTCATCTTCTGGGGACATTTAAGTGAAGAACATCCTTATACATACAACTTAAACCCTCATCTAATTATCTTAGGATAAATTCTTTGAAGTGCAATTGCTGGGTCAAAGAGTGTGTCGATCTTCCATTTTAATACATAATCCCATGGTATCTGTAGGAAGATCTTACCGGGATATAAGAGGGCCCATCCCTGCTCTTTACCTACATTGCACGTTGGGGAGTTTTAAGTTAGTTTCATTGATTAAAATAGATGTGATGAGATCACATTTGTGGTTATAATTTTCGTCTCTCTGATGATACGGAAGGCTGAGCACCTGTCATCACTTTCCGGCCTTTTGTAGATCATTTTGTAAATTGCCTGTCCCTGTCTCTGCCTACTTTTCTTTTCGGGTGTTAGTATTTTTTTCTTTTCCTTTTTGTAAGTGGTTTTGCATATTAAGGCTGTGAGTTTTATGGGTTTCCTTTTGATGTGCAGCAGTTTTAATTTTTATGTCACCAATTTTTAAATTTTTAATTTCTCTTTGATAATCTACCTTTGGTGTTATGCTTAGAAAGGCCCTTTCCATGCCAAGAGCAGCTAAATCGTCATTTAGATATTCCTCCGATTCTTTCAGCATTTTATTTTTCCATTTTACTTCTAAGTTCCTCTGGAATTCAGCTGTGTTTGTCCTGGTTTCAGGGAGTCTGTCTCTGATTCTCCAATGTTCTCCATGTCCTTCTGTCTGTCTTTCAACGTGTGGAAGCCTCTTGCTTCCCTGATGTGCCTCCCTCCTCCCCAGCCCCCGGGGTGTCTTTCCCTGACACTTTAGTCTTATTGCCCTTTAGACGTTGCTTCTCCCAGCTGAGCCCATGGGCTTCACACCTTTCCCACAAATGACTCTCAGAGATGTAAGGGATTGCTTCTGTCTCTCACAGGCTGATCAACAGACAGACAAGAGTTATAAGCAGATCAGAAATGTCAATTAGAGTCTCTGCAGGTTTTGATGCTTAATCCTGATGGCGCCTTTTGCATTTTAGCAGCATCATTCATAAGCAGTCACTTTGACACTTTGGTGCAAGACAGCCCATCTCTGACCACTGGTTCTCAGTCTGTTAGATTTAACATCTAACAGATGTTAAATTTAATTTAACATTAAATCATCTACATCTAAAAACGGGTATTTCTGTTTTGTTAAATCTATCATCTTGGGTTCTTCCTCTCAAAAATACAAGAGGCTTCCTTAAAAATCAAAATCACTTATTATCCTCACATGGAATCTAGGAGGAAGAGGAACACTTATTTTTGCAAATCGCTGGTTGCCATAATGGAGAGGCTGCATAATACAGTGATTAAGACTTCAGGTTCTGAGTTCCAGCGTTATCTGGAATCAAACCCCATCTCGGCCACTCACTTGCTGTGTGACCTTGGGCCAGTTATTTCATTTCTTTGAGCTCATTGCCTCTGTAAAATCAGCATAAGGATATTACTTCATAAAGTTGTGAAGATTAAAAAGAAAACACACAAATCACATAATGTGCTCAGCACAGGGACTGGCAGATTGTCAGTGTTTGATAAATATCAGCTACTGAGTGAAGCCACCCTCCCCCTAACCTCACTGGACTGAGATTATTTCAGGAGATGCTCACTCTATAAGTCACAGTCCCAGCCCCACCCCAGCGCCCTGACCCTGTGTTTGCATAAAATCCTCAACCCAGTTGTTCATGGTGTGTCTGGGCTGAGGAACAGACCTTGGCTTCTGTGGGGAGGAGCAGAGGTGCCTCCATATCCGTGAGCTCCAGCGCTGCTGGAGAAACCACCCACCTCACAGGAATGAGATTGCGGGCCCTGTCCCCTGGTGGATTGGAGCTAATAGGGCCAATGCCAGCAACTTAGTCTTTTCGTGGCCTCTTTTCTTTGTGTCAGAGATGTTGGCTTTAGGGCTCATGACACTAATGACACATCCAGCAGACCTGAGACTTTGGGGATCGTGGACCTGAAAGTTGTGACTGTCTCCAGACACACACAAATACAAAACACTTTCCCATATATTTTTCATATAATTCAGATGCCCTGAAGCCCATCTGTGAACCATTGGTTCACCTGAAAAACAGCCCAGAGAGGCTGACATAACACATAAGGTGGATGGTAGAGATTCTTGCACTCATCGAGCTGATGTACATTGAGTGCTACTGTGTGCAATGCCCAGTGTTTCAGCTAAGCACCATCCTCACTGTCATGATTTACCCCTGCCACCCCTACCCACCCGCCTGCACAAAGGGAAGCCAGCAGGGAGGAGCTCAATTTAGTGCCGCTTCTTAGTGAGCTTTGCTCCCAGTGCAAGCCTGTTATGTCACCTCTGCCTGCATTGCAGGCAGATTCTCTGCCATTTGAGTCACCAAGGAGGGCCCATACGGACCACAGCATCATGGAACTGGGTCAAATAGACACATCCTCGAGGGACAGATGGATAGAAATGGAGCTCCCTGTTGTTGCTCTACCAAGAGAAGCAGGTTGGGACAGAGTGTTCTTTCCTGGGTTTTGGAGGGGGAGAGGGGTGGAGGTGATCATGTCACTTTGCACACCAGGAAATTGAGGTCCAGAGAAAAGGACCCTTCCTGGTTTTATACACTCCTGTAATTAGACCTGCTGACTCCCCTCTCCTGGCCTTTCTGACAATTTCCTCGTTTTGAAAGAGTTCCCCGATTTGGGGGCATTCTGCAGACATCTCAAAATTGGACTAATGGAAGCTATTTGACCATATACATACATACACTGAATATGCAATTTGTACCATTTGGGCCATCGGTTGGTTGCAGGGAGGTGGTGAATATCCATTTCCTCTGCCCGGGAGGGGATGGTGTGTGCTTCCTGAGTGAACTTGCTCCATTTCCAAGGGCTCTGGCTTGGGAGTTGGAGAACATTCTTTTTAATCAATACAGTGGAGTAGCAAATTAATACACAGAGATGTGACATTTGAGACAAATTGGGCAGCACTTCTCCGTAAGTGGGGAGTCAGGATGAATTTCATATCACGTCCTCAGTAATCCCACAAATAGTTCATCATGAATAGTGATATTTTGGTTAACATAGCTTGAAGATGACATCATACCAGATTCTAGTGCCCTGACCCTTCTTGTGTCAAGGTGTCAGAAGACAGCTTGATGAAGGAGAAGATGCGTTTTCAGGTGGCCAGATGACTTGCAGGTAACAGGTGCATCCACTTTACTTCTCTGGCCCTGTCCATTCATTCTTTATTTCAACAAATATATACTGTACACTTGCTTTATGCCAGGTTTTAAGGTAGACTTTGAGCAATATGAGTGAATAATAAGTGGCCCTCATCTTCAAGGAGCTCTGAGACCTACAGTGAGTAAGAGCAGAGGAAGGGAATCCAGGAAGAGGTAGCTTCAACCCTGGCCAGCTCTGACACCTGTGCATCTCCCAACCTCCCTGAGCTGGTTTCTTGCAAAAGAGAAATTGCAGTGTCCACTTCAATGATTTGTAATGAGGGCCATAGGAGTCGTAAGTCAATAAGAAAAAAAAAATATTGTATATTCATGTAAAAATGTGGAATCTAGAAAAATAGTAGAGATGAATTTGTTTGCAAGACAGAAATAGAGACACAGATGTGCTGCTGCTGCTAAGTCGCTTCAGTCGTGTCTGACTCTGTGCGACCCCACAGATAGCAGCCCACCAGGCTCCACCATCCCTGGGATTCTCCAGGCAAGAGCACTGGAGTGGGTTGCCATTTCCTTCTCCAATGCATGAAAGTGAAAGTGAAGTCGCTCAGTAAGTGTCCGACTCTTCGTGACCCCATGGACTGCAGCCTACCAGGCTCCTCCGTCCATGGGATTTTCCAGGCAAGAGTACTGGAGTGGGTTGCCATTGCCTTCTCCGACACAGATGTAGAGATCAAAAATATGGACACTAAGGGGAGAAAGAAAGGGTGGAATGAATTGGGAGACTGGGATCCATATATGTATATGTGTGTGTGTGTGTGTATGCATATATAGATATATACATGTATGTGTATTATGTATATAGACACTAATACGCATGTGTGTGTGCTCAGTCACTCAGCAGTGTTTGACTCTTTGTGACCCCATGGACTGTAGTCCACCAGGCTCCTCCGTCTATGAAATTTTCCCACGCAGGAATACTGGAGTGGGTTGCCATTTTCTACTCCAGAGGATCTTCCTGACCCAGAGATTGAACCTGTGTCTCCTGCATTGGCAGGTGGATTCTTTACCACTGAGTCACCTGGGAAACCCATACACTTATATATGTAACTGCCTTACAAACAAGTTCATATGTATATATATAACTACTGAGAACCTAATGTATAGTACAGGGAACTCTACTTAATGCTCTGTAGTGACCTAAATGGTAAGGAAATACAAAAAAGAGGGGCTGTATATATACATATAGCTGATGCACTTTGCTGTACAGCAGAAACTAACACCACATTATAAAGCAACTATACCCTGGGAAAAGGAAAGGTTAATGGCTGGAAAGTGTCCAGTACAGTCTCCAGTCAAGAAACATGCATTCCTTGCCCAAGTGGAGGACGCTGCTCTCATGCCTGGTTGGCTGTTTGGGTATCAAGTCTGCGTCCTGCTGTGTCCCTCTTGTGTGACCTTGAACGAGGCTCTGAGCCCCTCAGCTCCCTTCTATGGGACATGGGATCATTCTGTCTTCCTTTCAAGGAGGGAGTGAGCATTTGTGGTAAGGTACAGAAAGCACCTAGCATGACATTTGGCACATAGTAGGTGCCACATCAAAGGACGCTCTTATAATAGGGCCTGGTGTGTTTTGTAGGGATGAAAAAAAAAATATTTCCTGTGACAAAATCTTTTGTCAAGCTTTGTGGGTCTCCAAGAGCAAGGAATGTCTCCTATGTTTTTTATTTCTTCTTTCACTGCAAAGCCTTAGTCTGGGGCTTGGCACACAGTAGGGGTGTTGCAATACTAGCCACTGCTTGCCTGTCCTAACCTGAGTTTCTGCTAGTCCATATCAGGCTTTTGTGCAAACTAGCACAACTGGCCACCCTGAGGGGTCATGTGAGTGTACAGCTTAGTGGGCGGACTAGAGGCTGAGTTTCAGTTCTCATCGCCCCTCTGCCTGGGCACCGTTTGGCAGTACTCAACCTGAGTAGTTGTACATGGTGCCCTTGCTCCAAGGCTCTCCTCTTAGGAGTCTACAGTTACCCACTGTCCAACAGCAGATTCAAAGAGTCATTAGAGGCAGGGTGCAAGGATCTCAGGGAGCTTTCACTTAAAACGCTCTAATTACTTCCCAGATGGAGAGTGCAAACTCCTTACCTGGCCCTCAAAACCTGGCATCAGCTGCACCTCCATCCCCTTCCTCTTCCAGCCACACTAGCTTTGTTGGTCTTCGGATACACCATGCTCTGTCTCCCCACCCACCCTCCAGACATGCTGAGTCCCTCTACTGAACCTTCCCCACCCACCCAGCCACTCTTCTCTGCCTCGTTGTTTCCTTCCAGTCTGTTTAAACCAAATCCAGAGACTGCCCCTGGTGCCCAGTACTCCCTTACTTTCCTTCTTTGCTCCCATGCGTCTCCTCTGGTCACCAGCATCCTTGTGTATTTCCTGTTCCATGTGTGCCTTCTCCCCTCTGGTGTATGTTCCTTGACAGTGGAGAGAACTGAGACAAAAGCTCAGGGTCCAGAGGAAATATCCACTCTCGGCTCAGCCAGTTAGGAGCTAGTGTGGGACTTTGAGCAGCTCACTTAACCTCCTCTGACCTCCACTGTCACAGGGACAATAATAATAGTAATCCCTACTCTGTTGGATCATTGCTGGGAACAAATGAGAGAGCACATGTCAAGGGTTCCTGACGTGCCTGGTGTGGGATAAAAACTGAGAAGGCAGACGTGTGGGCTCTTACGATCACTGTTCACAGCTGCACCTAGCCCAGGATCTGACGTCTGGTAGATGCTCAGTAAATAATGATGGAATAAATGAGTGGACAGGGGTCATTTCACCCAGTGTAACAGAAAGAGATTTGCTTAGGGTACCCTGGACTGTCAGGAAGATCCCCTGAAGTAGGAAATGGCAACCCACTCCAGTATTCTTGCCTGGAAAATTCCATGGACAGAGGAGCCTGGTGGGCTACAGTCCATGGGGTCACAAGAGTTGGACATGACTGAACGTGCACACCATCTGTCCATCCACCTGGGACTGTGTCCCATTGAATTCAAGATGTCTTCAGTAAAAGATTCAGTTTTGTTGTATGTACCACTCAGAAAGAAAAAAAAAATGCTCCCGACTGAAGTATGACATGCCATCGATTTTAAGATACATCCTAATTTCAAAAATATTAAAATATGGAAAATTGTACTCCCTGGAATTGATGAAGGATGATAATGGCTTAATTGCTTTTGACCACCCTTCACCCCATTTGGGGTGGACTCATCACTCTGACCTCTTCTCCGACCCACAGCTCTCCAACCATCAGGCTCCTCCTTTTCAACATTCAGGTGATGGCTCTCGCTGGACATGTGATCACCTCTTAATTCATTCTCTCAGCTCCAAGTCTCATTACTTCTCAATTTTCTGCATTGAACTCTATTTAACACCTATTAGCACAGGTCTTGAGCTGATAAATGACCTTCTTGTGGGAGGCAGTGGGATGCCTCAGTCTTGATCCTGTTTTTCGTATCTGTGCTGAAGACAGGGGAACCCATGGAACCCAAACACTGGTCCCTCAGGACCACTGCCAGCCCCCTGCCAGCCCCTCCCATAAGGGCTCCCAAGGCACCAGGAATACCATTGGATGGGGACCTGAATGTGATTGCTCCCGCTTGGATGGGAGATGAGAGTGTCAGCCTTCAGCTGCTCCTCTGGCTGTGACTGTGGCTGGATATACTCACCTGTCTCCTTCCTGTGGAGTTGGGTCAGGTGACCCTATCAGAGCTTCCTCCACTGACCTGTCCTGGAGGCCAGGGGACACATGCCCTTCCACTGTCTCTTGCTTGTGGGAACCTATTTCCCACTCGTGAGTCAGTCATCAGCAGGGAGAGAACACTTCCAAATAGAAGTATCAGGATTGAATATTCCCATCCCATGGCTTTCTATTAATTGATAATCTGGGTGTGATTAGCCACTGATTTGACTCATTCTTTCCAGCCTTACCCTTCATTAGTGTGGATAACTGAGGTTTGGACCTGCTGCTATTTCATTGAGCAGCAAGAGAGAGAAGCACTTAGGGCTCTGATCTGGAGATTTGGTGGTGGGCAGATGACCTCTCTCCTTCCCCTTTCCACCCTGTGGAATGGTGGGTGTTGTTTCCTTGTATGTGCTCTGGATCTCTGAGCCCAGGGCCAACCGCTGAGATGAAGAAAACGAAGGGACCAGCTCTTGAGCGCCCTCAACATGACAGGTTCAGATATGCAATGGGAGCTTTGAAGGCATTGCTACACCACTGGCAAGCAAGACCTTAGGAATTCCCACTGTATACAGAGGGAAGAAGGTACAGAGAGGTTAGTTACCTTGCCTGAGGTTATACAGCACCTAAAGGTCATGCTGTATTGAAGGCAGGAGGAGAAGGGGATGACAGAGGATGAGATGGTTGCATGGCATCAGTGACGTGATGGACATGAGTTTGAGTAGGCTCCGGGAGTTGGTGATGGACAGGAAAGCCTGGCGTGCTGCCGTTCATGGGGTCGCAAAGAGTCAGACATGACTGAGCGACTGAACTGAACTGGTCACGCACAGTTTGAAAATCGGTTTGTTTCCAAAGCCCACCTCTTTCTACTTGATGCTGCCTTCCCAGATAAGCCCCATATACAGCAGGGGTCCCCAACTCCCTGTTAGGAACCAGGATGCACAGCAGGAGGTGAGCAGCTTCATCTGTATTTATAGCTGATCCCCATCACCTGCCTTACCATCTGAGCTCTGCCTCCTGCTGGATTGGCAGCAGAATTAGATTCTCATAGGAACTTGAGTCCTAACCCAAAAGTCAAGGTGGAATATCTTGAGACCCTGGTGGCTCAGATGGTAAAGAATCCACCTGCAATGCAGGAGACCTGGGTTCAATCCCCGGTAGGGAAGATCCCCTGGAGAATAGAATGGCTATCCACTCCTGTATTCTTGCCTGGAGAATCCCCATGGATAGAGGAGCCTGACAGGCTACAGTCCATGGTGTCACAGAGTCGGACACAACTGAGCGGCTAAGCATAGCACAAATGTAATTGCTTGAGTCATCTCAAAGCCATCCCCTCCTCCCTGGTCCATGAAACAGGTCCCTGGAGCCAAATAGGTTGGGAACCGCTGCCATATAGTTCTCTGAGTCTATCCCACCCATGTCTCCTGACCCCAGAGAAAGGAGGGGCCATAGAGAGGGGGGCGGGGGCGGCTGGCCCATGACACTGAAGCACCTCCAGGGCCGACTGTCCTCAGCTGGGCCTTGCTGAGGACCCTGCAGCTACCAAGGGACCCTGTCCTGTGGGGGATGGCTTCACTTCCATGCTCTTCACCTCCCTTCCAGCTCTTTACGTCCTGCCCCTCCCACAAGACCTGTATCCAGCCCCAGATTAGGAGTGATGCAGATCAGGCTTGATCATGTGTTAAATTACCAGGAGTTGGCCTTGTGATGTGAAGGGGTGCAGAGGGATGGGCAAGCCAAGCCCTTTCCAGCCTCAGGACCCCCGCACACTGTTTCCTTGCCTGTACTGCCGCACTCCAGAGACCTCATGGCTCTGCCTGTCCTCGTGTTCAGTTCTCTGGTCAAACATCCCATATCAAAGAGGCCTTTCCTGATGACACTATATAACACAGCTGCCCCCACTCCACCACTCCCAGTCACCCGCGCCTCAACATATAATACAATTATCTGCCTATTTGCTTACTGTCTGTCTCTGCTACCAGAATGTGAGTTCCCTGGGGTCAGGGTCTTTGTCTCTTCTTCATTGCTGTTGCTGGTCTTTGATGAACCTTCAGTGACTAGAACAGGTTCTGATGCATATTAGGTGCTTAATAAATATTTGGTGAATGAATGAAATCGAAGGCCAGAAGAAAGAAAGAATGTGTGTGTTTGATTTCCTGCAAGAAATCCTAATGAGTGGAAAGGTATTAATAAAGGATGAAAAGCTAGAGCAGCAGCTGGATGTGGGTCAGGGGTCAGTTCATGCAGGACCTGAGAGGTGCCAGAAGGAGTTTGGGCTTAATTCACAGAGACAGCCAGCTCTTCACCAAAGTGTATTCTATTTTTGGCTGTGCTGGGTCTTCAATGTTGCATGAAGGCTTTCAGGGGCTTCTCTTTGTTGCAGGACGTGGGCTTCTCACTGCAGTGGCCTCTCCGGTGGAACATGGGCTCTAGAGGGCGCGGGTTCAGTAGTTGTCCTGAGGCATGTGGAATCTTCCTGGACTAGGGATCAAACCCATGTCCCCTGAGTTGGCAGGCAAATTCTTAACCACTGGACCACCAGGGAAGTCCCCACCAAAGAGTTTTAGGCAGGGAGGTGATGTCGTGAGATACCTGCTTTAGAGATGGTGAGGAGGGTAGGGGACGACTGGAGGCGAGGAAGCCAGTCACAGGCGGGGACCTTTGTCCAGCACAGAACATGCCTGGACCGTTGTCAGCCCCGGAGAGGCTACCAGGACAGAGAGGGAGCCAGCAGGGCTCACATCACACTGGCCACATTCCCTGTGGGTGGGCACCTAAGCTGGCTATAACAGAAGGAATGACCCACAGATGGAGCAGTTTGGCTTCCCCAGTAGCTTAAACAAAAACATTTATATTCTTGTCTGTCCTACAGACATTCTTGATGTGCCTGTAGGTCATTGAACAAGCGCACCTTAAGAGTCCCAGTGAAGAGATGAATGTTCAAGGGTGGGGTTTTCTAGTGATGAGTGATGTGGATGAAGTTCTTGAGATCATACTTGGAAATTTGACAGATGATTCCAAGCAAATGCACTGGACGATGAGGATTATAAGGATGACAGCGAATGCTAACATTGCTTCAGCTCTTACCAGGTGCCCGACTCTTATAAGTGCCTTACATTTTAGCCTTTAATCCTTACAGCAATCCCGAGGCATGCACCATTATTATCCCCGTTTTGCTGAGGCACAGAAAACTTAAGTAACTTGCTTGAGGTCACACAGCTACTTAAGAGGTAGAATGTGGGCTTGACCCCAGGCATTTGGCCATCAGCCTGCAAAAAAGAATAAGATAATTTCACATAATTGAGATTATTGAATCAAAGTAAAATATCCCACTACGGTAGAGAGCAGTGCCAAGGTTTGTACTTTAGTGTGTGTGTTCATTCACATCCAACTTTTTGTAACCCCATGGGCTGTAGCCCGCCAGGCTCCTCTGTCCATGGGATTTTCCAGGCAAGAATACTGGAGTGGGTTGCCATTTCCTTCTCCAGGGGATCTTCCCAACCTAGGGATCAAACCCGTGTCTCCTGCAGCTCCTACATTCTCAGATGGGCTCTTTACCACTAAGCCACCTGGGAAGCCCTTGTACTTTAGAGAACCTAACAAAAAGAAAATGATGCGCTAATTTGACTATATTCAAATGTTAAAAGTTCTGTACAATGAAAAGTGTATATATATAAATAGGGACTTCCCTAGTGGTCCAAGTGGTTAAGAATCTACCTGCCAATGAAGGAGACCCAGGTTCGATCCCTGGTCTTGAGAGATGACACACGCCGCCAGGCAACTAAGCCTGTGTGCCACAAAGACTGAGCCCAAGCTCTGCAACATGAGCAGTCATCACGGTGAGAAACCCAGACCCCACAACTAGACTGAAGCCCACGCTCAAAAGTAGAGAAAGCCTGCAGGTGGCAATGAAGACCTGGTGCAGCCAAAAAAAAAAAATCAAAAAATGGAAAGAGACACAGTTGACTGTTGAATAGTATTATGCCAGCTAAAGCAGGAAAGGGTTCATCTCAATATTATGTAACCAGCCTGTCCAGAGTGGTAAGAAAGATATGTGGAGTTCATCTCAGAGGGAATCGAGACAGCAACTCAATACACAGGAAAGCGATTTTGACTCTCTAGTAATGAAAGTCAGGTCAAACTTGTAAAAACAATGAGACAACACCTTGAAGAAAGTGAACGTCGCTCAGTCGTGTCCCACTCTTTGCAACCCCATGGACTATACAGTCCATGAGATCTTCCAGGCCAGAATACTGGAGTGGGTAGCGTTTCCCTTCTCCAGGGGAATCTTCCCAACCCAGGGATCAAACCCAGGTCTCCCACATTGCAGGCGGAGTCTTTCCCATCTGAGCCACAGGGGAAGCCCTTATCCCTAGGCAATTAGCTCAAAAAGCCTTGCGAGGACATGATACAGTGCTGGGGTGTTTGCAGAAAAGTGGGCATGCTCACACGTTGCTGGTGGCGATGGAAATGAGTCCTCTGGGGATCCAACTTGACAACATGTGTCAACAGTCATAAAGTACTCATGTCTTTTGACACAGTAATTCTCCTCCTGGGATTATATCCTACAGAAATAATTCAGCAGAAGAGGAACGTTATATGCATGAAAGTGTTGATTTCAGCATTATTTATAATGAGGAAAAATTGGAAACTGTAAAAACGTCCAACAATAGGGGAACAATCAGGAAAATTATGGTCTATCTACCTAATGGATTCATGCAGCCATTTACAATTATAATAGCATTATTTAGTAATCTAGAAAGATGTTTATGATATTATTTTTCAGTGAAAAAAAGCAGAATGCAAAAATGTTTCCCCATATTTATTACAACTGTGGAAAGTAGGTCTTCTGTGGACAGGAACTAGATGGAAGTTAAAAAGGAAAGAATTGATATGGGAGCGCAGTGAGATTGTGGGTGAGTTTTTTTAAAAGTCACCTCTTTGTGGCTGCTCTAGTGTGATTGTGTGATAAAGAACAAATGGGAGAAAATCCAAACTCAAAGAGTAAACCAAAATCAACAGCAGTGAAGTCCTGGTTTATGTGAAAACGACATAGAGGTTTCAGCTGGCTGGGAATGAGGTGAGCCAAATATCACATGGCTGGATGGATAGAGATATGGACTCCCTGCATAATAAAGCAGTGATCAGGATGAGGTGTTTTTGAGGGTCTGGGACTGTAAGTCCCATAATACCCAGCACACAGTAGGTGTTTCAGAGGAATGAATGAGAGGAGTAATGATCCCACAAAGAATGATTAAAGAGAAGGCCTGGTTGTGACTTGAGAACTAGCCACAGAAAAGACAGTATTTTTTTTTTCTTTTTTTCTGAATTGCTCCAAAAAGCCAAGTAATGCCCAATGCATAGATGTTAGAGGTAAGTGAATTTCAGCCAAGAATCAAGAAGAAATTTTACGTTGCCTTAATTATCATAATCTTGATTAGGCTGCCTTGTGACGGAATGAGTTCCTCATCTCTGGAGGTAATCAAACAAGGGTTTGATTTATGAAGATCTGCCAGAGATGCTATTAGCATACTTCTCAAAGTAGAGTGTGCATTGGATTTGATCTTAATATCCCATCAGTGGTAAGATACACTATTATTTTATGTACCACTGAGAAAGAAAAAATACCCTTATGCCTGTGCATTTACACACACAAGGGGGGCAGAGTGAGTCAAATGTGAATGGATGTTTTTAAAAACCAGGAAACTTCAGAGGCAGGTCCTGCTGGTGGCCTACACACTAGCTAGCTTCAGCACCTAGTCCCCAGATGCGTGCACACATGTTCTTTTCCTAATGGAGATATTTTGGTGTGAGCAGCTTGGCTGAATTGGCTAGTGTGTTTCCCTAAATGCCTTCTAAAACTCTTGACAAATCTAAGAGTCGCTAATTCAATGGCTCTGTGGTTCTGTAACTCACTACTTTAAATCCTCAATTCACTATCTATTAATTCAATTGACTTTGATTGCAAAGCATTTTCTAATCTCTGGTATTGGCCTGGATCCTGCCAATCAAGTCCCATTGACTCTGAGACAGCAGTGATACAGGCACACGCCTGGTACCCCTATCCCACAACCCTCTCCTGACCCACATTCCAGCACCCGTGGAAGTGTGGCAGTCTTGTGTGATCTCAGAGGCTGCAAAGGGCTTGAGAAGGCAAGGCAGGGCGGCCTCACCTGGAGCATCAGCCTTGCTCAGGCACAGGTAAGCCTAGACCCAGCACCTTTCACTTTGCCAGTTTCCCACCCTCTTCTGGAGACAGAGGAAAACAGAAAGCTTCCAGGCCAGTGGAATGAGCTTGCATTTTGCAACCAAATAGTTCTTGGGTCAATCTGCCATGCAGCACGTATCATCTAGGGAATGCTTTATAATATCTCAGAGCCTCAGTTTTCTCATCTGTAGAATGGAGTTAATATATGAGCGCAGTGAGAGAACACCTGTGCTCATCCATAGCTAAGCTCAAATGCAGTCAAGTGTGCTCCTCCTCCAAGGCCCCTTCTTGCTCTGGGACCCCATGACCACATGCAAGTCTTCTAAGGCTTCCTTGTCCATCTCAAATGGAGGATGAGATGTGGGACAATTCACTTCCTGCCTTGGGAGATATGTCTGGGAGGCTGTGGTTGCAGCAGCTCCACCCTTCGAGAGCTGGGGAGAGCATTCTCTTTTCTATGCAGCGTACTCAGCTGTCTTGGAGATCAGCATGGACTCTGCTGTGAGGCAGCACGTGAACTGGTTGGCTTCTGCTTGAGGCTTCTTGGGACACAGAGTAGATTTCGTGGTATCTCACTGTCTAGTCAAGTACAAACAGAAGAAAATGTCCCAACTGGTGTAAAGTTATGGAAAACCTAGCCTTTTGGTTCATTCATCCATCCATCCATCCATCCAACCATAGTTCAGCTCAGCTCAGTCGCTCAGTCATGTCCAACTCTTTGCGACCCCATGGACTGCAGCACGCCAGGCCTCCCTGTCCATCACCAACTCCCAGAGTTTACCAAAACTCATGTCCATTGAGTCGGTGATGTGATCAAACCATCTCATCCTCTGTCATTCCCTTCTCCTCCTGCCTTCAATCTTTCCAAGCATCAGGATCTTTTCAAATGAGTCAGTTCTTCACATCAGGTGGCCAAAGTATTGGAGTTTCAGCTTCAACATCAGTCCTTCCAATGAATATTCAGAACTGATTCCCTTAAGGATGGACTGGTTGGATCTCCTTGTAGTCCAAGGAACTCTCAAGAGTCTTCTCCAACACCACAGTTCAAAAGAATCAATTCTTCAGTGCTCAGCTTTCTTTATAGTCCAACTCTCACATCCATACATGACTACTGGAAAAACCATAGCCTTGACTAGATGTACCTTTGTTGACAAAGTAATGTCTCTGCTTTTTAATATGCTGTCTAGGTTTGTCATAACTTTCCTTCCAAGGAGTAAGCATCTTTTAATTTCATGGATGCAGTCACCGTCTGCAGTCATTTTGGAGCCCCCCAGAATGTAATGTCTGTCACTGTTTCCCCGTCTATTTGCCATGAAGTGATGGGACCAGATGCCATGATCTTAGTTTTATGAATGTTGAGTTTTAAGCCAGATTTTTCATTCTCCTCTTTCACTTTCATCAAGAGGCTCTTTAGTTCTTCACTTTTTGCCATAAGGGTGGTGTCATTTGCATATCTGAGGTTATCAATATTTCTCCCAGCAATCTTGATTCCAGCTTGTGCTTCCTCCAGCCCAGCATTTCTCATGATGTACTCTGCATATAAGTTAAATAAGCAGAGTGACAATATACAGCCTTGAGGTACTCCTTTTCCTATTTGAACCAGTCCATTGTTCATGTCCAGTTCTAACTGTTGCTTCCTTCCTGATGTCTCAAGAGGCAGGTCAGGTGGTCTGGTATTCCCATCTCTTTCAGAATTTTCCATGGTTTATTGTGATCCACACAGTCAAAGGCTTTGGCATAGTCAATAAAGCAGAAATAGATGTTTTTCTGGCACTCTCTTGCTTTTTTGATGATCCAGCGGATGTTGGCAATTTGATCTCTGGTTCCTCTGCTTTTTCTAAAACCAGCTTGAGCATCTGGAAGTTCACAGTTCACGTATTATTGAAGCCTGGCTTGGAGAATTTTGAGCATTACTTAGCTAGCATGTGAGATGAGTGCAATTGTGCGGTAGTTTGAGCCTTCTTTGGCATTGCCTTTCTTTGGGATTGGAATGAAAATTGACCTTTCCCAGTCCTGTGACGACTGCTGAGTTTTCCAAATTTGCTGGCATATTGAGTGCAGCACTTTCACAGCATTATCTTTTAGGATTTGAAATAGCTCAACTGGAATTCCATCACCTCCACTAGCTTTGTTTGTAGTGATGCTTCCTAAGGCCCACTTGACTTCACATTCCAGGATGTCTGGCTCTAGGTGAGTGATCACACCATCGTGATTATCTGGGTTCATTCTATACTCCAAAGCCAAATTTATCCAACCAGAAACATGCCTTGAATACGTACTCTGAATGGGGCCTGGGAAACACAAGTGGACAAGACCCAATCCTTGACCTTGGACAACCATGATCTAGTTGGGGATACGGATAAGAAATCACACAGCTGTGATGCAGTGTGGTGTGATCACTGCCTGAGAATTGTGGACCTGGGGCACAGTGGTTGCTTGCTTAGGTTCTAGGCGGGTTCCATACAACCTTGTGCTTGCGCTTAGTCGCTCAGTCATGTCCCACTCTTTGCAACCCTATGGACTGTAGCCCCCACAGGCTCCTCTGTCCATGGAATTCTCCAGGACAAGACAATTCTCCAAGATACGGGAGTGGGTTGACAGTCCCTTCTCCAGGGGATCTTCCCGACCCAGGGATCAAACCCAGGTCTTCTGCATTACAGGCGGATTCTTTACTGTCTGAGCCACCAGGGACCTACTGGCTGACCACCAGGCTGAGTCACCAGCACCCTCCACCTGCAAACCCCAAGGCGAGAGTTTGCCTGGTGCGCTTGAAGAACACAGATAAGGCCGTGTGTCCAGAGTAGAGCGGTGGTGGGGAGAAGTAAGAGTTAATGAAGTCAGAGAGAAGAAGGGACCAGATCAGACATGGGTTCTGCATGATGGGAAAGACTCAGCTTTTACTCTGAGCGTGATGGGGCTCCCTGGCAGGTTCTGAGCCGAGGATGGCCTGATCTGATCTGCAAAGGAGGGCGAGGGTGTGGGCAGGGAGACTGGTGGGAGTTGGCTGCAGCGATGCAGGTGATAGATGAGGGGCCCTAGACAATTGCAGTAGCAGTGAAGGGCATGACGAGGGGGCCAGTTCCAGGTAGATTTTGCAGGTGGAGCCCGCAGAGTTGGCTGGTGGATTGGATGTGGGTGTTAGGGAGAAATCAAGGTAGCTTTGGGGTTTTGGCCAGAGCAGCTGGCAAGTGTGGAGCTGCCCTTAACTGAGACAGGGAGCCTGTGGGTGGACAGGCTTGGGGTGCAGAGATGGGGAGCTCTGTTGGAACTGTTAGGTGGGAGATGCTTGCGTGGCATCAGGAAGACCTGGTGTTTAGGCAGGTGAATGGAGAGAGCCTGTCTGTGGGTATAAGTTGGAGCCTCTGCCCACATAAAGCTATGAGGCAGATGACTTTGAGAAGGGGTAGAGAGAGAAAAGAGATTTGTTTTACTCCCCAAACTGCATTTGTCCAGGATACTTAGAGAGGGCCCATCACCCCTTTTCCCCAGGCATGCCTGTGGGAACCAGTTATGTCTGTTTCCTGGTTCTCTCAGTGGCTGTCACTTCAGTTCCTCCCAGAGATCTGGGAGAGGGCAGGGCAGCTTGCAGAGGACTGTGGACCAAGGGCAGTGTTGGCCTTGGCAGACGACAGCTGGTCTCCACCCCGAGGGCTTACCAGCTCCCTCCGTCTCTTCTGGAGGCAGCGCCCAGCATCCAGCATGCGCTCAGGAAACGCTGGCTGAGCAGACAGATACAGGATCTTGGGAGAGTGGGAGAGCTGGTGGGTTCTGCCTCCAGGTCCAGAGAGGATGCTGTGGTGCTGAGAAGACGCCCCTCAGAGCAGCAAGGCAGGCTGTGTGGGTGCTGGGGGGTTGGGGCAGTGCAGACAGAGGATCGCCTGCAGCACAGGGAGCCAAAGCTCATCCCTGCCTGGCGGCACCTGCTGCCTGGGGAACTTTGGATTGAAAAATCCATCACGGGTGTGACAGTGAGTGATAATACTTGAAAGGAAATCCGCCACACCGGCTTTCAAAGCCTCAGTCCCCAGAATGCCAATCTGAGCCTGGCTTCTAGAGCTGTGCCTTTAGAGATGTCCCCAAATGCTCAGCCGGCTTACTGGTGTGAGCCTGCCGAGAACAATTAATGAAACTGGGGCTGGGCACTGGACTTTTTCTCAAGGCTAAACATTGGCTTGCAGAAATGAGGCCTTGGGGACACCTCACAGGTCCGGCCCCAGGAAAGTGATGGCTGGTCCTGGTTACAGTGAAATGCACACGAGCTCAGGAGAGGCAGATTTATTCCAGAAGCCTGACAGCTGTGATGAAAGAGCCGTTTGGGATTCGGCAATGATTCGCTGGCTTCATTGATGGGACTGTGCATTTTTGACAGAGAATCACTTATTCATTCAACAAACACACACTGAGCACCTACTCTGTGCCAGGCACCATCTGAAATTTTGGTCTTAAAGCAGTGAGCAAAAGAAGTGCCCTTATGGAGCTTACATTATAGAATATGGAACAAATAATGGGCAAAATAAATAAGTAAAATATATAGAATTATATAGATGTTGATGAGTGCAAAGCAAACTAAAAAGGGAAAGAGGACAAGACAGGTCCAGGGTGGGAAGGTTCTTAGACTGGGTAGCCCAGGAAACCTCTGGAGAAGGTGATCACTGCGTGAAAATCTGAAAGAGGGGAAGGAGTAAGCAAGGGGGATATCTGGACAGAGTGTTCCAGGCAGCAGGAATATCAAGTGCAAAGGCCCTGGGGTGGGCCTGAGATGTTCAGGGAACAGCAGGGGGTCAAGGGTGGCTGGAGGGGGTAAGTGGGCAAGAGATGAATAGGAGGCAGAATCAGACAGGCCATGGATGACACAGACCCTGATAGACTGTTTTGCAACTAGAAGAAAACTTTGAGCCATTCCACCTAAATTCCCAGTTTTTCAGATGAGGAAACTGACACCAAGCAGGCAAAGTGGTTTGTCCATAGTTTCGCTTTCAGGAGCTGAGCTGATCTCACACTCAGGTTCCCTGACATCCAGATTATTCCTTTTCATTCAACTCACTTCATCATTTAGAAAACATTTATAGACATTGCGCTCACGAGCGGAAATGAACGACATGCAGAACTGATGGAGAGATCCAGAGAACAAGGGTAGGGAAAGGACGGACTCTCATGAGAAGGTGCTCATTGACTGCTTATCCGTCCCTGCTGACGAAAGCATTGAAAAACATCACCCCAGAGCAGATGGAAATGGGGACTTCCGATGTCCCATTTCCCAGACTGATTTCTGGACTCTTGACAGTTTTGACTCAAGTTCATCTCCACCCACCTTTATATCTAGAAGTTATTAGATGGAGTTATTAACTAGGGCTCAGCCTCCAGTGGGACAAGAAGTAAAGTCTGTAGTAATTTGATCAGGAATCGCTGGCATAGTGCAAGGCAGTAGGAATTCACCGGTAACCCAAAGCAATCTTTGCCTGAACCTCATATTGTCTATGGGGTTGCACAGAGTTGGACACGACTGAAGCGACTTAGCAGCAGCAGCAGCATATTGCTCAGGGATGGACCAGTAATCCCACAGTGACTAGGGCTGTGCCGTATGCATTTAAACCGCCAGAGCCTGCCACATGGCTCTTATTGACTTGTTTACAAGTCTCCCTCTACCTTGGGAAGGCCTGATATTGTCCGTCTTCTTACCCTTTGGGTCTCTGCTTCCTGTAGGAGACCTTCTCTAACCTACCCGCCTTAAATCTGGCTCACAGTGGGTGCACAGTCAGAGTTGTCCAGAGAAACTGAACCAATAGGAGACAGATGTATATTTCTTATGAGAAACTGGCCCATGTGATTTTGGAGACTGAGAACCCCAGAATCTGCCATCTTAAGCTGGAGACCCAGGAAAGACTGTGGGGTGATGCGGTCTGAGTCCGAAGGCCTGAGAACCAGGGGGACTGGTGATATCAGTGCCAGTCCGATCATGTTCCAGCTCAAACAGTGAGGCAAGAAAAAGCTTGCCTTCCTTCTTCCTCTGTATTTTTGGTGTAGTCAGGCCTCCCACACTGGGGAGGAGCAATCAGCTTTACTGAGCCCTCTAACTCAAATGCGAATCTCCTCCAGAAGTGCCCTCAGGGACACACCCAGAAATAATGTTTAATCTGGGCACCTCCGCGGCCAAATTGACACATAAAGTTAATCATTGTAATGTGGTCGTCAGCATCACGAAAGAGCGTGAGCTCACCAGGGGCGGCAGTCACAGTGGGGAGGGCAGGAGGCAGAGCTGGGAGCCTGGGAGGTAGCCTGGGTATGCAGAGGAGAGGTTTACATGGAAGGGCCATCACTGAGGCCCTGGAAGAGCTGAGAGGCAGGTGCATGGATTCCAGGGGTCAGGGCCTTCCAGGAGAAGGGGGAGCAGTAGTGGTTAGTACAGCCAGGTATCCAGGAAGATGGAGATTACCCAGTGTCTGCTGGACTTGACTCTGGGGACACTCCTCCAGGCTGAGTGGAGTTAGCTGTGCAGGACTCCCTCACCCTTAGTGCAGAGAGCTGAGACGAGAAGAGGCGGTGAGGAAGGAGATACAGGTCTTGGCACCTCTTTAGAGATGTTTGAATGATAAGGCGAGATGTCAGGCCAAGCAAGGTTCTGGGTTTGTTTGTCTCTGATTTTATTATAGGAGAGACAAGAGTGGGCTTGAAAACTGAGACTTGCTGGAAAGGAGAGAGAGGGATGACAAAATCCTGGGTGGTTAGTTGAGAAAGATTTTTTTTTGGGAGGGATACCTAATAAACCTGTTGTTCTACTTAGCTCTCCTGTTGAACAGATCTGCCACCAGGTCTCGTGGCAGACCACCAAAGACTGCCTTTAGATGGATGAAAGTCAGCTGACTAAATCTAGGTCAATTTCCTAGTACTGAAGTGTGATATTTCTCCATCTTTCCTCACAGTAATGTCTGCCCATCCACTGTGTTCCGGATGCCAAGAGGCATCTGCTCAGCCGAGTCTGGGAGCTGGAGGCAGGAAGCCTGGGTTAAAGCCCCAGCCTGGCTCCTTGCTAGAGTGACACGTTTGAATGAGACAGTTAACCTTGCAGGACCTGCATTTCCTCCTCTATAAAGATGGGGTTAGGGCTAATACCTGCCAAGACTTTCATACAGTATTGGGGCAGGTTAAATGGAGAACCTGTTGGACGGTACCTGGTAAAACATCGAGCTGTGGGTTTTATTTCTCTCCTGTGCCTGCTTGGAGTCTGAGCCACTGACTAAGTTAAGTGCAGAGAACTGCCTGCACACTTCAGAGCCCTGATTCGGTTTTGCATGTTTTATAAAGCATGAGCATTTGTTAGTTTAAGCGAGATCTCTAAGCTTTTTCAAAGAGTCAAACAATTTATACTCAAACTACAGCTTGACAGCCAGATTTGGAGATGCTCGTCTTTTTTGCAAGAGCACATGTCTTGCTTCTACAGATCATAGAAGTATTATATGTTCATGGGAGAAGATGGGAGAATGCACAAAAAGCACAAAGAAAATTACAGGCAACTCTATGATCTGACGCTTGGGATAGGACCATAATTAATATGTTGGTGTTTATTCTTCCAGGCATTGTGTGTATATGTGAGTACAAAATTAGAATTTTTAATATATATCTATATTGGTATAATTATTTAACTAACCCCTGTGTTTAAAAGTTAATTTGTTTCTACTTTTACCCCATGGTAGATAATGCCGCAGTGAAAAATGTTTATACATAAATCATTGGGTGCATCTGATTGTCTTCTTAGAATAAATCCATAAGGGCATGGCCATTTCAAAGATTTTTGGTAGACAGTTTCAAATTGCTTTCCAGAAAGATTTATATTCTTGCCAGCAGTGTATGCCCCTTTCCTCACACCCTCCCCGACACTTGAGTATTAACATGTTTAAACAATGATTTGCCAGTCTGACAGGTAGAAGATGGTTCACCAACAGGAGGTCAGAAGAGGCCGGTCCTGAGGGGTCACCTATAATCCAGCAGCTAGAGGAATCACAGAGGAGCCCCTGTTTTTTCAGGAGCTTGTAGTTTCACGGCCACTTCCTGGACCTCTGGGCCTGCCCCTCATTCACTGAGGACCGAGCCAGTGTATCTCTGCATTTGCCCCAGAGTGGGACGCTCTAGAGAGGCTGAGGTCAGGCCTGACAGGGTCACAGGGCTCAGGGGTGTCTGAGTCCTAGAGTGGGGAGAGAAAGAGAGAGAGCGAGAGAGAGCACGCCAGGAGGGAGAGGGGCGATGCCCTGCATGTCTTCTTGAATGTACTTCTGGACTCACATGCTGTGACGGTCTTTGTGGCCCCACCCACACTCCAGCAGGCTCTATTGTTCACAGAGCCTGCCCCTTTCCAGACTAGAAGCAGACCTTCTGGAGGCATCGAGCTTGCAGAGTGTTCAGAGTGCCTCTGCTGGAGAGAGTCTGGCCGGCTGGTTCCCTGGAGGAGGCTCACCCTCCTCCTCCTCCTCTTCCTCCTCGGTGCTTTCTTGTTATTCCTTGGGGGCTTCCACTCTCCCACAGCTGGGGCAGTGCCCTGCTGCACTGACTAATGGTCATGTATCCACCGTGGATGTGGCTGGAGGCCCAAGGGAGAAGCAGAGGCAGAGAATGGAAACTTCTTGAATTGGTACCCATGAATGAACTGGGGAGCATTCATTTATCCATCCCTCGAGCTGAGAGTAGGAGACAAATGAAGATTTTTCTCTGAAGGATTTTCAAAGACCAGGTCCTTTGGTGCCCCTAGGAGCTCACAATCAAGACAGACAGACAAGTCCATAGCCAGCAATAAGAAACACAGGCATGAATGGTGAGCCCAGAGCCCAAAACCTCCTGAGGTTTTGGAGGCTCAGCGACTCGCCTATCTTTTTGACCTGCTATTTGCACTTAGAAAATAGCATTCCTCTGGAAGCCAGTGTGGGATGGCAAACCAGAGTCAGGTAATGAGGACCGGAGTGGGATGGGTCAGGTATGAGCAATTGACCTGTTGGCAACCCTTGGTCGAAGCTCCTGGAATTTAAGAGATGTCTGAGTCGGGTCTGGAGGCCACAGAATTCCCCAGGTGTGCTGTGGAGGCTTCCCTCCTAGGAGGCAGGGTATTAGCCTCTGAGTTAGGGACCTGGGAGAACTGCCCCTACATGTCTGATTTGCCTGGGAATCAGGATGGGCTTAGTGATGAACCAAGATGAGTGGGAGCCTAAAAGAGAGGGCCACATATGGGCTGATAGGAGAGTCTGGCAGGGAGGGCAGATGGGTCTCACCTTGAATGGCAGTATCAATAAATTGGTGGTGACTGTCAAGGACCATGATTGGGGCCACATCTGGATTCGCTGAGAAGAGTGTGGAGATCAACTAGTGATGTCTGAATGGGAATGGATGGGAGGAAGGTGGCGTGTATGCTATTTTTGTCATCCCTGATCTCAGGCACTCATGGAAGCTATTTCTGGATGGCAAAGAGAACAGTGTCGTGATTTATATTAGTTCCTGGGGAGGAGCTTGCATTGGCCCCACAGAAATACAAATCAGAGGTGGCAGAGGAGCAGGAGCTGTCCATGGAAGAAAGATTGTCTGAGTTTAGCAGAGCATCAGGGTCCCGGGCTTGGTGATCAGATTCAGATAAGGCTCCAGTCTTAAGGGAGCTGAAACACCAGGGAAATTGAGGCAGGAGCCCAGTCATATGTGCCAGGCCAATCTGGCGAGGGCAGGGAAGGGTCCAGTCCACAGGCTTCCCTTGGCTTATGATGGTGGGCCTGTGGACTCTACTTTCTAATGATCTCCCTGCCCTATTCAGAACCAAATCAGGACTTGGGTGAGACTGAACCCACTGGGGCTGCATGGATTTCATCTAATCACAGACATGTCATGGATCAGCCATATTTGGGGGAATTAGGAGTAGTTCTGGCAAGTGAGGTTTTAGGAGCATTTAAAAGTCTGCTTTTCAACAGAGACATTTTGGACACAGTGGGGGAAGAAGAGGGTAGGATGATAGTGAGAGAATAGCCTTGAAACATGTACATTACCATATGTAAAATAGATACACAGTGGGAGTTCAGGGTATGACTATGACACAGGGAACCCAAAGGCGGTGCTCTCTGACGACCTAGAGGGATGGGATGGGAGAGAGGTGGGAGGGGGATTCAGGAGGGAATGGACTTATGTATACCCAGTGCTGATTCATATTGATGTATGGCAAAAACCATCACAATATTATAAAGTAATTATCCTCTAATTTAAAAAAAAATAGAATATTTTTTTAAAAAGAAGAAAAAAAGTCTCCTTTTCTTCCCCAAGGAAATCCTCTCCTGTATCCCAAGGACCACCTACATTTCCACCATCAGAGGTGGTCCCATAGAATGTCCACACCAGAAATGAGCACGTGACCTATCTCTGTCCAAGAAGTGGATCTCTCCCTCTCCCTCTGCCCCTTGGCCGAGGCAGAGAGGTCACCCCTAGCCAAAAGTGCTTCTGTCTGAGCGTGTCTGAGCATGTTGTATTTCTCTGGAAAAATTTCTCCATCTCAGATCTGATTAGCTTCCCTATTGAGAGGTGGTTTTCCCTAAATGGGGATTCGGCTCATGGGTCTCCTGTGTCAGTGGGAAGAGCCATTGACGGGAAGTGGTAGGTGATTGTGTTCCCTTGGCAGCCTCACCACGTGCCCTGTCTTCAGTGGTAATTGGCGAATGACCAATAGCAGCAGGACCCCTGCCTGGCCCAGAAGGGATGGAAGCGGACATGTCTGCTGTAGAAGAGGGAGGGAGAGTGAGAATTAGTGAGTAGGATCCAGAGTCAGACAGGGAATCCCACCTCGGGATGATACCACGCTGCCAGGTCTAGGAGAGAGTTGGAAATAATAGAATTGAATGGAATTAAGATGGTGCTTGCCTAGGTCACAGGACTACCTGGAATCTACCTTAGACCACCCCTTCCTAAAAAATCCTCTAGGAAAGCTCTCTCTCTCCTTGATTCTAAGCTGTACTTCCTCCCCATCTACACTCCACCCAACAGTTTAATCCTTCTGAAATCGAAACAAACCTTGAAACAATCAACACATGCAGTTCATGTTGTATTTTTCTTTTTCAAAAAAAAAAAAAGCTATAATTCAATTGACAGCACATGCCATTACTGATGGCAGGCTTGAATCAAGGAACTATGGTATATATACAAAGAATGAGGCTGGCAAACGAACCCTTGTTTACTGGATAAAGCTGTGGTTCCACATGCTCTTGTGAGCTGACTGGATTCCAGTGAAGCTGTCTTTAGCTTATTTCCATGATTCTTTTGGTGGTCCATGAGAGAAAGCCAAGTCGGAGAAACTTGAAGACAGAAGGGAATCTATTGGGTTCCAAAGAAGTCTGAAGGATGAATGACTTCAGGAAGAGCTGGATCCAGTTACTGGGATTCTGTTCATCTTTCGGCTCTGCTTTATGTCTATTATGTGGCAACAGAATGGCTTCTGGGAGCTTTGGCCTTAAAAGATACTGGAGAAAGACAGAAATCCCATTTCTCCCAACATCCGTATAGAATCTATACAGAAAAACAGTTGCTGGCCATGCCTGGGTCATTACCACCTTCAAGAGAAATCACAGTAGAATGGAGATGAGATGCCATAGTGGTGAACCACATGTGGTCAGAAGTCAGGCAGGGTATTGTGATTTGACTGACAATCTGCAGAGAGCCACCTGGGATGGAAGCAGATCTCTTCCTCAAAGGGAAGAGAGAGATGCTGGACAAGAGAGATAAAAGGTATAACTGTCCACTCTTGGGTCAGCCTGAGGGCCTAGAACCAGAATTCTTCCACCGAAGTTTCATCTGAGACTTGACTCTTAGCACCTCTGGTCAAGGAAAGTCCTGTCTGGCATAGCCCATCAGAGTGGGCCCATAGCCCACAGAGGACACAGAGAGGAGGAGGCAGAGGGTGGCATTGCTTTGGTGTCCTCCCAGGTCAGAGCTCCCACTGGGCATGTCCCCACAGAGGGGACATGAGTGTCTATCAGTTCAGTCACTCAGTCATGTCTGACTCTTTGCGACCCCATGGACTGCAGCACCTCAGGCTTCCCTGTCCACTGCCAGCTCCTGGAGCTTGCTCAAACTCATGTCCATCAAGTCAGTGGTGCCATCCAACCATCTCATCCTCTGTTGTCCCCTTCTCCTCCTGCCTTCAATCTTTCCCAGCATTGGGGTCTTTTCCAATGAATCAGTTCTCATCAAGTGGCCCAGATATTGGAGTTTCAGCTTCACCATCAGTGCTTCCAATGAATATTCAGGACTGATTTCCTTTAGGATTGACTGGTTTGATCTCCTGTAGTCCAAGGGACTCTCAAGAGTCTTCTCCAACACCACAGTTCTAAAGTATCAATTCTTCAGTTTTCAGCTTTCTTTATAGTTCAACTCTCACATCCATACATGACTACTGGAAAAACTATAGCTTTGACTAGATGGACATTTGTCAGCAAAGTAATGTCTCTGCTTTTTAATATGCTGTCTAGGTTGGTCATCACTTTTCTTCCAAGGAGCACACGTCTTAATTTCATGGCTGCAGTCACCATCTGCAGTGATTTTTGAGCCCAAGAAAAGTGTCTATAGGGAGTGTCTATTGAGAAGCAAAATAGCTGGAGAGGCTTAGGGCCGCCTAAGCTGAGTCTATAGGAAGGAAGAGGCAGAGGGAGACTGCATCTTCCATGAAGATAATGAATTGGGATGCTTAGCCCAGTGCCTGGCACCCAGCGCCCAATCAATAAATGTCAGCTATTATTATTACCCATTAGAGATCATCCCTCAGCGCCTGCAGCCTGGACCTGATGGATGCAGGCTGGGTTTGTGTAATGGGGATTATTTGTTAGTCACCTTATAAAAAGCAATGACAGAAAAGCACAAAACTATGTTACCACAGAAGGATCTTATCTCATGGAAATCAAAAGCTGCTGTTTTTTCCACTAGGAAGCAAGAGTACTCTCAGAGATTAAATCCAGTTCCTCTGTTAAGACCTCCAGGGGAAGGAGGGGATATAATTCCCACAGATCTCATTGCTGCTTTTAGGATAATTCTCCTCCAGCCCCTAGGTACCTGGGAGCATGTGTGTATATGCATGTGTGTGTGTGTGTGTGTGTGTGTGTGTGTTGGAGGCTGAAGATTGGAGAGAATGGAAGTTGGAGAATCAAGAGGGCATTGGTGTGCAGAGGCAGAAGTGTCCCCTTGGAGACCACTTAGGACTGACTCCAACTTTTCTGCCTTTACAGACTCAAGGCAAAGACCAGATATGATGTCCATGGGAATCCAGTCCTTTTGATTTAGGAAGGCCAAACCACCCTGCCCACTCCTCTTCCTTTTCCTCCCCTCCCTAGCCACCCCTGCCTTCAGCTGCCTCACTTTGCCCCCTGTAGACTGATGACTTGGGACCTATTTGACAAAATTGTGACCCATTACCTGTTGCCATCTAGCGACATACACTGTTTTAGAACTATTTAAAACGATTTTGTAAATCATTATATTTTCAGTTAACAGAGCTGGCAAGAACACATTGACGTGGCAGTACCCACATAGCAATTCCAAGCGGCTACAGAGTCCCCACGCGTCAGATTAGGTCCTTTGCTAATTATTTGCTTAATAACAGCTCTGCCGAACAACAGTTGAAGACCTAAAGACAGCCACTGCTCCCCATAGAACATAGGGACATTTTAAATTTATGTGGAGAATAGAAGGAAGCATACAAATCACCTCTTATTAGCATACAAGGGAGACTGTGGGGCTGCTGTGAATAGAACATTTATTAATATTAAGCGCTTACATTGCCTGGTACTTTATGATCATTATCTTACTGGCCTCTCCAAACTACAGACCATTATCGTCTAAGTGCTATACATTATTAGTGCCCCATTTTGCTGGTGAAGAAACTGAGGCACCAAGAGATTAATAGGTTGGCAGAGTGTTGAAACCAGATAGTCTGACTTCAGAGCTGGTGCCCGCCACTGCCCTAAAATGGGGAACAGGTGTGGAGACACCTCATCAGCATGTAACAAGGAACCATGATTTTATTCCTTTTAAATGATTCATGCCTCTTATGAACATCCAAGAGATACAGCAGCTTTATATACACATATCAACTGTGCATTTTGTAATTGCACACAATTCCGACAATCCGAAAGTACAGCATTGTTAACATTTTGAGGGCATCATCCTGAACATCCAGCCACCTGGGGTGAAAAGCAGCTAATGAGACTGCTGGAAAGAAAGAATTTTACAGGAAAATAAAATTGCTGCCTGCTCTCCATTTTCTTTTTACTTTTTGAAAAATTTACTGGAATTTAACAGATGAGAAAAAATTAAAACTGAAAGGAATTGTTAAATTTCAGGTAAATGGACATTAGTTTCTAAAAGATACTGCTTAAAGAACAGAGATTGAAGGACACACTGAGATGTGCAGTCATTGTTGCCGTTATTTTTTATTATTATTCTTTTTTTAATTAATTTTTATTGGAGTATTGTTGCTTTACAATGCTGTGTTCGTTTCTACCATGCAGCAGAGTGAGTTGTTCATACGTATAGACATAGCCCCTCTGTTTTGGGTCTCCTCCCCGTTGAGGGAAGGGGCAGTGAGTCGAGTCCTCTGAGCCATCCAGTTGTCCTCATTAGTCATCTACGTCAGGCCTCGTGTCAATAGCGTGTATATGTCAACCCCAACCTCCTAACACGACCCACCTCCCCCTTTCCCCAGGTGGTGTCCATACGTTTGTTCCCTTGTCTGCATCTCTATTCCTGTTGTGCACATCAGGTCATCTTTATCACTCTTCTAGACTCCACTTTGATGTGTTAATATACAATATTTGTTTTTCTCTTTCTGACTTCACTCTGTACGACAGACTCTAGGTCCATCCACATCTGTCATCCACAAATGACCCAATTTCATTCCTTTTTATGAGTCATGTCATTTTATATATGTACCACATCTTCTTTATCCATTCATCTGTCAGTGGACACTCAGGTTGCTTCCATGTCCTGGCTGTCGTAATTAGTGCTGCAGTGAACACTGGGGTGCATATATCTTTTAAAATTAGAGTTTTCTTCAGATATATGCTCAGGAGTAGGTCATGTGGTAACACTATTTTTAGTTTTTTTAAGGAAACTCCGTCTGGTTTTCCATAGTGGCTGCACCAATTTATGTTCCCACCAGCAGTGTGGGAGGGTCCCCTCTTCTCCATACCCTCTCCAGCGTTTATTGTTTGTCTTATTATTCTTTTGCAATATTTGTTAACCTCCTGCCTTGAAAGATAAGGAGGTTAGTGCATTTGTTCTTGTTCTTTTTTCCTCAACCTCCTGGGTAAGTTTTCTTTAAAAATTATTTTACCTGGCAAGGTCTGTAACATTTATATTCTTTTCTGTACAGTCACTCTCAGAAGTGTGTGATTTTAAACAAAACCTTCATTAAAAGTCTGTATTTATAAATGGATTTAACACTCACCACCAATCTTCTGACCACCTATTATAGATCCCAGAGCTCTGTGTTCTGATTGCTGGCTTGGTTTGCTGAAGTCCCCTATCACATTCCTTTTTCAAGAAGGGCTCAAGGGTGCTGTAGTCTCTGAATTCCTACACGCTCAAGAACGTCTGCCTGTCGCCTAAATACTTAGATGATAACGTCACTGTGGATACAATTCTTAAGCCATCATTCTCCTTCTAATTCAATTATAAATTGCCGTAAGGCTAACCAGACTTCCTTTTCTATTGTTTGACTTGGTTTTTAGCTTGGATGTCCATTTGATTCGGGGCTTCCCATGTGGCACTAATGGTAAAAAAAAAAAAAAAAAAAGCTGCCTGCCAATGCAGGAGACTTAAGAGATGCGGTTTTGATCCCTGAGTCGGGAAGATCCCCTCGAGGAGGGCATGGCAAGTTACTCCAGTATTCTTGCCTGAAGAATCCCATGGACAGAGGAGCCTGGCAGGCGACAGTCCATGGGGTCACACAGAGTCAGACACGACCGAGCAACTTGGCGCAACGTGACACAGTCCTTACGATTCATACTTCTTTCCTTGAAATTGCCCACATCAGATGGTTACTATCTATAGGCAGACATGATGGACACATCATGTACCCTTTGATCTTCAGATTCAACTCTTTCTATTTCAGGGTGTTTTCACTGATTATATCTTTGGATATTTCCCCTATGGATATGTTGGATCACTTTTGTCAATATTTCATATCTGTGATCTGTATAATCATGTTAACATGGTGGATTTTTTCCATTTATTTATTTAAACACAGTTGATTTCCAAGGTGTAATTTCTGCTGTACAGTAAAGTGATGCAGTTATACATACACAGATGCAGTCTTTTTAATATTCTTTTCCATTATGACTTATCCCAGGGTATTGATTATAGTAAGAACTTGTTTATGCACTTTATGTGTAATAGCTTGCATCTGCTAACCCCAGTCTCCTAGGACAGTCCTCCCCCGCCCCCTCCCTCAGCAACCACAAGTTTTTCTCTGTGTGTGAGTTTACTTCATTTCACAGATAGGTTCATCTGTGTAACATTTTAGGTTTCATATGTAAGTATGCTGCGCTGTGCTTAGTTGCTCAGTCATGTCCGACTGTTAGCGACCCCATGGGCTTTAGTTCACCGGGCTCCTCTGTCCGTGGGGATTCTCCAGGCAGGAATACTGGAGTGGGTTGCCATTCCCTCCTCCAGGGAATCTTCCCAACCTAGGGATCAAACCCAGTTCTCCTGCATTGCAGGCAGAGTCTTTACCATCTGAGCCACGAGGGAAGCCCAAGAATACTGGGGTGGGTCGCCCATCCCTCCTCCAGGGGAATCTTCCCGACCCAGGAATGGAACCAGGGTCTGCTGCCTTGCAGGCGGATTCTTTACCAGCTGAGCTACCAGGGAAGCCCATATAAAAGTATATCTGGTGGTATTTGTCTTTCTCTTTCAGACTTACTCACTTAGTATGACAACCTCTAGTTCCGTTCAAGTTTCTGAAAATGGCATTATTTCATGGATTTTTTTTTTTTTATGGCTGAGTAGTGTTGCATTGAACATATGTACTACATAGTCTGTATCCATTCACTTATTGATGGGCATTTAGACTGTTTCCATGCCTTGGCTATTGTGAGTAGTGCCGCTGTGAACATTGGCGTGCACATGTCTTTTCAAATTAGCATTTTCTCCAGACCTATGCCCAGGAGTAGGATTACAGGATTATATAGCAACTTTAAGTTTTTGAGGAACCTCCGTACTGTTTTCCATAGTGGCTGTACCAATTTATATTCCTACCAACAGTATAGGAGGGTTCTCTTTTCTCCTCCAACATTTGTGATTTGTAGACTTTTTAATGATGACCATTCTGACTGGTGTAAGTCGGTACCTCATTGTAGTTTTGACTTGGATAATTAGAGATTATAGTAGAGATGATGAGCAACTTTTCATGTGCTTATTGGCCATCTGTATCTTTTTTGCAGAAACGTCTATTTAGGTCTTCTGCACATTTTTTGATTGAATTGTTTGTTTGTTTTTGTTGTTGAGTTGTATGAGCTGTTTGTATATTTTGGAAATAGTCCCTTGTTGACCACATCATTTGCAAATATTTTTTCCCATTCTGTAATTTGTCTTTTGGTTTTGTTTATGGTTTCCTTTGCTGTCATTTATTTATTTACTTTTCTCAGACTTGTCTGCCAACTTTCTGGTTTGGGTTTCCAGACATGCTTGATTCACTCTTCTTCCTTCCCTCTTCTCTTCAGGCTCCTCTCTCCTTGCCCCTCCCCCTCCTTCCTCTTCAATTGTTTTCATGGCAATCTTTCATTCTCTTTACCCCATTTTGAAAGTGAAAGAGGAGAGTGAAAAAGTTGGCTTAAAGCTCAACATTCAGAAAACGAAGATCATGGCATCTGGTCTCATCACTTCATGGGAAATAGATGGGGAAACAGTGGAAACAGTGTCAGACTTTATTTTGGGGGGCTCCAAAATCACTGCAGATGGTGATTGCAACCATGAAATTAAAAGACACTTACTCCTTGGAAGGAAAGTTATGACCAACCTAGATAGCATATTCAAAAGCAGAGACATTACTTTGCCAACAAAGGTCCATCTAGTCAAGGCTATGGTTTTTCCAGTGGTCATGTATGGATGTGAGAGTTGGACTGTGAAGAAAGCTAAGCGCTGAAGAATTGATTCTTTTGAACTGTGGTGTTGGAGAAGACTCTTGAGGGTCCCTTGGACTGCAAGGAGATCCAACCAGTCCATCCTAAAGGAGATCAGTCCTGGTTGTTCTTTGGAAGGACTGATGTTGAAGCTGAAACTCCAATACTTTGTCCACCTCATGCAAAGAGCTGACTCATTGGAAAAGACTCTGATGCTGGGAGGGATTGAGGGCAGGAGGAGAAGGGGACGACAGAGGATGAGATGGATGGATGCATCACCGACTCGATGGACATGAGTTTGAGTGAACTCTGGGAGTTGGTGATGGACAGGGAGGCCTGGTGTGCTGTGATTCATGGGGTCGCAAAGAGTCGGACACGATTGAGCGACTGAACTGAACTGACTGACAAGCTCACTTCCCTGTCTTTTGGTCATCTTATAATTTCCCTTTTAGATTCTTAAAACTCTTCTTTGAGTCTATTTTTTTAATCTATAATTTCTCTGAGATTACAGAACCCTGGTTTTCTGAGCCCATATTGTTTCTTTTGGTAATTCCTACGGAAGTATATGTTTTCCATAACCTTTCCCTCCATTAATTCCTTCCTTCCTTATTTTGTTCATTTTTTTAAAATTTCTACTTGTACTCCTCAGGCTGGTCCCCTACTAATTATCTCTGTTTTTTGAATACGATCAAATATTTGCTGAAGAATAGTGTGCTGAACTCTGGGGCTGGGGGAAGGAGGGATTGTGAACTGATGGCTTTTGCATCACAGGTCAGGTTTTGTGGCTCAGATATCCTCTCAGTATTTCTACCGATTTTGAGCCAAAACTTCTCTGTGTGATGGTCTAGAGATGGATGCCTTGCTCATTTGCTGCCTTACTCTGTAGCTTCTCTAAGACAGCGGTGGGGCTCTAGGTTGTTAAGAAAGGCAGCAGGGGCTAGATCTCAGTTTCCTCACCTCCTTTCCTGCCTCGTATGTTGATGGGGTCTCTGCAGGACACTCCCTGGCCGGTTCACATTCCAACACCTTGTCATTCTCATCAAAAGTTCATTGAAGCTTTTAGGGAGCTGAGATGGGTGATTTTAGGGAAATCTGCATTTGGCTGAAGGTCTGAGGATGCTGTCAACATTCCCCCCTCATTTAGATCCAAATTCTGCAGTATTTGGCCAATATGCTAATGGCTTGTGCTGAGACCATCTTTGCTGAAGATGCAGGTTTTATTCTCCTCTAGCTTTGTTCTTTCTGTTGTCAGTGGATTTCAAGAGAAATAAAAAGTGTAAGTGCCTTTGCTTGACATCTTTAAAAAGAAATCTTCTGTGGCAGCATTGAATGGTTGCATAGAATTCCAATCTGCCAATTAGCAACATTTAATTTACTAAAATTCTTGGTTGGAGACCATTTATAATGCCTTTTCACCTTGTTTCTTTGATATAAACAAAGTCACAATGAATATCCTTGGATATCTGTCTACTTGCCTCATCCCATTGTAAAGAACTGTGGGGACACCTCAGAGAGGCTAACAGGTTTACCCAAGATCAAATATCTGGTTCCTAGTGGGACCTGTGAGAACCCATTTGAAGCTGTCCACCCACTGCAAGTCTGCATCTCTGTTCGTCCAGCAAAGACCCTTCCCACTGCCTGCCCTCTCGCATTTCACTGTCTCCTCCTCTGGCTCCACATTCTTGTAGACTTAACCCCTGTTCTCAGAGGGATTAACTGTAAGAGGATTTCTGTGCAGCTTTGCTCCTGGATTCACACAAAAGGACTTAGATAAGTCTTGGCTTACGGGGCCTTAATGGGCCTTTAGGGGAGACTGGAGCATCTGGGGCCAACTCTAACCAGAGGGAGGAGTCAGGGAGCCTGGGACTTGCCCGAGAAGAGCAAAGCCTCTTCTTCAATCTCCTCTTGAAAGACCAGATTCCAGGAGTCTAGGCTAATTTGTGTGATCCTCATATTTGGACTTTCTTAAACTGAGGATGGGTTTCCCTGGTGGCTCAGACAGAAAAGAATTTGGCCACAAGGCCAGAGATCCAGGTTTGATCCCTGGGTCAGGAAGATCCCCTGGAGAAGGAGTGGCTACCCACTCCACTATTCTTGCCCAGATAATTCCATGGACAGAGGAGCCTGGAGGGCTATAGTCCACAGGGTCACAGAGAGTCAGACATGACTGAACAACTAACACTTTCACTTTCAACTGAGGATAAACTCTTTGGTGGGCATTCACACACGGATGACAAGTAACTGAGTAGCTAACAGGCACCCAGGGTCAGCTTCACAGGCATGCCACCTGTCCATTGCAGTGGGCACTGCCCTTAGAAAGGTTCTAGCCTGGTTGAATACTCTGCTGTTGCCTGCTTGAAATTATTAATCATGTTTGAACAAGGGACCTGATATTTTCACTTTGCACTGGACACTGATCTGTAGTTGGTCGTTCATGTGCCAGATACTGTACCGAGCTCTTGCACCTGGGTAGGCTGTTGTAGAAAGCAGCAGAGACCTGAATCTGAGAGCTGCGGGGCTGGGAGTCTTCAAATCCTGCAGGCGCAGTCCAGGTGACCTGGTATTGAGAGCAGTAGGGAGGCTAACATTAAGAAAACTAAGATTATGGCATCTGGTCCCATCACTTCATGGGAAATAGATGGGGAAACGGTGGAAACAGTGTCAGACTTTATTTTGGGGGGCTCCAAAATCACTGCAGATGGTGACTGCAACCATGAAATTAAAAGACGCTTACTCCTTGCAAGGAAACTTATGACCAACCTAGATAGCATATTCAAAAGCAGAGACATTACTTTGCCAACAAAGGTCCATCTAGTCAAGGCTATGGTTTTTCCAGTGGTCATGTATGGATGTGAGAGTTGGACTGTGAAGAAAGCTGAGCACTGAAGAATTGATTCTTTTGAACTGTGGTGTTGAAGAAGACTCTTGAGAGTCCCTTGGCCTGCAAGGAGATCCAACCAGTCCATCCTAAAGGAGATCAGTCCTGGGTGTTCTCTGGAAGGACTGATGCTGAAGCTGAAACTCCAATACTTTGGCCACCTCATGCGAAGAGTTGACTCATTGGAAAAGACTCTGATGCTGGGAGGGATCGGGGACAGGAAGAGAAGGGGATGACAGAGGATGAGATGGCTGGATGGCATCACCGACTCGATGGACATGAGTTTGAGTGAACTCTGGGAGTTGGTGATGGACAGGGAGGCCTGGCGTGCTGCAGTTCATGGGGTTGCAAAGGGTCGGACACAACTGAGTGACTGAACTGAACTGAACTGAAGGGAGGCTAATACAGCTGTGCAGATGGAGGAATACCTGGGCAAGGTGAGCATCTCTGGCCCGGTAGCCGCCATTGGTCATATTGCAAAGAGCACCACTGGGGTGGGGCGTGTCTCAGGGCTGCACCAGCAGGGCAGACGAGATGCCTATTCTTCCTGCCAGGACCACAGCCTGCTGAAGGAGGCTGCTAGGAGAGAATTTGTTCATTGAGTTTTCCCTCGCTTTTCTCCCATCACCAGTAGCATCACCAAAGCAAAGGAGCCAGTTTTAATAATTGTGCAGATAGATCCCAGAATTCCTACCTAACAGGCTGGAAGACAGCCTCCCTCTCACTCCCTGTCCAAGTCTCTCCCCTTCTCTCTTTTCTTTCTTCTGTTTTATTAGCTGCACAGAAAAAAAAGATTTTTATTACTCAAATGAGCTCTCAGCACGTCTGCTAATACACTCCTAATGGGTTTTAAGACTTAAAAGCAACAGCAAGGATCACCATTTGCCTGCTCAGCAAGAATTTGCCTGGTGGGAGGCCGGGAGGAGGGAAGGGAGGAAGGCAGGGAACAGGAGATACCTCTGTTGGCCAGACCCACCATGCAAATGAGCTGGGATGCAGTCCCAACATATTAAATGGATCAGAGCAGTTTCTCGTTCACATGTGCAAATTAGATTAATCAGACTAGACTCAGAAAGAGGAGAATAATAATGCCGTTACTAAGGACACAGGGGCACCCGCAGGGATGCACAGGAACTGGACTTGGACTGGAAATCATCTTTGGGCAGTGGGTCATGAACCAGCCATTCAGCCTGGTCCAAATCCATCAATTGATCCCTGCTTTGCCTTTCCACTGGGCCTGGCCTGCTCAGGCAGTTTCCAAGCCACCAATGAGCAGGAAATCTGACTCTGATTTCTTCACTGTCTCCTTAATGCTTAGGGCTGAGTGCTGCACGCAGGCCAGGCTTCAGAGAGATGCAGGGTGATCTGGGATGATCCAGAGTGCAAGACCCAGAGTCTGATAAGCTGGTGCTCTCCCAGGCCCACTGCATGACCTTGGAAGAGTGACTCGATTGCTTTGAACTTCGGTTTCTGCAGGGGTTAAGGATAACTTCTTCCAAAGGTGGTTCTGTGGATTAAATGAGATAATACATGCAAAGCATAGTGTCAGATGCCGTAAATATTAGCTATGATTTCCTTCCTTCCTTTTTCTTTCCTGATTCATGGAATCGATTTCAGTTTTCTAAGTTGATTCATAAAAATAACTGCATGATTTCTCTAATTTGATCATCCAGGGGAGGTGCACAAATCAATCCTACTCAGAGAGAGTGCCTTTCAGAAACTGCCTGCCTGGAGCTGCCCCGAGGGTGGTACCCCTTTTACTAACACCCTTTGCAAGCTTCTCTGTCCCCTTTCTCATGGAGGCGTGTGTGCTTGGCTCAGCCCTCTTGTCCACCCAGCTCTCAGTAACGGCAGGACCCTGAGGACCCACTGCCAAGAGGTTGTGTTTGCTCCCTGCGTTTTGTGCCCTGACAGCTGATATGTACAGAACCCTCACACCTGTGCCAGGATCTGTGGGCAAAGAGACTGTTGTGGAAAAGCTACCAGCTAGGAGAGAGGGACTCAAAGCTTGACAGAATGTAGCTTCTCGTTATTAGTAGACATGTTTTCATCCTCTGTGCCTCATTTTGTTTCAGAGAACAGTATGTGCCTGGCTCGGGGTGGGTGGGGAGGGTGGTCATCTAGCCAGAGGATGTGGTCCTTACATGCTGCTCTGATTTCACTGATCCTGAGCATCTGTCTGTGTTTACTGGCCACTTGTAATACATTTCCTGTGAATTTTCTGTGCATTTCCTTTGCCTGTTTTCTTGGGTCATTTGAATTTCTTTTCCCTTTTCAGTAATTTGCAGGAGCTCTTAATAATATTCAGGCATTCATTTTTTTTTTGTTATGTACATCTTGCATGTTTTTTTCCAGCTGGCTGCTCATCCTGACTTGGTCAGTTGTGTCTTTCACCACACACATCACTCCAAGGATCTCAGTAAGGCATGCACCAGCCCCAGGGCGGGCACAGATGCACCTGTGAACAGTTGGGGTCACATGTGGGAATAAGAACTGTCAAGTGTACATCAACAGGAAAATCTAAATTAACCGCTGCTCCAAATGACCAAATAGGAGCTTTGGAATTTTTATTTTTCACTAATTTCTTTTTGGAGTATAGTTGCTTTCTGATGATATGTGGAATTTCTAAAGCACTGATTTTCCTGTTTGGAAAAAAGTCAGTTTCTTTCCCTGGTGTCAAGAGAGTAGAGACAAAGTGAGCTCTCTCCATCCTGTTGTAATTGAGAACCAAGTGGGAACAAAATCACTAGAAAATAATCGAGGCAAGGGGTGCTGGCGAGAGAGCTACCACATTTTCCTACTTCCTGAGAGCTAAGCTTGACATCTGGTTCTTGGGGACACGAAGATTCTACATGGGTCTGAGATCTTGATCAAGAGGCCGAATCCAGAAGCAAAGTCCCACAGCAGGAGGTGGTCAGTGGTTTCTAGTCCTAGATTGCTGGGTTAGTAAGGAGTGACATCCTAAAGGACCAGGGGTGATGTCCTGGAGCCCAGCCCTGAGGCCACCAGCTCTGCCTGAATCAGCTACTTGGCAGCCTCTGATAGTGACCGCATAGCAGTCCTGAGGATGTGAGCTTAAGGTGCATGACTCCAGGCTTGGTAACGTCAAGGCCACCCCCACCCCTGCTGTGTGTATACGGCTTGGAGTGCTGGTTCTGTGAGAAGCCAGGACAGCACAGAGGAGTCCAAATGTGAATTTTGAAGGAGTCTACCTGAATCCATGATGAACTTGCCATACCAGAGAATTTTTTGTCTCTTTCTTTTCATCATCAGGAAATACAATTATCAGTTCAGGACTGATGGGAGCTCTGGGAGGTATATCTTAAGTGCCTAAACCAGCTGGTTGAGGTATCAGGTCCATAAGGTGAAATTCCTGATGGCATCAGTGTGTGAGACATGAAAGTGGTTTGAGGAAGAAGTTCCAGGATAAAGGGAGTGTGAACTAGCCACTGACTAAATTCACTTCTTTTACTGACTCTTTATGGAATATCTACCATCTGTTGGTTATCAGGGGCTTCCCTTTGTGGCTCACATGGTAAAGCATCTGCCTGCAATGTGGGAGACCCAGGTTCGACCCCTGGGTCACGAAGATCCCCTGGAGAAAGGAAATGGCAACCCATCCCCGTACTCTTGCCTGGAAAATTCCATGGATGGAGGAGCCTGGCAGGTTGGTTTTTGGGTGGGGTTCTGGAGATATAATGAAAGACAAAAAGAGGTGCAGTCCTTCTCTGGGTGGATCTTACAGCAGAAATTAAACAAGGAACTCATAAACACATGTCCATGACAGCTGTGGAAAGGACACACAGGCAGAGCCCAGGGGCTTAGAGCAGGAGGCCCGGAGGTGAGGTGGGGATGGCTGAGCCTGCAGCTGGAGGGACGTGGGGTTCAGCCAGGGTGGGCAGGCATTCCCAGCTCCATGATGACACAGTCCCATCACTCACCCCCCTTCCTCCTCACCTCCTCACTCTTAACTCAAAGCATGCCTGCTGTGTCTAGCTGGCCACACATCATGTTTACCCTGCCTCCCAACAGTCCCTCCAATCTAACTCCCTTTTCATCTGCTCCCCCCACGATATAGTCATCTTTACACCTCTCCTTCAATTTCTTCTAAGGATGCCTTCCTTGACGTACTGTCCTCCAGCCTCTCCCTTCATTCATTCACACATCCTAGAAGCAGGGATTTGCCTCCCTTTATTGTCAAAAGCCTTCTTCGCAGAACACGTTCGTTATTCAGTTGACTGTTGAGAGGTGGTTATGAACCAGACACTGAGGAGACCACGGGACTTACTTGGGAGAAGGGGCTGGGTTTCCTGGCTGTCAGTGGTGGATGGAGGAGGCCACTGAGGACAAAGAGCGATGTTAAACACTGCTGAGAGGCTCCGGGGGCATGGAGCTCAAGAGAAGGGAACTTCGGGAAATGTCCAGAGCAGGGTTTCCTTCTTTGGCAGGAGTAAGAACTAGATCCTGTGCAACTGGGAGTCAAGGGGAGGGAGTCCTCTTTCAGAGGTCTGATCTGAAAGAGGAGCAAGCCAGGTGGCAGCTGGACGAAGCAGAAGTAGTGAGGGAAAGAAGTGGTGGTGGGGATGCTAAGGATGCATGAGTGTCTGCTAGGGAAGGGCTCAGAAGAAGCAGAATGGACAGAGGTGGCCAAGATGGGCTGCCAGCCCCAAGGCCAGTGTTTCACCCTGGATAATGAGGCTTTTTCTGAGACAGGAGATGAGCAGAAGTCAGCCACATATGGGACAGAGGGAGGGAGAGACAACCCTGCCCAATTCTGCAAACAAAGCTCTTAAATGATCCATGTAAATGTGTGGATATAATATCTTGCTGTAAATTTTTCAAACAGTGCAGAAGTCTCCCCCTTTACCAACTCTCCCCCATTTGCCTCTCGACGATTTTCTCAGTTTGATCTGCAATCTTCTACATCTTTTCTAAACACTTATGCCATTGGACATATAGCTGGATGAAGATCTGTACATCCACATAGGTGCAGATATATAGACACAGATATAGTTGTACTTTTTTGTGTAAGTGGGGTATTACAAAAGGTACTCTGCTGAAACTTTGCTATTTTTTTCAGATGTCATATGTCTTTAGACCTGTTTCTATATTCATATTCATTCTTCGTGGCGGCTCTAGGGATTTCTGTGCCATGAGTTATCTATTTTACTGATGGACATTGACATTGCTGCAGTGACGTCAGGGAGAAGCAATGCTGCAGGGAGGGCTGTTGCCCACGTGGATTTGTGTGTGTGTGTAAGAATGTCTGTTGGATGCACAGCTAGAAGCGGAATTGCCTGGTCAAAGAGTAGGCAGCCTATCACTTTTATATCTCTAATTGTCTTCCCCAGAGCCATTCTAATTTACATTCCCACCAGTGACCTCAGTTGATTTCTCTACCCTTTCCCCTCACCAGATTTTATCAGGCTTTTTCATTTCTGCCCATCTGATTGTCAAATAGTGCTATCTCATTGTAGTTCTGATTTGCATTTTCCTGGTTATTAATCAGGTGCCTCTTTTCATATGCTTATCCTCCATTTGTACTTTTTCCCCAGTAAATTACCTGCTTGTATCTCCTGCCCATTTTTTTTTTTTCATGTTGGGACATTTACTTTTTTCTTATCTTGTGGAGCTCTTAATATATTCTGGGCAAAACTATTTTGTCCTTTATACACATTGTGACCTGTTTCTGCTACTTTTCCATAACTTGTATTTTAACTTTTTTTCAGTCCCATTTTATTTATTTTTTAGATTTCTACTTTTATTTATTTTTTTGACAGTGCCATGCAGCTTATGGAGTTTTAGTTCCCCAAAAAGGGCTTGAACCCGGGCCCTCGACAGGGAGAGCATGGAGAACTAACCACTGGACCACCAGGGAATTCCCAAAGCCCATTTTAGAGATGAAGAAATTGAGTCAGAGAGAGACATTTTAAATGACTTACCCAGACCTATTCGGATTCCCAGCATTCAAGGCTGTGTCCTCCTGGCCCCTGTTTGGGGAGATTTGTAAAGTTGAACACACAGTGTTACCGAGTTTCAGAACTGGGTGAGGCAGGGAGGCCCATGCTGGTGGCCCCTGCTCAGGTCCGCTCCACCTCCTCCATCTCCCTTCTAAATTCCAGTGGAAGAATTTCAAAGATTTACCAACCCACAGCTCCTGTTGGCTTGGGACCTGCTGGAGCCCAACAGGCTCGAGGTTAGGGTACCAGTGCCACCTGGAATAGGGCCACCAGATTTTACAATAAAAATAAAAGTTCATCTGAAATATGAATTTCAGGTACACAACGTGTTTTTTTTTATTATATGTCCCATTCCCTGTGATATCCTAGTATTTGTAATGCCCCATGCAATATTTACTTATACCATAAGTCCTTTCACTTTTGATCTGAAATCACACTTACCTGGGACATGTGTTTTCTGTGGCAGACCTCACCTGAAGAGGCGGGTAAGGTCAGGCCCCTGAGGAGGCTCAGGATCCCTTCTCTACCCCCCAGGCTCAAGCAATGAGTAGCATCTTTCCATTGTGTTTCATTACAGGATACTGAACATAGTTCCCTGTGCTCTGCAGTAGGACCTTATCTATCCATTCTAGAGGCAATAGTTTTCTAGTCCCAAAATCCTAATCCATCCCTCCCCTACCCCACTGCCCTTTGGCAAATACCTCCGTGTTTTCTATGTCTGTGAGTCTGTTTGTTTCGTAGGAGAGTTCATCTGTGTTATATTTTAGATTCCACATTTAAGTGATATCATGTGGTATTTGTCTTTCTCTTTCTGACTGACTTCGCTTAGTATGATAATCACTAGGTCCATCCTTGTAGCTGCAGATGGCATTATTTCATTCTTTTATGGATGAGTAATAATTCTTTATTAATATTCATCTCCCTTGAACTGCAAGGAGATCCAACAAGTCCATCCTAAAGGAAATCAGTCCTGGATATTCATTGGAAGGACTGATGCTGAAGCTGAAACTCTAGTACTTTGGCCACCTAATGGGAAGAACTGACTCATTAGAAAAGACCCTGATGCTGGGAAAGATTGAAGGCAGGAGGAGAAGGGAATGACAGAGGATGAGATGGTTGGATGGCATCACCAACTTGATGGACATGAGTTTGAGCAAGCTCTGGGAGTTGGTGATGGACAGGGAAGCCTGGTGTGCTTCAGTCCATGGGGTGGCAAAGAATCGGACATAAGTGAGCGACTGAACTGAACTGACTACATATTCTCTATATCACATCTTCTTTATCCACTCATCTATGGATGGACATTTAGGTTGCATCTATATCTGGGCTATTATAAACAATGCTGCTATGAGCATAAGGGTGCATGTATCTCTTCAAATGATAATTTTCTCTGGACATATGCCCATGACTGGTGTTGCTGGATCATATTGCAACTCTATTTTTAGTTTTTTTGGGAACCTCAATATTATTTTGCATAGTGGCTGCACCTACTTACCTTCCTACCAACAATGTAGAAGGGTGCCCTTTCTCCACTCTCTCTCCAGCATTTCTTATTTGTAAACTTTTTAGTGATGGCCATTCTGATCGGTGTGAGGTGGTTTGTAGTTTTGATTTGCATTTCTCTAATAATTAGCTACGTGGAGCCTATTTCATGTCCCTATTGGCCATATGTATGTTTTTCTTTGGAGAAATGTCTGTTTAGGTCTTCTGCTCATTTTTGGATTGCATTTTTTATTACTAAGTTGTGTGAGCTATTTGTATATTTTGGAAATCAATCCCTTGTTGGTAGCATCATTTGCAAATATTTTCTCCCATTCTATAGGTTGTCTTTTCATTTTGGTTATGGTTTCCTTTGCTGTGCAAAAGCTTATAAGTTTGATTAGGTCCCGTTTGTTTATTTTTTTCTGTTGTTTCTATTGCTTTGGGACCCTGAACTAAGAAAACATTGGTACAATTATGTCAGAGAATATTTTTCAAAAGGTGACACTTTAAGTGCCTTTGACTTTTGGATTTAGAAATTTAAGGTACAAAGAAATCAAATGACGTGGCAGAGCTGAGATTTTGATCAGATGTTTCCAAGACAAGAACCCAGGACTTTTCCCACGTGCACTGAATTGGGGGAGTGCAAGCCCCCTTTTTATGGCCTCTCACCATGCAGGACAAGAGAAGGTTCAGTAGTAGGAAAGGATGTGAGGAGACAGAGTAGTTAAAATACAGAGGGGACTGATGGAGAGAGAGTAATGTGTGTTTTCTTCAAGACTCTTATCACCTTAAATGGAGTGAATCTGCATTAATTCAAATTAAGTAAGTATTTAATTGACTCTGACTCCATTTCCTGGAGTGAGTTCACAGCGCATGTATGCATCTCTGGGCCTCTGAATTTTATATATTTTCCACTCTTTTATTTTTTTTTTAACATGATAATTTATTTCTCTGAAGTAAAAGCAATTTAGTAGGCTAGTCTTGTGGTTTTATTTTATTTTATTTTATATACTTTTTATAAATTTTTTTGAAACCACCTTTGTGCTCAGACGTTCAGTCATGTCTGAATCTTTGTAAGCCCACAGCCTGTAGCCCACCAGGCTCCTCTGTCCATGTGATTTCTCAGGCAAGAATACTGGAGTGGGTTTCCATTTCCTCCTCCAGGGGATCTTTCCAACTCAGGGATGGAATCTGAATCTCTTATGTCTCCTGCATCAGCAGGTGGATTCTTTATCACTAGCACCATCTGAGAAGCCCCAAATTATCTTTCAGTTCAGTTCAGTCCAGTTCAGTCGCTCAGTCGTGTCCGACTCTCCGCGACCCCATGAACCGCAGCATGCCAGGCCTCTCTGTCCATCACCAACTCCCAGAGTTCACTCAGACCCATGTCCATCGAGTCAGTGATGCCATCCAGCCATCTCATCCTCTGTCGTCCCCTTCTCCTCCTGCCCCCAATCCCTCCCAGCATCAGAGTCTTTTCCAATGAGTCAACCCTTCGCATGAGGTGGCCAAAGTCCTGGAGTTTCAGCTTTAACATCATTCCTTCCAAAGAAATCCCAGGGCTGATCTCCTTCAGAATGGACTGGTTGGATCTCCTTGCAGTCCAAGGGACTCTCAAGCGTCTTCTCCAATGCCACAGTTCAAAAGCATCAATTCTTCAGCACTCAGCTTTCTTCACAGTCCAATTCTCACATCCATACATGACCACTGGAAAAACCATAGCCTTGACTAGACGAACCTTTGTTGGCAAAGTAATGTCTCTGCTTTTGAATATGCTATCCAGGTTGGTCATAACTTTTCTTCCAAGGAGCAAGTGTCTTTTAATTTCATGGCTGCAGTCACCATCTGCAGTGATTTTGGAGCCCAAAAAAATAAAGTCTGACACTGTTTCCACTATTTCCCCTTCTATTTCCCATGAAGTGATGGGACCGGATGCCATGATCTTCGTTTTCTGAATGTTGAGCTTTAAGCCAACTTTTTCACTCTCCACTTTCACTTTCATCAAGAGGCTCTTGAGTTCCTCTTCACTTTCTGCCATAAGGGTGGTGTCATCTGCATATCTGAGGTTATTGATATTTCTCCCAGCAATCTCGATTCCAGCTTGTGCTTCTTCCAGCCCAGCATTAGGTATAATTAACATACAGTGAAATGCAGTAATCTTCAGTGTACAGTTGGACAAGTTTGTACATCTGCCTCACTAACCACTATGGTCAGGACACAGATGTTTCCATCACCAGGAGAAGGTCCTCTATGTCCCTTCTTCAGTCATTCTCCTCCCTCTCCCAACCCAGTTTTCTGATCTGCTGCCACTTCAGATTAGCTTTGTCTTAATGGAGTTTCATGTAATATGAGACAGTATAATCATACAACATATGTACTCTTCTGTGTCTGGTTTCTTTCAGTGCAGTGATTTTGAAATTAATCCCTGTTGCTACCTGTATTGGCAGTTCATTCATTTTTACTGCCAAATAATATTCAGTTGTGTTATCATACCACAATTTATTTATCCATTCACCTTTTCATGGAAATTTGGTTTACTTCCAGTTTTGAGCTTTCATAAATAACTGTGGATGAACATCTGTATAGAAGCCTTTGCATGTTTTCATTCCTCTTGGGTAGATACCTAGGAATGAACTTTCCAGGTCACATGGGAGGGGTATGTTTAGCTTCATTAAAAAATTGCTCAGGGTCTTCCCTGGCGGTCTAACGGTTACGACTCTGCACTCTCAACACAGGGGCTACAGTTTCCACCCCTGGTTAGGGAACAAAGATACTGCATGCCCAGCAGTGCAACCAAAAAAAAAAAAATTGCTCAATGATTTCCCAAAGCAGTTTTACTATTTTACATTCCCATCAGCCACATGTGGTGGACACACCCTTGCTAAAACTTGATATTCTCTGTCTGTGAATTTTAACCATTCTAATAAGTGTGTATCTCACTGGGGCTTTGATTTGCACTTCCCCAGTGGCCAGTGGTGGCAAACTTCTTCTCATGTGTTTATTGGCCATTTGAATATCATCTGTTCAAGTCTTCTGTCTTCTGCTCATGTTTTAATTGAATTGTTGAGTTGTTTATCTTATGAGTGAGTTATAAAACTTTTATACATATTCATAATACATATAAAATATACATGTGTGTATATAAATATACAATAAATACACATAATATGTAATAAATATATCTAAATATATATATAGTTTTTCTATCACCATTGGTTGAAAAGACTATTTTAAATCTTTTTTTATTAAGATGCAACATAATGAATTCCCTGTGTGCATTCTCAGTTGCTTCAGTTGTGTCCAACTCCACACAACCCCATGGACTGTAGCCCACCAGGCTCTTCTGTCCATGGGATTCTCCAGGCAAGAATGCTAGAGTGGGTTGCCATGCTTTCCTCCAGGGAGTCTTCCCGACCCAGGGATGGAAACTGTGTCTCCCGCATTGCAGGCAGATTCTTTGCCCACTGAGCTACCTGGGAAGCCCAGATTAAATCCTTACGAGGCCTTTAATTTTTTACTTTTTTTTTCAATCAACAAACATCTGTTGAGTTTCTATCACATATTTTACATTGTTCTAAGTGCTGAGCATCAGCAGTAAATGCTGATCTCATGGAAGTCTCAGTCTAGAGGAAGGAGTCAGATAATCAACCGTTTAACCAACAATAGTAATAGTCAACCAAGGACTAGAAAGAAAAAGAAAATAGGGTCCAGGAGCAGAAAGTAGCAGGACATGCTGGAGTGAGAGGGGTGGAAGGAGCAGGCCTAGGCTCTCTGCAGATGGGCATTTAAGAGAAAAGCCTCAGGACTTCCCTGGTGGTCCAGTGGCCAAGATGCACGCTCCCGTTGCAGGGGACCTGGGTTTGTTGCCTGGTTGGGAAAAATAGATCCCACGTGCCACCAACTAAGAGTTTGCATGACACAACTAAGACCAAGCACAGCCAAATAAATAAATATTTGAAGAGAGTCAGAGAGAGAAAAGCCTCACTGCAAACACCACTCCCCCGCTACTGCCAGCTCAGCCACTTCTTGCAAAGCTGCATCTTAAAGCAATGACTTTGCTGCCCAGTCTGCTGGCAATGACCTTAGCAGCTTGCACTCCTTCATGCATTTCTGTAACCAAAGGCCATGTCTGAAGCACACTAAGTGAGCTGGTAACTGTGCTTGGCGCTGGGGAGACAGAGATGAATGGATAAAGGGGAGAAGGCTGGAGAAGGGGCCCAAGTCACGGCTTCAGCAAGAACCAGCTGAACAAGAGTCTTAAATGTGCGGACGTTGGGTCTGTCCCCTGGAGTCAGGGGAGCTCTGTGAAATGGCTGAGGCCGTGACTGTTCTTGCTGCTGTGTGGCTATCAGATTTGGGGTTTGGGGAGGTGGAGGGAATGGGGGACGAGTAGGGCTGAGCCTGGGAGGTGGTCCATAGGCCAGGTGGGCCAGGCTGTAGGTATGAACTAAAGTAGTGGCGGTGGGGAGGAGGGGAGAAAGACTCCAGGTTTCTGACTTGAATGGAGGGGCCTGACGGTACCAGAGATTGGTTAGGCAACACAGGAGGAAGACTGGGTTTGGAATGGGTGGCTGGGGTGAGGAGGCACTCATTTAGAGGAGCTCGTTTCGGGGCTGCTGGGAGTAAGGCACATCTGGTAGAAATGTCTAGAGTGTCACTGCACTTGAAGGTCTAACACTCAAGATGGAGGTCTGGGCTGGAGGTCAAGTCTTTTGAGCCATCCACATGGAGATCATGGTTGATGCCAGAAGCGGATGAGATTGTTCCAGGAGGAATCTATATAGTTACTTACTCGGTGTCAGCCTCAGCATCCGGCACATTCCTAAATGTATAGAGGTTAACACATCTGGTTCTGACACTCAACTCCTTTTGTTAATACCTCAGCCTTTCCAATCACCACCAACTCCCTTCCCCTCTCTACACCTCTGCTTCTTGTCTACAGAAGAGTAGTAATAATAAATTTACACCGTGGGAGTATTTCAGTTCAGTTCAGTCACTCAGTCATGTCTGACTCTTTGCCATCCCATGGACTGCAGCACACCAGGCTTCCCTATCCATCACCAACTCCTGAAACTTGCTCAAACTCATGTTTATTGAGTCGGTGATGCCATCCAACCATCTCATCCTCTGTTGTCCCCTTGTCCTCCTGCCTTCAATCTTTCCCAGCATCAGGGTCTTTTCCAATGAGTCAGTTCTTTGCATCAGGTGGCCAAAGTATTGGTGTTTCATTTTCAGAGTCAGTCCTTCCACTGAATATTCAGGACTAATCTCCTTTAGGATGGACTGGTTGGATCTCCTTGCAGTCCAAGGGACTCTCAAGAGTCTTCTCCAACACCACAGTTCAAAAGCATCAATTCTTCTGCTCTCAGCTTTCTTTATAGTCCAACTCTCACATCCATACATGACCACTGGAAAAACCATAGCTTTGACTAGACGGACCTTTGTTGGCAAAGTAATGTCTCTGCTTTTCAATATGCTGTCTAGCTTGGTCATAGTTTTTATTCCAAGGAGCGAGTGGTTTTTAATTTCATGGCTACAGTCACCATCTGCAGTCATTTTGGAGCTGAAAAAAATAAAGTCTGTTACTGTTTCCACTGTTTCCCCATCTATTTGCCATGAAGTGATGGGACCAGATGCGATGATCTTAGTTTTCTGAATGTTGAGTTTTAAGCCAACTTATTCACTCTCCTTTTTCACTTTCATCAAGAGGCTCTTTAGTTCTTCTTCACTTTCTGCCATAAGGGTGGTGTCATCTGCATATTTGAGGTTATTGATATTTTTCCTGGCAATCTTGATTCCAGCTTGTGCTTCATCCAGCCTGGCATTTTTCATGATATACTCTGCATGTAATTTAAGTAAGCAGGGTGACACTATACAACCTTGATGTACTCCTTTCCATATTTGGAACCAGTCTATTGTTCCATGTCCAGTTCTAACTGTTGCTTCTTGACCTCAAAAGGCAGATCATGTGGTCTGGTGTTCCCATTTCTTTAAAAATGTTCCAGTTTGTTGTGATCCACACAGTCAAAGGCTTTGGCATAGTCAATAAAGCAGAAGTAGATGTTTTTTCTGGAATTCTCTTGCTTTCTCAATGATCTAACGGATATTGGCAATTTGATCTCTGGTTCCTCTGCCTTTTCTAAATCCAGTTTGAACATCTGGAAGTTCATGGTTCACGTATTGTTGAAGCCTGGCTTGGAGAATTTTGAGCATTACTTTGCTAGTATGTGAGATGAGTGCAATTGTGCAATAGTTTGAACATTCTTTGGCATTGCCTTTCTTGGGGATTGGAAGGAAAACTGACCTTTTCCAGTCCTGTGGCCACTGCTGAGTTTTCCAAATTTGCTGGCATATTGAGTACAGCACTTTCACAGCATCATCTTTCAGGATTTGAAATAGCTCAACTGGAATTCCACCACCTCCACTAACTTTGTTCGTAGTGATGCTTCCTGAGGCCCATTTGACTTCACATTCCAGGATGTCTGGCTCTAGGTGAGTGATCACACCATCATGATTATCTGGGTCATGAAGATCTTTTTTGTACAGTTCTGTGTATTCTTGCCACCTCTTCTTAATATCTTCTGCTTCTGTTGCTGCTGCTAAGTCACTTTAGTCACGTCCGACTCTGTGCGACCCCATAGACAGCAGCTCACCAGGCTCCCCTGTCCCTGGGATTCTCCAGGCAAGAACACTGGAGTGGGTTGCCATTTCCTTATCCAATGCATGAAAGTGAAAAGTGATGCTTCTGTTAGGTCCCTACTATTTCTATCCTTTATTGAGCCCATCTGTGCATGAAATGTTCCCTTGATATCTCTAATGCTAAGTTGCTTCAGTCGAGTCCAACTCTTTGTGACCCTATGGACTGTAGCCCAACAGACTCCTCTGTCCATGGGATTCTCCAGGCAAGAATACTGGAGCGGGTTGCCTTTTCCTTCTCCATAATGCCCTTTAATTTTCACAAGACACCTATTAAATAGGACTTATCATTCCCTGTGTTACAGATAGGGGGATCCAGGGTCTGACAGGTTCATGCCCAAGGTCATAGCATCAGGAAGTAAAAGAACAAGGATATGAAATCAGGTCTGCCTGGCCCTAGGGTCTACCATGCAAACCTGACTCCCATGATGGACCAAGGCCTGGGCATTCCTTGACCTTCTGAATAACTCAGCCCCTCTGGGCAGAGGGGCGCTTCCCAGTTGGCTCAGTGGTAAAGAATCTGCCTGCCAATGCAGGAGACACACGTGATGTGGGTTCGATCCCTGGGTCAGGAAGATCCCCAGAGAAGGGACTGGCTAACCACTCCAGTATTCTTGCCTGTAGAATCCCATGGACAGAGGAACTTGGTGGGCTACAGTCCACAGGGTCACAGAGTCGGATACAACTGAACAGGAGCAAGACAATCTGGGCAGAGGATTTCTGACACTTGGCTGAGCCCTCGGCCCCACTGTGCCATCAGCTTCTTCCCACCCCCAGCCTGGGGCCAGCCCACCCAGCAGACCAGTCTGCGGGCCTTCTGCACACGTGAGTAGGCTTGTCTTTCCTGCCTCCTCCAGTTGCCCTTATTCTTTAGAATCCGGATCCCCCCTATCTCCCAGGAAGCCTGCCCTGGCCACTCCAGTTCCCAGGAGCACCCCTTCTCTGGGCAGCCTTAGCTCTGGCGGCCCAGCCCACTCACTGGGGACTTGGGCGCACATGGCCAACCTTTGACACTTCAGGGCATGACGTTCCTCTTGTACCTGGTGCGGTGTCTGAGTCAGATGCTGTGTGGTCCCTCCCTCAGTCTCAGGATGGCAGGACAGAGGAGCCTCTGTGTCAGCGCTGCAGAAAGTCTGTTCTCCATGCCCAGTGGCCGGCATTCTGCTCCGGGTGCCCATTTGGAGAAGAGAGCTTGTCAGGGGCCCTGGCTGAGAGAGTGTGGCAGCCTGGGGCTGCGGCCAAGAGAGCAGACTTGGAAGGACTTGGAGCTATTAGCAAATAAAGCACAAATAGAAGCCAAGGGTTCTGACAAGAGCCAGGGTTAAGGAGCCGGCTGAGTCATGGCCCAGTGGGGAACAGGAAGACAGCCAGCCCTTACAGGCTCTATCACAGGGTGCCTGACCTCTGTGAGCCTCAGTTTCCTCAACTGTAAAACAGGTATGACTCTGGTACGGCCCTCCCAGGGTTGCTGTGATAACTCTGTGCAGCGCCATGGGAGGTCCTGGTAGGTTTCCCTTCCCTCGCCCCTGCCTCTCCAGGGAAGGGAGACATCCTGCCAAGGGCAAGCCTTCAGCAGTATTTCGAAGACAAGGAAGCTTGTGAGTTGGGAGAGCAGAGGGAAGACTGTATTGTTCCTGATGCGGGCCTTGCAGCCCTGGCATTAGCAGTGTAAAGGCTGCTGTGACTGGAGGGGTTAATAGCCATCCACACATAAAGAGGGAAGGAACCAGCTACTGCCAGCTTATAAATCCTCACCGATGCCAGCTGTAGACTTGGCCTGGGGCTGGACTTGGGTGGTGCCAGGGTGAATGAGGTGCCACCTCTGCCCTCAAGGAGCTTCCTGGTGATAAGATGAAGTAATGGGGCATCTCCAACCAAGGTGTTAGGTAATGAGCAAGGGATTGGGCCAGGGCCACAGAGCTCAGGAGAAAGCAGATTGGTTCTGTCTGGTGTTTCCATCAATGTGTTGCTTCCTGTGGCCTGGCCACCTGCAGATGGACTGAGACCCCTGTGTCTCAGTAAGGGTCAGTGGATCAATGCTGAGAAGAGAGCATGCGTGGGTTTGTGCCAGCAGGACTGAGCTGGGTGGTGATCTGAGAACCTTGACCTCCACCTGGGGAAACATAAGAGTCCAAGATCTATGGGGAGCAGAGTCTTTCACAAACATCCCACTTTATCTCCCATGTCCTGAATGTACAGAGGATCCCCTAACATATCCCCTTTTTATCCAAAGCCCAGAGAGGTCAAGCAATTTGCCTAGAGCTATGCAGGAAGCAAGTGGCACCACCAGGCTTCCCACTGGGGTCCTTCCGGCTCCGCCAACCTAATCTTTCCCACATGCCCCCTCCTGCCAGCCTCGTGCCTTCCCAGCAGATGGGCCACTCCCACGCCTCTGCCAAGCCCTGCAGAGGAGGCTGCGTCGTCCTGCCTCCCACCAGAGGATGACAGGCAGCCGCAGGGACTGGCCCAACCCAGTCCTTCCTGTCCTCCCCAGCTGCCAAACCACTCATTAGTGGGCCTGGCATCACAGACTCCAGTGCGTGCTTGCGATGGTTCTTGCAGCTTACCTCCAATCACACCTCCCCGAGAAAGCCTGGCCACTGCAGGCTATATTTAGCAGCGGCTACTTGGCAGGGAGGGGTGGGCTGGCTAGAGATGGGAGGGAAGGCAAGGTCTGAAGCCTTGAGTCCCCACACTGAGAGAGGGTGCCAGGCCAGCCTCCCCTCCATCACCCGTCGGTGCAGTCTCGATGCCGTGGCTCTGGGACTGCTGCACATACTTGGGATGAATATGAAGGATGATGAGCTCTGTGTGAAACAGCAGTTGAAATCTTCAACAGCAGACTTCTGTCTTCATCCAAACTGCCTTGTTTTCACTGACAGGTTTTGTAATAAGCAAGCTTCACACATTTATATGTGTATAATACTTTCATATTAGTGTCATCTGTTTCATATATTGAAATTCCATGCAAGGTTTTCTTTGAGCGGGGTTTGTTCCCTGAAAAGAAAAAAGCTGGGAAATCAGAAGCTTCAGCCTTGGTACTCAGGGTGTGGTGCATGGACCTCACCTGGGAGCTTGTTAAAATGCAGAATCTCAGGCACCATCCCAGACCAAGCAGATCAGAACCTGTGCTTTAGAAAATCCATAGGCGAGTTCTCTGCTATTTGAGAAGCACTGCCTTAGCATACACCACTAACCGGGGGGAGCCTGTGAAAGGCAGACTCATGAGATTGCCTTTGTGAAAGGCCTGGCTTCATGAGATTCTAATTCAGAAGTAGGGCAAGGCCCAAGCAATCTAGGTGTTTCAGAGCATCCCAGCCATGGTGCCCTCTGTCTGCTCCCAGAGATGGTACTGTTCACACTCCGCTAATTGCATCATGAAGGCAGGCTGGTGGGTGAGCAAATGCGGAGAAACAATCTTTCCTGTGAAGCTCCTTTCTTTCCTCCCTTGAGGTCCTTGACCCCTGGGGAATGGGTGACAGCCTCTTCAAGCTCAGCCTGGGGAAAAACTCACCTGCGACCCATAGCTTCACATGTTCTCCCCTTTGGCCTTGACCGTGGAGACGTTCTTCAGCAGCAGAGAAAGAAGGACTGACCGTGGACACTCTGGGGACCAGGCCTGTCCCCAAGAGGAGCAGCTGTGGTCTCGGACCAGGTCCACAGACTCTTCTGAATCACATTCTCCATAACCCACTCACCAAGGTTCTTTCCTGCTCTTCCTGTCCTGTTCTGATCCTCCCACAGGGAAAAGTGCTCCTAAGGAGAGAGATGACGTCCTAGAGGAGGTGGGAGGGAAGGGAGAGACAGGTGATCAGACAAACTGGATTATCCACATGCTGGAGGGTGAAGCCCTGAGCGACGGTGAGGGACAGGGAAGCCTGGTGGGCTACAGTTCATCGGGTCGTGAAGAGCTGGACACGACTCGGCAACTGAACGACAACAGAAGTACACAGAAACACTAACGAATATTTTAAAAGCCCTGGATGGTTGTAGAAGACTCCCAGTGAGCCCTCAACCCCTGGTCTCTCCTGCTTTAATGCATCTTTCCTAGGGCTCCCAGGCCCTGCCATTCCCTGCTTGAGTCCTCTTGGGCTCCCTGGAACTCTCACGATCAGTTCAGACGCCTCTGCAGGACTTCCTTAGGACCTGCCTGCTTCCCCAGCCTGAGTCTGCCTGTCCCCCAGGTGTCTTAGGTGTCTTAGGCTCCACCTAGAAAACTTTCTGTCTCCTGCTCTGAGTTCACCATGCCCTGCCTCTGCCTCTCACGTGTCTCTGCCTGCGCACCGGCTATTCCTTCTTCCAGTGATATCCTTTCCCCCACCCACCAGCAGGTCTCCTAATACAACTCACCCCAGGACCCACCTCACTGTCCCGTCATTCATTCAGTTATTCAGCAGGAAATCAGTGAGTTCCTACCACATGCTGTGCACCAAGCTAGAGTCTGGGGTGTAAATGAGAACAATTGAAGCAGCCACAGACCAGTAGGCTTCAGGATAATCTCTCCTCACCCGCTCCCTGCATGTCACTGATGAGGAAGCAGTTCCAAGACTGGTCCAAGGACCTGCTCGGGGTAAACAACTAGAGGTGGGAAGTCTGGGGTTGGAATGCAGAGTCTGACTTGGAGCCCAGGTATAGGCATCTGCCATTGGGCAGCCCTGTTGCCAAGGCCTTTTCTTAAGGGCATGAAGCTCCTCACCCCCCATTCTCCTGCGGCCCCTTCCCTGCCCAGTCCTCTTCCCTACCTGCGGCCCCTTCCCCTGCCCAGTCCTCTTCCCTACTCCCAGCACAGATTGGCATCCAGTACGCTGGGCATCCAGTAGCCCAGATAGGAAACCTGGAAGCTGTGTCTTGACTTCTGCCCTCCCATCACCCGGTCCTGCCCATCGCCTCCTAAAATCTCTCTCCAGTCCCTGCTGCCTCCTCGTCCAAGGTTGCCTCGTCTCTCACCTAGACTACTGCTTCTTTCAGTCTTGAGTCCTACACGTCATTCGTTACCGAGAGCAACCAGTTCACAGCCAGTCTCACTCCAGGTCACTGCAATGGGGCTCCCATCAGCCTCGCATGCCGCCCTCACTGCCTGTGCCCCCACCACCTGCCCATTTGTCAGCCCTGCTCCTGGGCATCTGCACGTGTCACCCCGTCTGCCTGGGGGCTCTGCTCATCCCTCACCCCGCCTCCACCCTACCTGCACCTGATCTAATTGTGCCCATTCTTCAGCTCCCAGCTCAAGATTCATCACCCAGAGAACTTCTTCGGATCGCCTGTTGAACTCAAATACCTCTGCTTGCCACGTGGAACTGTCTCACTTTGTGATTACACACTTAGGAGTGTCATTACTTTATTAACACCTGTCTCCTTCATGAGGCCTAAAGCTCCTGGAGGAGCTTGCTAGTTCTGCTCTTCACTTTGTGCCTAGCACCTGGCAGTGCCCAATGTTTAGTAGACATGCCAGAAATATTCAGAAATATTCCATGAATGAATGACAGGGTTGCTGTGAGATCAGACTGGAGAAAGCATGTAAAAGCACATGGTACTCTCCCTCGCCTAAAACAAGTGCTCAATTACTAGCTAATAGTAATTGCTGTTGTTAGAACTCATCTTGAGCAAGCCTTACCTGATGCCCAAAGCCGGGGGGGTGGGTGGCACGGGGCATGGAAATTGCAGATCCCTGGGGTGTCGGCTGTGAACAGCTAGAGAGGGATTACTAGCCAAGAGTTGTAGGTGGTAGCTGCAAACAGCTGGGAAGGTGACTGAACAGCTGGGGTAGTGACTGCAACTGTCTAAGGGTGCTGGCTGTGAACAGCTGGGGTGGTAATTGCACACCCCTGAGGATATGGTCTGCAAATAAGCGGGTAGCGACTGCAAACAGCTGGAGTGTTGAATTGCAAACACCTGGGAGCAAAGGCTGCAAACAAACGGAATGGAGGCTGCAGATAACTGGGGAACAGAACAGCAGGTGGACAGATGCGCCTGCGTGTGTGTGTCGGGGGTGGCCTGCTCTCCCACACCAGCCAGACTCCTTCTGCCAGTAGCCCTAGCCCCGCCCCGCCACACACACACACATCCTCCTCTCTCCATGCAGAGTGGGTTGAGACTCCACAGGCGTCCCTTGTGAGGATACAGATCTGGTGCACGTCTGATCACCTGGGTGACTTCTTTCTTCCCACCCTTCTTGTGTCCCAGGCAAGCCGTCCACTCTCAGTCACTTGGCAGGTGCCGGTCCGGTGCCCAGCCCATCCTTCAGATCCGAGTTCCTGCATCACTTTATCGGAAGGATGAGATTGGGCTCTCCTCTTGCATCTTCCTCTCTTCTTCCTCCGCAGTGAGAATTGTAATTGCCCTTCCTTCATCTGCATAGACTTGTGAGCTGCTCTAATTCATGCCCGTCTCCCCTGCTGGGCCGTAAGCCTTTCAAGAGAGCATGACTGTGTTCCCCACCCAGCCCTGGAACCTGGCACACAGTAGGTGCTCTTAACTCTGAGATGGGTACAGGGATGGATGGAGGGACTGAAGTGATTGCTGAGAGGGGACAGAGAATTCCATGAAGTTGGGGGCAAAAAGATACAGCTACTTATGGAGTGCCTGGGGTATACCTGGCTCTGGCAGAAGTTGTCCCCTTCTCGTTAGTGCGGAAGATGCTTGTGTGTTTCTTCCAGGCGGCAGAAGCCCTTGATCCCCACCCTGACTCAGCCACTGCTTCACTGAAGACCTGGCCTGGTAGGAAATCCACTGGGAAAGAACAAAATAAGTCCATGACTCTCTGCACTGACCACCCTTCACCCTTCTTCAGACACAACAAGGAAGGAGCCCAGGACCCCGCGCCTCAGTTTCCCATCATTAAGAGAGGGATTGGACTCCTGGGTGATCCCTGAGGACCATGCCAGCTGTGATAGTCTGGACTGGGGACTGATTTCTCTGAGAGCTCCCTGCATGTTCATCCTAGAACCAGCCGGGCCTTCCCAAGAAAGAGTCTGGCCATCAATGCCCATGACCTCAGCCTAGAAAGGGTCTGCCGTGAAAGCTTTCCTGGCTCCAGGCCACAGGTTCTAGCCACTGTGTTGCTTGCAAGAATCCCACAGATCTACAGATCAGGTACAGAGCCCAGATTCAGATACAAAAGCCCAGTAAGAGACCCTAAATAACTATACTTTGTTGTTGTTCAGTCGCCCAGTCATGTCCGAGTCTTTGCAACCCCATGGACTGCAGCTCGCCAGGCTTCCCTGTCCTTCACCCCTCCTGGAGTTTACTCAAACTCAAGTCTATCGAGTTGGTGATGCCATCCAATCATCTCATCCTCTGTTGTCCCCTTCTCCTCTTGCCTTCAATTTTTCCAGCATCAGGGTCTTTTCTAATGAGTTAGCTCTTTGCATCAGGTGGCCAAAGTATTGGAGCTTCAGTTTCAGCATCAGTCCTTCCAATGAATATTCAGGACTGATTTCCTTTACGATGGACTGGTTGGATCTCCTTGCAGTCCAAGGGACTCTCAAGAGTCTTCTCCAACACCACAGTTCAAAAGCATCAATTCTTTGGCTCTCAGCCTTATTTATGGTCCAACTCTCACATCCATACATGACTACTGGAAAAATAATTATAGTACTCAACTGGTAAAACACTAGCAAGATGCTCTCATTGGAAGCTCAGAGAGGCTATGGAAGTTGCTCAAGGTCACACAGCTGTAAGTAAAAGGGCTGGGCTTTGGACTGAGGCAGGTGAGCTCCAGAGCCCTTACTCTTGATCCCTGCATCATAGTCTGAGACACCCAGACACACCCACTGCCAGGCACAAGTGACAAGTGAAGTCGCTCAGTCGTATCCAACTCTTTGTGACCCCATCGACTGTAGCCCACCAGGCTCCTCTGTCCATGGGATTCTCCAGGCAAGAATACTGGAGTGGGTTGCCATTTCCTTCTCCAGGGGATCTTCATGAGCCAGGGATCGAACCCAGGTCTTCTGCATTGCAGGCAGACACTTTAACCTCTGAGCCACCAGGGAAAAGTACACACACACACACAAACACACATGAAACACACACAGGCTTTTTCAGGGAAGCCAACAAAATGGCTCTCACCTGCTTCCTCTCTCCTCTCCTGAAGCATACTGGGGCTCTGCTGGCTGGCAGCTCTGCACAAAGCCAGAAAGAGACCCTCGTTACCAGGAGGCTCCTATCTCAGATGGATTGGCTTCCCTGGTGTCTCTGCCAGCCAGGCTGGAAGTGAGGCTCGGAAAGCACCGAGGCTGCAGCTCCCTTGGATACAGGTACCCACGGTGGGGGAGGGGAAGGGGCAGAGCTATTTCTCAGCCTGTCCCTGGCCTGGCTTGACTGCTGCTTTGGATAGTAGCCGAAATGCTCCTTTATCTCTGTCCCATTAACTCAAAGATGCCTAGGAAACCTGTTAGGAAAAAAACACAATAGGTCTTCTGGCTCTCTGCACCGCCCACCGCTGCTTCCTCTACCCTGCATCAGACCCAGCAAGGGAGGAAACCAGGGGGCTGGGAGATGCGTGGGTCTTGCCAGGCAAAGTGTCTGACCTGCAGGGCCTGGCAGGGGGTGCAGGGCGTGGGCAGGGGGAACCTGAGCAGGACTGAGAAGGGGCAGAGCGAACCAGAGGAAGGGATGGGAGCGTGGCAGACAGGTGCACAGAGTGATGGGAATGTGAGGATGAGGGAAAGGTGCTTCTAGAGCAGGTAATACCTGTCACAAGGTGCAGCCAGTGAAGACGGGAGGGTGGGGGAGACTGCACCTGTCACAAGGGCGCAGCTGGTGAAGACGGGAGGGTGGGGGAGACTGCACCTGTCACAAGGGCACAGCCGGTGAAGACGGGAGGGTGGGGGAGACTGCTGTGCATCCTGCCTCCTCTACTGATTGGCCGTTTGGCTTCGGGCAACTTACTTAACTCTGTGCATTAGTTCCCTCTCCTGTGACATAGAGGTGGCCATAGTCCTCACCCCTAAGGGTTGTGGAGAGGATTTAATGCGATCATCTTGCGAAGAGCTTAAATGGCAAGTCCTCAGCAAGCAATGGATGTTAGCTCCTATTATGATAATATGGATGATGATGAGGATGCGGCTGGGAAAAGAGGGATAGAAGCAGGGACAGACGCAGTTTTCAGGGAAAGAGGGATAGATATGGGGATAGATGCAGGATTCAGGGAAAGAGGGATAGAAGGTACGGTGCCCAGGCAAGGCTGGCTCTGAGCATGCCTGTATCACTCCAGCCACCCCGAGTTCCTGCTCTTCCTTAAATGACCTGCTGCCCTCTCTTGGCCTTTGCATACGCTGTTCCCTCCACCTAAGCACTCTTCCCTGGTTCTTCTCCAGATTCGTTCCTACAGTGAGTGCTAAATGAGTATATTGGAACTGCATGGAAGAACCACTCGAGTCAGATCTTGTCCCATCAAACCTGAGTTCTCTCAAAGACCAAATCAGCACGTCTCTTAGCAGCTTGAAGACACACTGAGATGCTGAGTGTGACGTGGTCAAGAGCAGAGGCTGTGGACTCCAATTTGTCCTTCCTTTAGAAGCCGAGTGACCTTGGGAAAGTCACGTAACCTTTCTCTTCCTCAAGTGCCTTATCCACAGACCATTAATAAGAAGAGTTGTTGGCAAGATGAACAAACCAGTCTACTAAAATTACTTGGAATGGGGCTGGCCCAGAATGAGCTCTGAGTAAGCTCAGAGTTAGTCATCTTGGACATGTTGCACCCAACACCCCCAGCCCACATGGGGAATCGAGCCCATGTGGGGAATCGTGTCTTCCCCATGTGGGCCCCTTTCCCTCTTTTGTTGACTGTTTTAGTAGGTTGTGGAAGCTGCTGTGGTTTTCCTAATTCAATGTTGGTATCCTTTTATGTCCAAACCAAAAGCAAACAAGAAAATGTATAAGGTTCAAAAAAGAGATGAAAGCCATGTTGGTTAAAGCGGGCAGGATCTCAAATTTGAGCCCTGGACGCTAGTGTTAAAGCACCTGCCTGCCAATGCAGGAGACACGAGAGACGCAGGTTTGATCCCCAGGATCAGGAAGATCCCCTGGAGCAGGAAATGGCAACCCTTCCAGTATTTTTGCTTGGAGAATCCTATGGACAGAGGAGCTTGGTAGGCGACAGTCCAAAGGGTTGCACAGAGTCAAACACGACTGAATCAACTTAGCATAGCACAGTGGGACAAAGCTTGCTGGGCCCCATCCGGGTGGCTGGGCTTACTGCTTCTGATGAAGTCCAGTCCCCAGCCCCCCAGGGCTCAGGACAGCCCCATTCAGGCATCTCAGACTAGGTAAGAAGGCCCAAGGCTACCAGGTTGTGGACTGGCCAGGCTGTCCTCAGCTGGATGCCTTGTGAACAAATGCTGGCTTCTGTGTGTCTTGGAAGGAGGGGTGAGCCATGCGATCCCTTTCCCTGCCTCCTGCCGCCGCCCCCAACCCCCACGCCATGTGACTTCAGTCTGTTCCTGGACTTCCTGATTCAGCTGGTTTCTAGCTGAGGCTAACTGTCTCCTCCAAACTTTAGCTTGCTTGTCTGGGTCCCAGTAGCTCTCACCAGCCCCTTCCTGTAGCTCTCACCAGCCCCTCCCCCGGGCTAGATCTTTTCTCCATTCCTTCAACTGCTATCTTGGCCTCCTCTGGCATAAATCTGGCAACCTCTCCACCCCATACTGCCCCCAAATCTGGCATGAATGCCTCCCCAGGTCAGATCTGGAAGCAGCACCAGCTCGCATGAAGAGCCAGACCTGCCTGAAAGCCGCACCCACCAAGGTTCGAACTCAGAATCAAGACCCAAGAGCCAACATAGCTGTCAAGGTCCCAGAGACCTAGGGTCTGTGCTCAGTTCTCAGCCCCCCACTCCTGACTTGCTCCCTTTGATCTCTGTGTCCCAGCCGCACTGACCTTCCTTAAGCTTCTGGAATGCCCACTTCCTCCTCAGGGACTTGGCAATGCTGCTTCTTCCTCCTGGAATGCTGTGTCTCTGTCACCCCCTCCTCTTTCATCTCCTCTTATCCTGCTGCAAGCTCAAAGGTCACATCCTCAGAGACTCCCTCAAGACCCCCAAGACTAGACACAGTTTCCCTGATGCCCATTCCCATGGTTCCCAGAGTCTGTTCTCCATCAACTTTACCATTGCTTATAATTATTAACTGGAGCCTCCGTGGCCGCTCAGGTGGTGAAGAATCTGCCTGCAGTGCAGGAGACCCAGGTTTGATCCCTGAGTTGGAAAGATCCCCTGGAGAAGGGAATGGCTACCCACTCCAGTATTCTTGCCAGGAGAATTCTATGGACAGAGGAGCCTGGCAGGCCATTAATTAATTAGCATTTTTATTTGATTGCCATGTCTATCCACTGAACTTCATGGGAATCCCCCTGAGGGAAAGGCCTGATCTGCTTACTCATCCCAGAGCCCAGCCAATGCTCATCATCAACACACTTTCCTTGCGCCCCTGCTAGGAACTACTAGGCATGGAGGTGGTTGCGGTGGATTCATTGGTGAGTGAGATATGGGATTAATGGCAGGTGATTGGGGTGCTGGGGGAGCACAGCAGAGGAAATAGCAGAGAAGGCCATGGGGAGGAGGGAGTATCTGAGCTGAGACTTCCAGGCCCACAATAATAGGTTCTGTTTCTTGAACTCTTCTTCCATAGGGTCAGCATGTTGGGGGGGTTGGGTTGGGGAAGGGTGTTTCAGGCACAAGAGCCAGTAGAGGATTAAAACCTGGGAAGTGTGTGAGTGGGATCCACAGCTCAGTGGTCCTGTTGCTGCCAGGGGAGCAGGAGGAGGGGCTGAGAGGTGGATGGGGACCCAGTAGAGTGGATTGCAGTGGGTCATGGTGAGGATTGGGAATGCCATAGGAAGACTAAGCAGGGCAGTCCCTGTGATCACCCTGATGGAGGGAGCCAGAGAAGAGAGTTTTCTGGGTGATACCGGGGTTGTCTTTGAGCAACCCAGTTGAGTCTCCTGCTTCCCTAGTCATCACTCCCTGTTCCACACTAACTCGGCCTGTCTGCTACTCGGCAACTCCCCACCCAGCCCTCTTAACAGACAGGTAGTTCTTTTTCTGAGGGGAGTCATCACGAGGCCACCTGTGGGGGCCCTGATTTCTTTTTTTCAGACTTTAAACTTTTAATTTTTTGATCAGGTATAGCCGATTATCATTGTTATGGTAGCTACAGTTAAACTGTGAAGTGAATATACATGTATCCATTCTGCCCCAAACTGCCCTCCCATCCTGGCTGGCACATAACATTAAGCAGAGTTCTGTGTGCTATACAATAGGTCCTTGTTGGTTATCCATTTTGAATATAGCAGTGTGTATATGCCCTCCCCAAAGTCTCTAACTATTCCTTCCACTCCGGCAACCATAAGTTCCTTTTCTAAGTCTGTGAGTCTCCTTCTGTTTTGTAAGTAAGTTCATCTGTATCATTTCTTTTTAGATTCCACATATAAGGGATGTCATACAATGTTTCTCCTTCTCTGTCTGACTTACTTCACTCAGTGTGATACTCTCTAGGTCCATCCATATTGCAGCAAATGGCAAGATTTCGTTCTTTGTAATGGCTGAGTAATATTCCATTGTGTATATGTACCACATTCTCTTTATCCATTCCTTTGTCAGTTGATGTTTAGACTGCTTCCATGTCTTGGCTATTGTAAATAGTGCTGCAGTGAACATTGGGGTGCATGTGTGCTTTCGAATCATGCTTTTCTCCGGATATATGCCCAGGAGTGAAATTGCAGGGTCATATGGTAGCTCTATTTTTAGTCTTTTAAGGAGCCCCCTACTGTTCTCCATAGTGGCTATACCAATTTACATTCCCACCAACAGTGTAGGAGGGTTCCCTTCTTTCCATACCCTCTCCAGCACTCATGACACTATACATAGAAGATCCTAAAGATGCCACCAGAAAACTACTAGAACTCGTCAATGAATTTGGTCCAGTTGCAGGTCACAAAATTAATATACCAAAATCTGTTGCATTCCTATACCATAACAACAAACGATCAGAAAGAGAAACTCAAGAAGTAATTCCATTTACCATCACATCAAAAAGAATAAAATGAAGATAGGAATAAACCTACCTCAGGAGACAAAAGACCTGTACTGTGAAAACTACAAGATACTGATGAAAAAAATGGAAGAAAACATAAACAGATGGAAAGATATACCATGTTCCTGGATTGGGAGAATCAATATTGTCAAAATGACTGTACTTCTCAGGGCAATATACAGATTCAATGCAATTCCTATCAAATTACCAATAGCATTTTTTACATAACTAGAATGAAAAAAAAATTCAAAATTTTTATGGAGATACAAAAGACCCTGAACAGCCAAAACCATCTTGAAAAAGAAAAGTGAAGCTGGAGGAATCAGACTTGCTGACTTCAAACTATACTACAAAGCTACAGTCATTGGGACAGTATGTTACTGGGGCAAAAATAGAAATATGGATCAATGAAATGGGATATAAAACCAGAAATAAGCCCATTCACCTATCATCAAATAATCTGTGACAAAGGAGGCAAGACTACACAATGTTGGGAAGACAATCTCTTCAACAAATGGTGCTGGGAAAACTGGATAGCCACATATTTTAAAAAGGAAATTAGGTCATTCTAAATCCTTATTGCAAAATTCAAACTTAAATTGAAGAAAGTAGGGAAAACTACTAGGCCACTCAGGTATGACCTAAATCATATCCCTTACAATTATACAGTAGATATAACAAATAGATTCAAGGGATTAGATCTGATAGAGTACCTGAAGAACTATGGACAGAGATTCCTGACATTGTACAAGACTCAGTGATCAAAACTATCCCCAAGAAAAAGAAATGGAAAAAGGCGTGATGGTTGTCTGAGAAGACCTTACAAATAGCTGAGGAAAGAAGAGAAACAAAAGGCAAAGGAGAAAAGGAAGGATATATCCATCTGAATGCAGAGTTTCAAAGAATAGCAAGGAGAGATAAGAAAGCCTTCCTCAGTGAATAATACAAAGAAATAGAGGAAAATAATAGAATGGGAAACACTAGGGATCTCTTCAAGAAAATTAGAGATACCAAGGGAGCATTTCATGCAAAGATGGGCACAATAAAGGACAGAAATGGTTATGGGCCTAACAGAAGCAGAAGATATTAAGAAGTGATGGCAAGAATACATAGAAGGACTATACAGAAAAGATCTTAATGACCCAGATCACCACAATGGTATGACCGTTCACCTATGGCCAGACATCCTGGAGCCTGAAGTCAAGTGGGCCTTAGGAAGCATCATTACAAACAAAGCTAGTGGAGGTGATGGAATTCCAGTTGAGCTATTTCAAATCCTAAAAGATGATGCTGTGACAGTGCTGCATTCAGTGTGCCAGCAAATTTGGAAAACTCAGCAGTGCCCACAGGACTGGGAAAGGTCAGTTTCATTCCAATCCCAAAGAAAAGCAATGCCAAAGAATGTTCAAACTACTTCACAATTGTACTCATTCACATGCAAGCAAGGTCATGCTCAAAACCCTCCAAGTTAGGCTTCAACTGTACATGAACCGAGAATTTCCAGATATACAAGCTGGATTTTAAAAAGGCAGAGGAATCAGAGATCAAAAACATCCACTGCATCATAGAAAAAGCAAGAGAATTCCAGAAAAACATCTGCTTCTGCTTCATTGACTATGCTAAAGCCTTTGACTGTGTGGATCGGAACAATTTGTGGATAATTCTTAAAGAGACAGGAATACCAGACTACCTTACCTGCCTCCTGCGAAACCTGTATGCAGGCCAAGAAGCAACAGTTAGAACTGGACATGGAAAAATGAACTGGTTCAAAACTGGAAAAGGAGTATTTCAAGGCTGTATACTCTCACTCTGTTTACTTAACTTATATGCTGAGCACATCATACGAAATGCCAGGCTGGATAAAGCATAAGCTGGAATCAAGATTTCTGGGAGAAATATCAGTAACATTAAATATTCAGGTGACAGCACTCTTATGGCAGAAAGCAAAGAGAAACTACAGAGCCTCTTGATGCAGATGAAAGAGGAGACTGAAAAAACTGGCTTAAAGCTCAACATTCAAAAAACGAAGATCATGGCATTCTGTCCCATCACGTCATGGCAAACAGATGGGGAAACAAAAGAAACAGTGATAAACTTTATGGGCTCCAAAATCACTATGGACAGTGACTGCTGCCATGAAATTAAAAACATTTGCTCCTTGAAAAAAAAGCTATGGCCAACCTAGATAGTGTATTAAAAAGCAGAGACATTACTACAAAGATCCATCTAAGCTTTGGTTTTTCCAGTAGTCATGTTTGGGTAAGAGAGTTGAACCATAAAGTGCCTGAGCACTGAAGAATTGATGCTTTTGAACTGTAGTGTTGGAGAAGACTCTTGAGAGTTCCTTGGACCGCAAGGAGATCAAGCCAGTTAATCCTGAAGGAAACAACCCTGAATATTCGTTGGAAAGACTGATGCTGAAGCTGAAGCTTCGATACTTTGGCCACTTTATGTGAAGAGTCACTTTATGTGACTCATTAGAAAAGACCCTGATGCTGGGAAAGATTGAAGGCAGGAGGAGAAGCGGGTGACAGAGGATGAGATAGTTGGATGGCATCACTGGGTTTATGGACATGAGCCAGGAGTTGGACAGGGAAACCTGGAATGCTGCAGCCCATGGGGTCACAAAAAGATGGACATGACTGAGCGACTGAACAACAGCAAGATCATTCTTTAACTCCATATACAAAAAAAATTAGTTCCGAATGGGTTAAAAACTAAATGTGAGGCTAGACATATACAACTCCTAGAGGAAGACATGGGCAGAACACTCTCTGACATAAATCACAGCAACATCTTTTTTGATCCACCTCCCAGAATAATGGAAATAAAAAGCAAAATGAACAAATGGGACCTATTTAAACTCAAAAACTTTTTCATAGCAAAGGAAACAATAAACAAAATCAAAAGACAACCCACAGATTGAAGAAAATGTTTGCAAATGATGTGACCGATAAGGGATTAGTCTCCAAAATTCCCAAACAGCATCAAAACAAACAGCCCACTCCAGAAATGGGCAAGAGACCTGAATAGACATTTCTCCAAAGAGGACATACATATGGCCAACAGGCACATGAAAAGATGTTTAACATCTCTAGTTATTAGAGAAATGCAAATCAAAACTACAATGAGATATCACCTCACACCAGTCAGAATGGCTATCATCAAAAAGTCCACTAACACTAGATAGATACTGCCAAGGGCAGATTATTACTGCCTCTTTCCCTCAGCACCCTGGACAGAGCCTGGCCCAGAGGAAGTCAAGGTATTTCCTTCCTTCCTTCCTCCAACTTCCTAGCTTCTTTCCTCCTAACTCACATCCTTACTATCCTTCTTCCCTTTTTACCTCTTTCCTTGAATAATGGCTTGGACTATGAACTTATTTCTCTCCTGTTTCCCCCTCCCCGTCTCCTCTCATCCCATCTCCTGCCACCTTTTTGTTGAAAAAGTTCTGAACCCAGACACACTCAGGAAGGTAAAGAAGAGTGTAAAGAACCAACATCAATTTTATCTGCCAAGAACCACACTAGAAACTTTACATGGATTACTCCATTTAATTGTCAAGTCAACTCAAGGAGGCAGATATGCATGTCTCCGTCTTATTAGTGAGAGTCAGAGCAGTTCAGAGCTGCCCAGTGTCTCGTTATGGCTGAGCCAGAGGCTTCATCCAAAGAAAATGTCTATAGTGGTGGAACTTCGGGCTTCATAACGGGACAGTGGAGAGAGCTTTTGGAGCAGGGAGACCTTCCCAGATCACTCACAAGATCACACCCAAGCTGTGATGCCTCTCTTGCTGTTTTGGGTCAGGGCAGGCCTGGTCTGAGCCCGGGGTAGACCATCAGCTCCCCTGGGTTAGAGGGTACCCCAGACAGGATGAACATTTGACTTAGGCAGAGCTGTGAAGGTGGTGTTGGAGCCAGAGTAGCAATGAGGCCAGCGGCCAGGACCCCAGAGATGCAGCATGGGGCTAAGGCTGCACCTTTATGCCAGGGATGCCCTGACAGCTCCTGAGATCCCCCTGTAGCAGCCCCTCCATTTGGATCCATGTCACCATGTCCTCAGTCATCTCCTACCCTAGCTCCTAGTCATGTCTCCACACCTCAGTCACAGCCCTTGATCATGTGCATGCATCCGTGCTAAGTCGCTTCAGTCATGTCCAACTCTTTGCAACCCTATGGACTGTAGTGTGCCAGGCCTCTCTGTCCATGGGATTCTTCAGGCAAGAATACTGGAGTGGGTTGCTATGCCCTTCTCCAGGGGATCTTCCCAACCCAGGGATGAAACCCTTTTCTCTAGTCTCTCAAGTCTCCTGCATTGGCAGGTGGATTCTTTACTGCTGGCACCACCTGGGAAGCCCCCTTTGATCAGGATGGGTATGCTTTTGTTCTGCGCTTCACCATGGCCAGCAGAAACCCTGGGCCATCAACAGCCTGAGCTTCCTCTGAAAGTTAAATTAGTACATTCTACTCAGGTGAGCAACCGACCCTGCTCCCTTGGCTTGGCATCAAAGGGCCCAGAATGATCAACAAGTTGTTTTAGGAAGAGTAGAGAAATGGAACGTGTGAGGATATAACTTTTAATTTAAAATACTGTGCCCTCTGCATTTGGATGTCAGGCGGGATCTTGAGTGACATTTGCGGAGCTGCTGGGGTGAGCATGTGAGGTCAAGCATACTCATTAGCCATGCTTAGAGGCAGCGGCAGGGCCAGTGGAGAGTAAATGGGCTCCACCAGCTGAATTTTTCCCTATGAGGAGGGAAGCAAAGCTCAGACTCATTTCAGCATCCACTACACAGGGCCATGGCTAGGCATGGAGAGAACGTCCCCAGGGGCCATGGTGGAGCATCAGAAGGAGATCCATATGGCTTCACAATGTCCTTGTCCCACTGGGAGAGGAGGCCCCCAGCTGGCTCCTTTAAAGATGGCACCTGTGTGGGATTGTTTCTGCTTAGAGTAAATCAGATTTTGGCTGCCAGGAATTTTATTGGGGAGGAACCCAGATGACCAGACCTTGTGGCGAATTCTGTAACCCATGGTTCTTAGATACTTATGCACCTGTGTGTGTGTGTGTGTGTGTGTGTGTACTCCTGGGAGAGGGAGGATCCACAGATCAATTGAAAAGGGGTTCATTCATTTTTTTTTCATAACTTTTATTTCTCTTTTAACTGAAGTATAATTTTTACAATAGAATGAACAGGTCTTACGTGTTCAATTCAGTGAGTTTTTGACAGTTCTATACACTCATTTTAACAACCACCCCAAACAATAATTTGGAAGGGATCACATTAAATCTGTAGATTGATTTGGGTAGTATGGCTATTTTAACCATATTAATTCTTCCAATCCAGGAGGATGGGATATCTTTCTATTCCTTGTAATCACCTTCAGTTTCCTTTATCAGCATATAAGTCTTTCACCATCTTTGTTGGGTTTCTTCCTAAGTATTTTACTTTTTTGATGCAATTTTAGAAGGGACTTTTTTTTTGTATTTTCCCTTTCTGATATTTCATTGTTAGTGCAAAGAAATGCAATGCATTTCTGTATGTTAATCTTACATCCTACTACCTTGATGAATTCTTTATCAGTTCTTGTAATTTTGATGTGGAGTTTCCAAGGTTTTCCTCTATATAGTATCATGTCATCTGCATATGGGCTTCGCAGGTGGCACTGGTGGTAAAGAACCTGCCCACCAGTGCAGGAGACATAAGAGACGTGGGCTCGACCCCTGGGTCAGGAAGACCCCTTGGAGGAGAGCACGGCAACCCACTCCAGTATTCTTGCCCAGAGAATCCCATGGATAGAAGAGCCTTGCGGTCTATAGTCCATAGTGTCACACAGAGTCAGACACGACTAAAGGGACTTAGAATGCATGCATGCAGGAAGCAACAGTTAGAACTGGACATGGAACAACAGACTGGTTCCAAATAGGAAAAGGCGTACGTCAAGGCTGTGTATTGTCAGCCTGCTTATTTAACTTATATGCAGAGTACATCATGAGAAACACTGGGCTGGAGGGAGCACAAGCTGGAATCGAGATTGCCGGGAGATATATCAATAACCTCAGATATGCAGATGACACCACCCTTATGGCAGAAAGTGAAGAGCAACTAAAGAGCCTCTTGATGAAAATGAAAGAGGAGAGTGAAAATGTTGGCTTAAAGCTCAACATTCAGAAAATGAAGATCATGGCATCCAGTCCCATCACTTCATGGCAAATAGATGGGGAAACAGTGGCTGACTTTATTTTTCTGGGCTCCAAAATCACTGCAGATGGTGATTGCAGCCATGAAAATAAAAGACACTCCTTGGAAGCAAAGTTATGACCAACCTAGACAGCATAATAAAAAGCAGAGACATTACTTTGCCAACAAAGGTTCGTCTAGTCAAAGCTACGGTTTTTCCAGTGGTCATATATGGATGTGAGAGTTGGACTGTGAAGAAAGCTGAGTGCCAAAGAATTGATTCTTTTGAACTGTGGTGTTGGAGAAGACTCTTGAGAGTCCCTTGGACTGCAAGGAGATCCAACCAGTCTATCCTAAAGGAGATCAGTCCTGGGTGTTCATTGGAAGAAATGATGTTGAAGCTGAAACTCCTATACTTTGGCCACCTGATGCAAAGAGCTGACTCATCAGCAAATACCCTGATGCTGGGAAAGATTGAGGGCAGGAGGAGAAGGAGACCACAGAGGATGAGATGGTTGGATGGCATCACTGACTCAATGGACGTGGGTTTGGTGGACTCTGGGATTTGGTGATGAACAGGGAGGCCTGGTGTGCTGGGGTTCATGGGGTCACAAAAAGTTGGACACAACTGAGCGACTGAATTGCACTGATGCACACACATCTGCACATAATGACAGTTTTACCTCCTCCCTTCCAGCTTGGAAAGTGTTCACTTCTTTTTCTTATCTAATTGACTTCCAATACTATATTGACGGGAAGTGGTTAAGAGAGGGTATCCTTGTCTTGTTCAAGATTTTATCAGGAAGGCTTTCAGCTTTTCACTGTTGAGTATTATGTTGACATGAGTTTGTCATAAATAGCTTTTATTATGTTGAGATCTGTTCCCTCTATACCCACTTTGGTAAGATTTTTTAACGTGAATCGATGTTGAATTTCATCTAATGCTTTTTCTGCAGCTATTGAGATGATCGTGTGGTTTTGTCTTCTGTTGATGTCTTGTGTTTTCTTTTGTTGTCTTTCATTTAAAAAAATTTTTTGGACCTGGCATTGTTGTAGGCATTTAGAATATGGCAGTGAATAGTGTGTTGCTGTTCTAATCCAGGAGTATAAAACATAAATTTATATAAAATATAAATAAATCTAAGAGAATAGAACAAATACATGACAAGCACATCAGTACCATATTTGATGGGTCTTTGTGTAATGAAGAATAGAGCTAGGTAAGGAAAATGGAGAGGGATAGACTATAGTGCTATTGCGTGCGTGACCCCCAAGCCATCAGAAGCCCTTGATGGAGACAGTAAGGCGATTCTAGTCCGTGTGAAGTGCGTCCCTGGACCTACTGCCTCTTGCAGAACAGGTGTCGGTGTGAGCCAATTGTCTTTGTAAGCCATGTCTTCTGGTGATGGAGGTGGACCTCTTGGTGCTTCCTTCCTGCACCTAGATTTGTGCCAGGCTCCTGAACGGAGGGGTGGAGCTTGCCCAGCAAGAGGTAGGCTGAGTGGGGCTCTGCACAGTGGAAAGCACCCGGGCTCAGAGTTCCCTGAGCTGGGTCAGTCCAGCCCCCTCCTCCCTGGAGAGGTGAGCTGGGTGGACACATCGAGTAGCTGATGCCATATCCGGCTCACAATGGCTGCTTTATCCATAGAATGCCTCCTCCTCTGGGGCACTCACAGATAGAAAGTGTGCAAACAGCCAAGCACGCAGGTGTGCTGATCCTAAGAAGGTCGCTCCTTAGAGAAGCTCCTCTGCTCTCTGGGGTTTGGTGGCTTCACTGTGCAAGGTAGAAATTAGATTCTAAGGTGGGCCTGTGTTCCCTTCTGGCTTTCATGTTCATGTTCATACATTTGCCAGCTTTTTCCCAAGAACTCCTTTATGCTGAGGCCTGTGCTGAGATCAACAACCCTCAGCCCTGACCTTGAGATGCTCACAGTCCAATAAACGAAACATACAAGCAAAGCGGCTCTGCCACTGACCAGCCGTGTGACCTTGGTCAAGTTACTTAAACTGCCTTGGGGCTCAGTTTCCTCATCTGTAAAATGGGGAGAGTCAGAGTACCTTCCAGGGCTTTTGCAAGGGTTAAACGAGTTACAATATACAAAGCACTTAAAATAGCAGGCAAAACCACCTCCTCGGGGACAAGCAGCGTGACCTGGTGATGTCTGTGTCTCTTGTGCCCAGCCCAGTGCCTGGCCCCAGAGAAGTGTTTCCAAAAGAGAGGCAGAATGAACACATGTGGGAGGAATCTCTTCTGCGGGCCAGTTATCAGTTCTGGGAGCCACGTGAGAGTTGGGTGAGCCCACGTGACCCTCAGACGGCTCCTGCAGGCTGCTGTAAAGCTCTCTCCAGCTCCTGTCCCCGTGAGCCTCCACGCTGTGTATTTGAGCCTTTGATATACGGGGAGATGTTTGCCAAAGGAGAGAAATGTTATTGGACGTTTTTTTGTGGTTGTAAAGATTACTTCTTGATGAAAACCCACACACAAAGAAAGACTTACAAGCCTCCCTTAAGGTAGGCAAATGAATGATGTGTGTTTACAGTATCCCAGCCTGTGCTCAGGGCTGTCAGCTCTGCAGGGGGCGGGGCAGAGGAAGGGGACCAGAGGCCGTGGGCAGGTAGGGGGCAGTTCCTGCTAAAACTGCAGTAGCCCCTATTTCTAAGCCATCCCTTCTCTCTTTGCTCCTCTAGGCTGGTCTAAGTTTTTCTCCTATATAAGACCCAGCCTTTTCCTTGAGGTCTGCCCGTGTCACTCCCCCTCCCTGAGCTAGAGAGGAACTTGCTCTGTGTGCCTCTGACTGGAGCATCTGCCCTGGGCTCCAACATCCTGGGAGCTCAGGTTCTTCCAAAGCAGAAGTCCTGTCTCCCCAGCCAGGTCCCGAGTCCCCGAGGGCAGGGAGCATGGCCGTTCCTCTAGGCCTTCCCTCCAGCTCCCTGGAGCTCAGTTAACTGCATGCAACAGCCAGCTGAGGGCAGAGGGGAACTGTCTTCAGGCAGCCAAGCCTTTCCTCACTTCTTCACTGCATTCCTCACAGCTGCCTCCTCTACTGACCTGGGAGCCCTGGGGCAGGGAGTTGTCTCATTCAACCTGACCCCACTCAGGGCCTGGGGCAGTTGTGCAGTCGCTAAGTCCAACTCTTTGTGACCCCATGGACTGCTGCATGCCAGGCTTCCCTGTCCTTCACTGTCTCCCAGAGTTTGTTCAAACTCATGTCCATCGCATCAGTGATGCCATCCAACCATCTTATCCTCTGTTGGCCCCTTCTCCTGCCTTCAGTCTTTCCCAGCATCAGGGTCTTTTCCAGTGAGCCGGCTCTTCACATCAGGTGGCCAAAGTATTGGAGCTTCAGCTACAGCATCAGTCCTTCCAATGAATATTCAGGGTTGATGTCCTTTCGGATTGACTGGTTTGATCTCAGTTGGTGTTGGTGGAGTGCAAGAAGGCCTGAATGAATGTGTGAATAATGAGTCTCTTCTTCAGCTTCCTTGCTGACCCCTCAAAGCATTTCAGACCCCATCTCCTTTGCCCTGCAGCCCCCTTGGCCAGCATCCCAGGGGGAAGGGACGGCCCCCTGCTGGCTGGCTTCTCTGCTCCCTCCTTTGGGTCCACTTCCTGCCTGGCTTGAGAGACCTTCCTGCAGCAGACACATTGGTGCCATTGGCAGTGAAGCCTTGGGCCACGCCAGGGGGCCAGGCAGCAGGCCCAGAGCATCCGGAGGCAGTCAGCATGGCCGGAGTGGGGCCTGGCCTGGAGTCTGGTTGAGGAGAGAGAGGCAGACAAGGCCTGGGTCAGGATGGGTGCCTGGGAGCTAAGATATGGAATCAGGTGCCAAGATTGACTTAGAGCTGTGCAACCTTGGATGCTTTCCCCTCTCTGTGCTATGAGAGGTCTAATGGGGGCCAGCGAATGCTGGGCCACATTCCCCCACCTTTTCTCAAGCTGGGTCACTTCTCATTGCACAGTTTACCATTCGAAAGTCCCCAGGGAGTCCATCTCTGCATCCATGCTCCACCAATCCCCGTTCTTCCCACCCACCTTCCCTACCCCCACCCCCCATCCCTGACTGGGGAAGCCAAAGCATTGCTAAACCATGAAAGTGACCCTCAGGAACTTCAAAATGTTTTTTACCTCCTAAGCAGCATGTGGTTCTATACAGATCAGCTTCCCTAGGGATTGCCAGTGATATAAATAGTATAAATATTTGTCTCCTGGGCTGATAGAAGTATCAAGTTCTGATTTATTTGGCGAATTGTGCTATCTGCCTCCAACCCATCCAAATCCTCTGGAAAAGAGTCCTCAGCATCTTTGTGAACAGTAGACTCCCCTCTTTGGAGGACTTCTAGGATCAGGTCTTAGCACCAGCCCTTGAGGGCTCCCTGGGGCCCAGGAGGAGCTGGGCAGGGAAGTGAGGAGGATTGGCGTTGAGATCTTGGAGACAGGCTTCCTCGCTCAGCCCCCAGAGTAAAGCCTAGCTATCCTGCTGAGGGCACGTGCACGTCCCACTTGGCCTGCCTGAAGCTTCTGGAAAAGGCAGAGGAGCAATCAGTCTCCCCGCTTTCACACCACATTTCACACCAGCAGCTCCCAGAGCTGCTGGAAGCTGGTGGCCCTGCCCCCACCCATGCACATGATAGACAGGACATCAGATGTGTGGCGTCACTCAAAAGCTGAAGCGATGGGGTCAAGAGAAAAGCCCAAGACAGGCGCACTGCTTCCAGGGGTCTGCAGTCCCCTCTGTCCTGGAGCAGCCCCACTGAGGCAGGCTGGGTGGCCACCGCATCCACAGGGCTGGAGGAGCCTGCTTCCAGGGGTCTGCAGAGGCCTCTGTCCTGGAGCAGCCCCACTGAGGCAGGCTGGCTGGCCTCTGCATCCACGGAGCTGGAGGAGCCTGATTCCAGGGGTCTGCAGACCCCCCCTGTCCTGGAGCAGCCCCACTGAGGCAGGCTGGCCGGCCACTGCATCCACGGGGCTGGAGGAGCATCAGTCATGAGTGTCCACAAGGCCGCTGATGCCAGCTCACCCATGGTCTCAGGGCCTGGGGGAACTCGGGAGGTCAAGGCTGATGTGGCCCCAGCAGGGCCTCCAAGGAGGATGAACACTGTGCTCATCCCCTGCGTGTTAATCTTGAGTCATGCTGTCCAGAAAGGCGTCCTTGGACTATACCAGAAGCCTTGAAGGAGATCCTCTCAACTGCCAGTGGTGTCCCCAGTGTCCCTGCAGACACCAGGGGAGGGGCCACCATAGTGACAGCGGTGATCCTGATGATGATAATTGCCCTGGTTTCGAGAGTGTCTGTGCTATGCCAGGGCCTGTGCTGAACTCCTGACATGCATTTTCCCAATGAATCCTCTCAGCAGTCCAGTTATTACCATCCCAATTTACTGACGAGGAAACTGAGGCTTAGAGAAGTAAGCCACGGATGATGCACATGGGGGGCAGCATGGGTTATGGAAAACATAACACACGTTTTGCAGTTAAACAGATACAGATTAGAATCCAGAGTTTGCCACTCATCAGTTAAGGGATCTGGAAAGTCATTTCCTGGCTCTGGATTTCAGGGAGGCGGGAGAAAGTGGGTGGGCACGAATCAGTCCATCTTCCCAGGGGTTCAGCCCTGCACCCACACGTGTGAGTAGCATCCCTGCAGGCTTACAGGAAGCTGCCTCCCCTGGGAAGGCCGGGACTGGCAGGCATGGCTGCTCTGTGCAGTGGGCATCTGCTCTCCCCTGCCAGGCAGGGCAAGGAGTGGGAGTATGTGCCACGGGAGCATCTATAGAACTACCCTCTCCCAAGTAGTACCCTCTCCCAAGTATCTCCCAGGCCTGAGCTCAATGTCAGATGCCATCTGATGTCACCTTGTAGTTCTGCAAAGCTGGGCTCACTTTATGGGAGCAGAGGTCAGGTTGGGGGGAGATTTGGAATGATCGTCAGATCAGTGACTGCAGGCACAGGGATTCCCCAGGGAGGCTGTGTGGCAGTTTTACATGGGGGAGGTGGGAGGGAGGAAGCCTGGGGTGCCGTGTCTGCAACAGGGCTTGCCTTTGCCTGTGGAGTCTGATAGCAAGAGCTGGAATCATTCCACCTCTCATCGCCACCAGAAACATACACATCCATTCACTCCTTCCCTCATTCATCTACCTAAGGAGTCAGCAGAGCATAGTGGTTACCCGCAAGGGATTCTGAGTCCAACGACTTGATTTGAACTTCTGTCTCTTGATGAATGTCTAGTGCAATCTTGGGAAAGTCACTTAAGTTCTCCAAACCTCAGCTTTCTTATTTGTAAAATAGAAATAGTAGAGGGTTGCCATGAGGATCAGGTGACATAGTGTCATAAATCTCTAGCACAGTACCTGGCACCAGAAAATAACTCCAAAACACCTCGTGACAGATCTAATAGAAATACAATGTAAACCTCAGGAAGGGCCATGTAAGTAATTTTAAATTTCTAACAGTCATATTGAAATGGTAAAAAGAAACACATGAATTAAATCTAATCGTGTATTTTATTTAAGCTTTCACAATCAAAATATTACTCTTTAAATAAGTAATCATTGTAAAAAATATTAATGGTGTATTTCACATGGATGTATTTTCATATTTCCTTTCATACTAAGTCTCTAAGATTGGGCATGTATTTTATATTTATAACACATCTCAATGTGGATCAGTCACCTGTAAATGGGAACATTCCCCAGGGTTTGGTCCTTGTTCTGTTCTTCCCTTCCCAGTTCTTTCTCCTATGATCTCACTGATCCCCACAGTTTCGTTTATCACCTCTAAGTGAAGGATGATGGGAGAGCCTTACGGGGCCTTCTCCAGGGAATAGACAGGATGTGCACAGACCTCGCCAAGAGAGGCATGCAACCAACAAGAGTGAGGGTCAGCAGAGGCCTGAGAACGTAGCCTCCAGAAGGTAAAGTCCTAACAGAAAACGAATGCAGTAGTTATCATCACAATAATCCGTGATCACAAGTAGAGATTATCACAAGTATAGTGTTGCCACAGCAGCCTAAAACAACACACACTTGTTATCTCACGGTTAATAATACTAACACAATTATGTGGGTCAGGAGGCTGGGCATGGGTTAATGGAATCCTCTGCTCAGGGTCTTACAGGATGCAGTCAAGTCTTAGCTTGGCTGCGTTCTCATCTGGAGGCTTGACTGAGGAGGAATCCCCTTCCAAGCTCATTCCGGTTACTGGAAGACTTTGTGTCTTTGAAGCTCTACTACTGAGGAGTCCCAGCTTTCTGTCAGAACGTTGGGTACCACGCTGTGTTCCAGAGGAAGCCCTCGGTCCTAGTTCCTAGAGGTCACTTCAGTTCCTTGTCACATGGGCTTCTCCAGCAAGGCATTTGAGTTCATGAAACTGCAAGGGGAGTCTCTATATCCACTCTTCTAATACGACATTATCATGAGAGTGACATCCTGTCAGCTTTTCCATGTTCTATTGTCAGAAACAAATTATAGGCTTCACCCACACTTCAGGGCATGGTATTACACAAAGATAGGAACAGCAGAAGGTGGGGAATTTGAGGGGATCACCTTGGGGTCCGTCTGCCACCTGGGATTTGTAAAACACTGTAGAGATGAGTAACAAGAGTTCAGGTGGCTTAAGACATTCCTCTTCCCGTTTAAGTTTTAAGTCTAAGAAATAAGTATTGCAAAGATCACTTGCCAAAACAGGAGTCAGAGAGCCAGCTTTATTAACTTCTTATTTGACAAGCTCCCCAGGGTGGGGGACTTAGATAGGGCTAGACTGGGGGATAAGATGGAACTGCCCATCTTCCTCTCAAAGAAAAGATTGGCAGTCGCAAGGGGCAAGGTTGACCAGATTTACCCACCCAGTCACACACGGAAAGGGTGGATGAGGACAGAATGGTGCTTTCTTCTAGAAGGCAGATTAAATCAGAGCAAAACACGACAGTCAGCCCTTTTGCTCTTGAAAATATGGCCTGATAAATATTGGGCTGTAAGTAATCAGTTGTACTCCTCTTTTCTTGAAGAGGAAGAAATGAGAGAGTAGGGAAAGAAGCCAGATATGTCCCCTCCTCTTTAGAAAAGAGGTAAGGACCTGCCCTCAATAAACGTAAAAGGAATTGACAATTATGTTGAAGCAGGAAGTGCCATGCCCACTGCTACATAATAATAGATAATAAGCTCTCACCTGTGCAGTGAAGTTTGTAGTCTCCTGAACACTCATGGCCACTGACTCACTGGATCTTGATAACAACAGTCAAGACAGGAGCTAGCATGCCCATTTTGGAAATGAGAAAGCTGAAGGTCTGAGCAGTCACGTGACTCTGCTGATTGCTGCATGACTGGCCCTTGAAGCCAGGTTTTCCACTTCTCCGTCTAATCCCCCATGCTGGCCGCAGGATGAAGAGCAGTGCAGAGCAGCTCAGCCTTCCTCTAACCTATATCTGTGGCTATGCCTTATGTCCACCTAAGAGAAAGTTGAGCAGGCTGTTAATGTCACAGCTGGAGAGCATCTAGGTGCTGAACCCGCATGGGTGGACTCAGAATATGTCCCATCACATTTACCTTGCATGTGACAATTGGTCAGGGGTTGGAACGACAGCAGGTGTGCACAGTTCCCAGGCTTTGGCATCCAGGGATGCTCCCACGGAGTGGCCTCTCACCTGTGGTTTCTGACTTCCTTGCAGAACACTGTCCAAGGAAGACTTGGTCTCCCCTGAGTTTCTGTCACCCTAGAGAATGGAGTCCTTCAAATCAGCCCTCTTCCCTCTGTCTCAAGAGTGTTCTGCTCCAAGGCTCTTTTTCACAGCTCAGAGGTCTGGAAATATAATAGGAACGAAGCAGAGTGTGACCTAGGATTTTCTAAGACACCCGCTGCCCTGAATAAGGCATTTGATCAGGTTACTCTAAGCCAGTTGGGCCCAGTCTCCTTGGGCAGGCCCTTTGGAATGTTTCTTCCCGATATGGAAGCCTTGACTTCAGGGCTAGCACCTGTGTGTGTGTGGCGGGGGTGGGTGGGGGTGGTCACAAGAGGCTCATGCATTTTCCTTGTGATACCTCTGGAACACCTACTTTGTGGCTTTTATGTACCTTTGGCTAGGATCTGACCTGAGAAGTGGTGAGAGGAGGAAGTGGCATCACATAGAAAGAGAAAGAAGTCTGTAGAGACGCCTATGTGATGTAAGGGGAAAGGGGGTATGGACACTTGAACCCGAGGTCCTCTGTGAGTGCAGATGTGCTCAGTCATTAAGCAAGAATAAATGTAGCTGGATGTGTTCAAGGGTTTCTCAGGTGGCTCAATGTAAAGAATCCGCCTGCTAATGCAGGAGATGCAGATTCCATCCCTGGGATGGGAAGATTTCCTGGAGAAGGAAATGGCAACCCACTCCAGTATTCTTGCCCCAAAAATCCGGTGGACAGAGGAACCTGATGGGCTATGGTCTGTAGAGTCACGAAGAGTTGGACATGACTGAATGACTGAATTACACATCCACACACTGCCCAGATATGTTCTCACTAGGGTGAGCAAGCATCCCTCTGTTGGTAGATCCTTGAAATTCCAGCAGGGTATATTCTGAGAACTTGACATTCCCAAGTCCTCCAATAGCTGGGGACATTTCCTCCCTTAAATTAGTAGAGTTCGTACTTTTAAAAAAGGTATTTTGATGTCCTCTTCAGATCTTTAATGATTCCATAACTAAAGACCAGAGCCATTTATAAAATATTAAAATTAATTCTCCACTAAAATAAACTTCTCTTTCCATTGCCTCATATCATTACTCGACCAGCATTCATGTGGAGCTTCAGCAAAGCTTCTGAGCAGAAATGGCATCATGATGAATGACAATGCCACACCCCTATTAACTTCTGCAGCAAAGGGAAAACACTTCGTAGAGCATTGAAGACTTTCCTGTGCTCAGAGGTCAGCCGACTGGTACAGAACTGCCTCTACCACCCGGCGCTTTTATGGAAATGTTGATGGGGCTCCCAGCTGTATTCCAAGAGCATTTTCATGGAGAATCGTGGGTTCCCTGGGCAAATTCTTACAACACTCAACTGCCTTTTGAGCTGTCACCAAAGTATTCATTCCCACTCAATGAGCAATTTTTGCCCTGGCTGAAACACTTGCTGAAATGATTTCATAAATCATCTTTTCCTTGTTTTCAAACACTCACGAATCAAAGCCACCATCAAATTCAACATCCATTCCTTAATTCACCCACGGCTTCTATTTTCTAGCTAAAACCCATTACTTCCTTAGACTCCTCACTTACTTTTTACTTCCATTACCACCCTGGGCAGTTGGCTCTATTTTGGGAAATGCTTTTTCACAATAAAATAAAGATTTTCATCACTTCAAAGGAATTGCTGCATAAACCCAAGAAGAGAACCCCAGAGAGCCAGAGATGTCCAGTGGTCATCTAGATTTGCTCACTAGCTGAGTGTCTCCCTTCCGTGCAATTCAAATCTAAGCCTCGGCATCATTAAGAAAGATGGCCCAAATCAAAGTTCACTTTATGGAGACTGAGTCTTCGAGGATTTGCAGCCATAAGGACAGTCAGCTCCCATGACTGTGGTTGAGATGTGCAGGTGGGACCAAGGTTGGCCTGGAGTTGAGATCTAGAAGGTTTCATGGCTAGCAGACTGGCTGGAGTCTGGGGTCAAGATGAGAGATCCAAAGTGTAACTTAATGAACCAGGGAATCCCTGGGAGTTCAGGAACCCTTGTAGGCTTCCTATCCTATAAAATCCAGATCTTGAATAATTTTTTCCTAGAAGTCATCCCTGACCTCAACACAGCAGGAAAGCTGCCTCCCATAAGTTCATTCCACTCCCGTCATGCCTCTGCCATTGGGCTTGTGGCTCAGTGCTAGGCTTACCTACTGACTTCTCTCTGCATCTGCCATGAGACTGAACTCCTGAAGGTCCGGACTGTCTTCTCATCCTCCTCAGCCTGACCTTCATCCTGCTGTTCCATGGCTCATGGAGGGGATGTGCCATTTTTTTAGCCCCCTACATTTAGTACCACCCTCGGGGGTATAGCCACAGCTTCCCTTGTGGCTCAGGTGGTAAAGCGTCTGCCTACAATGTGGGAAACTGGGTTCGATCCCTGGGTCGGGAAGTTCCCCTGGAGAAGGAAATGGCAACCCACTCCAGTATTCTTGCCCGGAAAATCCCATGGATGGAGGAGCCCGGTAGGCTACAGTTAATGGGGTCACAAAGAGTCGGACACCACTGAGCCACTTCACTTCATTTCAGGGGTATAAGGCCTCTGCAGTCATGTAGGGCACCAGGGCCCCATGCCTGGTTTCATGCCCTCTTGCAATTTTTAACCATGTTTTGAACAAAGGGCTCTGTATTTTGCACTGGGCTTTGCAAATTATGCAGCTATTTCTGCATGCGTAATACACTGGTGACCAGAAAGTGATTTTGGAGGTTCAGTCTAGGCCTAGACATTAGATGAGAATCCCTCAGGTCGAGGGACCACAGTTATCCCGAACTTTCTGACAGCACCCAGCACTGGCCTAGGCACAGGGGCATCTGTACCATGGTCTTTACCCCCTGGCTTTGGCTGGGGCAAGTTAAAATGGGGAGAGCGTTCCCTGCACCCAAGAAGACTCTATAATGGGAACCCTGGACCTGCTCCTAAAGAGTGTTCATGGCACTAAGCATGGAAGGCATTTCTTTTTGTGTGTGGTGGGGGAGGGAGGGAGGGTGATACATGCATTTATTTGTTTGGTTGCACCACGTCTTGCTGGGGCACGCAGGACCTTCATTGTGGCATAGGAGATCTTTAGTTGTGGCATGTGGGATCCAGGATCGAACTTGGGCCCCTGCATTAGGAGCTTGGAGTCTTAGCCACTGGGCCACCAGGGAGGTCCTGGAAGGCATTTGTCCTCTGGCATCATTTCAAAGCCAGATGATGGAAAGCCAGGGATGACAGGCTCTGATGAGGCCTCAAAAATCAGTTGGGACACCTCACCATAAGTCAGAGCTCTATCAAGCTTTGTCCCAAGAAGGCTCATGGAGGAAATGGGGAGCAAGGGCGCCTCAGCTCCAGGGTCAAGGGAAGAGGATAAGTGGGGAGAAGAATTCTACCTCCATCCTGGCCACTTTGATTCAAGTTCATGAGATTGACCAAGGGGAAGGTCACTAAATAGGGGTGAGCAAGAGGGCAGAGACAGCAGGTGTCCAGACCAAGCTGCCCTCCTCTTCTGCCTCTTGGAGGTTAAAGAATAATAGTTTCCTGAACACTTTCCATGTGACACTTGTCACAGTGCTGAATGCTTATGTGAAAAAGTACCAGTTCTGATTCGCTCTCCGCAATCCTTTGTGGGAGGTGTTGGGAGTGTCACTGTTTTCTAAATGAGGAAACGGATCCCGGAGAGATCTGATGACCTGCGCACAGTCACCCAGCTAGTTGGGTGCAGAACAAGGATGTAAACCAGACTTATCTGGTGCTGCAATTCAATGGCCCTCCCCGACCAGGGGCCAGGAAGCCCCTGCTGTGTCTCAGTGGCCTTGGGTCCAGAGGAGGGCCTTTCATAGGAGGGGAAAGGGCTGTGCATCAGTCTTCCTGTGCAGGACCCGAGGAGGGAGGAGACTTGGTTCCCCAGGCAGGAATAGAAACAGAAGTCTTGGTGGGAATGGGAGCCGGGAGACCCACAGTTACCTCAGAGGGCCTTGGGAGCCTGGAACGTGAGCACCTGGAGGATTCTAGAACCTTTGCCATTGCCTCACTCCAGTTGTTTAATTGTCCATCCTGCAGACATTTCCAGAGAGCCCAATACAGGCTGGGCAAGTTTTACTCGGCACCAGAAGTGCAGAGATTAAAAGATAATTGTAAATATTTGGAAGGTGCTGACCACACCCCAGGGCCTATTGTAAATACATTTTATGTACATCCTCACAGTAGCTCTCTGAGACAAGTGCTGTTATTCATCATCCTTACTTTATAAATGAACACGTTGGGGCATAGAGAGGGTGAGTGTTATAAGGAGTAAGTGGCAGAGCTGGGATTTGAACTCATGGGGATCTTACCTTAGAGCCTCCTCTCAATCCCTGCATGGCAGCACTTCGATCTCAAAGAGCATTTTGATCTGTTTAGAGCCCCAGTTGTACATTAGCAGTACCTAGGGAATTCGGGGGCTTCCCCAGTGGTTCAGCAGTAAAGAATCCACCTGCAATTCAGGAGATGCAGCAAGAGCCACCATTCAATCCCTGGGTCGGGAAGATCTCCTGGAGAAGCAAATGGCAACCCACTCCAGTATTCTTGCCTGGGAAGTCCCACAGACAGAGGAGCCCAATGGGCTACAGTCCATGGGGCTGCAAAGAGTCAGACACAACTTAGGGACAAAATAGAAGCAGCAGCAGCAGGAAGTTTGTAAAAACCCCATGCACTCTAAGACTGTCCTACACCGTGGATGAGGACACAAAAATGGTTTAATCACTATGGAAAAAAGTTGGGAAATTTCTTTTTTATTTTCTTGCTGCTGCTGCTAAGTCACTTCAGTCGTGTCCGACTCTGTGCGATCCCATAGACGGCAGCCCACCAGGCTCCCCCATCCCTGGGATTCACCAGGCAAGAACACTGGAATGGGTTGCCGTTTCCTTCTCCAATGCATGAAAGTGAAAAGTGAAAGGGAAGTCGCTCAGTCGTGTCCGACTCTTCGTGACCCTATGGACTGCAGCCTACCAGGCTCCTCTGTCCATGGGATTTTCCAGGCAGGAGTCGCTTTACAATGCTGTTAGTTCTGCTGTACATATATACAATGGAGTATTACTCAGCCATAAAGAGGGATGAAAGTGCGTCATTTACAGTGGTGTGGGTGGACCTAGAGTCTGTCGTACAGAGTGAAGTAAGTCAGAAAGAGAAAACCAAATGTCGTTTATCAACGTGTATATATGTAATCTAGAAAAGGGGTACTGAGAAGCTATTCGCAGGGCAATTTCTTAAAAGGTTAAGCATACACCTACCCTTGGACTCAGCCATTTGACTCCCAGGTGTTACCCCCTCAAAAAATACAGCTTATATTTACACATAGACTTATAGTCAAATGTTTAGCAGCCTTACTTGTAAGAACTGAAAACTGGAAATGATACAAATGTCTATCAACACGCCTGTTGGATCCAATGACTAAACAGCCTTTGGTATATCCATCTCACGGGACACTACTCAGCAGTAAGTGGTGAACTACAGAGAGACACAGGCTTCCCTGGTGCCCCAGCAGTGAAGAATGCCTGCACTGCGGAAGATGCAGGAGACACGGGTTCAGTCTGGGTTGGGAAGATCTCCTGGAGTAGGAAACGGCAACCCACTCCAGTGTTCTTGCTGGGATAATCCCGTGGACAGAGGAGCCTGGTGGGCTATAGTCCATGGGGTCACAGAGTCAGACATGACTGAGCATGCACGCGTCCGATAGACAATCCAAGACAGAGAGACACAACTTGTACGTATTGCAGATGAATTGTCCTGAGTGGAAGACGCTGAGAAAAAGAATGTAGTTTAGAAAGTGAAAAATTTGAGAGATGGATAATAGTGAGATTTGTACAACAATGTGAATGTGCTTGGTGCCACTGAACTGTACCATTAAATATAGTTCAAATAGTATGTTTATGTTATGTGACTTTTGTCACAGTTAAAAAAAATTTTTTTAAGCAGTGTGTACCGTGTGATTCCCTTTACATGGAATCATTAAATTCATTACATTAAATTCTAGAAATTATAAATCAATTTAGAGGGAGGGAAAGCAGATTAATGGTTGCCTGAAGGGAGGGGTGGATAGAGAACGGTGGGGAGACTTAGGGAGTTCCAGGGAAACTGTCACAGCTTGTTGATATCTTCCTTATCCCAGTGGTGATGATTTAGCAGGTTACAGGTCTTAACCTGTAAGACAGGTTAAGATTGATCTAAGTGTGTGCTTCAAATATATGCCATTTATCGTGTGTCCATCATACCTCAGCAAAGCTGTAAAAAAGACAGAACACAAAAACACACATGCTCAGACCTGATCTCAGAGCAAGTCAATCAGTCTCTGTCAGTAGAACCCAGACATGGGGGTTTTTAAAGTTCCCCAAAGAATCCAGTGGGCTGCCAAGCTACAGATGCACCCACGCAATGGGTGCAGTCAGGGAAAATGTCTTAGCCAGGTGACAGCTGATTATGAACGAGGCAATGGCTTTTAGAAGCCTGAACAGGAGTTTTCAAGGGTAGGGTGGGTGAAGGAGGCCAGGAAGGGTGGTCCAGACAGAATGGGCAGCCCCAGGGTCAAAGGCACAGAGGATGGAGAGAACAGCCTTTGAGCAGGAACACCCATCCGGGTGGCTCATCGCCTACAGCTTGGGTGTATAAAGCAAAGAATGCAGAGAAGGCCACAGAGGCTGGGCACGGGCCCTGCAGAAGAGTTTGGCCTTTATCTTGAAGGTCTCCTTGATGGATGAGGGCAGAAGTGCATCCCAGACTTCACTCTCTCTCTCTTGGGAAAGCTTGGGCGCAGCATGGATTACTGGGTGAAGGGTTCAATAAAGGACTTTAAGGAAGAGAGCGATATGGTCAGGGGTGCATTTGAGAGATCACTCTGGGAGCCATGGTGAGGAAGGCTGGAGGTGGGGAGCCCTCACCCCGTGATGGCAGGATCTGGGCAAGTGGTACCTGCCCTTTTTTCCTTCCATCACTTATTCATTCATTCATTCAGCAGATACTGATCACCAGCTATGTGCCAGGCACTGTTCTAAGGACAAGAATGAACAAACCAGAAACCTCTGCCCCCAAGAAGCTCACATTCTAGAGAATATAAATGACGAATTTAAATGACTACAGGATATATTAGTTGGGAAGAGGTCAGATGAGGGGTGGGGCTTGCGATTTTGAACAGGATGGTCAGGAAAGATCTCACTGAGAAGTTGACCTTTGAGGAAACAGCGGATGGAGGTGAGGGAGTGAACCATCTGATCTTTGGGAGGAAGATGGTTCCAGGCTGAGGGAACTGCAAGTGCAAAGGCCCTGAGGCTGGGGAGTGGGGGAGGGGTAGAGGAGGGAGAGTGTCTGGGACCTCTGCAAGGACTCTGGTATTTACTCTGAGAGGGGAAGCTGTTGGAGTATTCAAGCAGAGGAGTGGCAATAAATCTATTGCTGCAGGGTTGTTTGGAAATCAGCTGAATCCAGCTTCAAGTCCCCTGTGAGAACCAGGCTGACCTAACGTTCCTTGCTTGCAGGTAGCTGATTCCCACTGAACAGTTGCATTTACAGAGACCTGCTTTTACCAACTGAAATCTTTATGTCCCCGCCAATCCCCCTGAACGAGAGAACCAGCCCCTCAAATAGCAACACTGCCCACTTACAGCACCCGCTCTTTCCCCTGGACTGCTTCCAGGTTCCGCTCACCCTCATTAGAAGTGTATGAAGCCGGCAAAGAGGGGAGGAAAGATGCAAAGAAGATGGGAATGGTGAGCATGAGGCTGCTAGGCACTGTGGTCAGAGCTCCTAACAAAGGAACCTGCACGTTCCCTCTCTAGCCCAGCCCGCCTGCATTTGCTGAAAGTTTTCCATCTTAGCCTGAACAGCTGCATAACATTTACCGAGCACTTACTATGTACCAGGATCGCCAATAAGTGCATTATATGAACTCTCATTTAATTCTCTCAATACCTCTGAGTCTTAATAGCTCCTCTTTCCCATATGAGGCACCCGAGGATGAGAGAGGTGCAGCGGATTTCTCAAAGTCACACAGCTCAACTGGAGCCTCGACTCCAGAACCCTGCTTGGGGTTGACATTGCCCCAGGGACATTGCCACCCTTTCCCAACCGCCGCTGAAACATTGGAAGCCACTGTTTTCCAAACAGGAGAGGGCACGCCAGGCCAGGAGACCCTATTCTCAGTGAGCACAGCCGTCCATGGCATAACAGGACATGGGTGGTACGCTGTGGGAAAGGGGTGAGTTTGGGGGCCAGGCTAAGCTTGAACTGGGGAAAGGGACCACAGTGCTGATCGTAATGAATGAAGGTGCCCAGCGGCATCACTGCAGAGCCCCAAAGCCTCCCTGTTCCATCTGCAGGGTCTGATACAGTGGGTGAGATCAGGCAGAGGGCTGCCTCAAGCCAGGGAATTCTGGGTACTATCCTTTGAAAGTACGGCTTCAGCTGGCCAGAGAGGGGTTGGCAGACAGCGATGCTCTCTGTCACATTGGTAGACTGGATTTATTTCAAGGTCCAGTGCTCGCTGAGAATGGGAGAGAAGGACAGGAGATGAAGGTAGAAACCCTGACCCAGGACTGTCTGGGCTACCACAGAGATCAGAGAAAGGATGGGCGATATGGCCTCCTCCAGACCCTATTCCCAGTGGGTATGCACCCTGGAGTGCTGCCTCTCAATACCTTACTAATCCCGGTGGATTCTTTACTGTCTGAGCCATCAGGAAAGCCCTTTACTAATTTCAGAGCCATCTTCAAATCAGATTTGTCCCCAATGAGAGGGTGATTTCTAAACACCTATGCAGAGATTCTTCAAAACACAAGAAAAGGACCTCAAAACTCTCATCCTTCAGAGAGTGTTAGCTGGAAGAGGAAGTGTCTGATTCTTGAGCTCACAACGTGGGCAGATGAGTTTCCATTTCCATGGGAAGTGATTGTGGCCCCCAGTCACCCCCAGCACTGGGGCAGGCTTGTGCTCCAGCCCCCCTTTCCTCTTCCTGTAATTATTTGCTTATACATCCGTCTCCCCCATGAGGCCATGAGCCCCTGGAAGGCAGGGTCTGAGTCTGAACCATGGTCCTGTCTCCGATGCTTGGCACGGGCTTCTCCATAGAGTTATGAAATGAATTAATGAATAATTAGGAAGAAGCGGCTGCTGGAGAGCACCAAGGTTCCGAGCCAGTGGTCTGATAATGTCTCTGTGAATGCAACAGGCTCCCTCGGATTCTGTGTGTTGAATAATTGAGCAAGGGAGGCCAGAGGCAGAGCTGATGTGAGATTTCTCAGACCTAACAAATAAAAGACAGTTTCAATACAGAGGGGATGGGGTGAGGTGAAGACTCTCCCTGGGGGGTTCATCTGGAGGAAAGGGGAGGGGGAGGGGCACGGCTTCAGAGGGAGGAAGGGGACAGGGTAGCCTGGCGCTGGGAGCACCAGGACCACAGAATGGGGCAGGGGCGGGGCAGGAGGACCCTGAGGCCCAGAGGGCTGCCATCTTATGGCAGTCAGTATTTGGAGGGGGGCCGGAAGCCCTATTAGAAGATAAGCCTTCGTTCATTCATTCGACATGCATGCTCCGCGCTAGGACCTAGCAGGAGAAGACAGTGTCTCCCTTATGGAGGTGGATTTCCAGTGTGGATGCAGGTCAACAGGTAAATAATTGAATTTCAGATTGGGATAAGCGGCACACAGAAACAGGGCCAGGGGAAGAGAGTGGCGAGTTGAATTATTCTGAACAGGCCAGTCTGAAAGGGCTTCTGCGAGGAGTTGGCCCTTGGGCAGACACCTGAAGGATGCCAACGCATCTGCTTTGGTGGCTGTGAGTTGCACACGTTTGAGGAAATGCCAGAAGACTTGAATGGCCCACGTCAGGGGCTCGATGGGAAGAGAGGAGGCAGGAGACCCATTGGACGGCTGTGTCCTGACCCCGCTTTCCCGGGACATGGGACTCTCTGTACTAAACCTGGGCCCAGGCAAACTGGACCGAGCTGGTCACCTAGAGGTGGGCGGGATAGAGAGGAGGACGGGGCCGGAACACGTGGGGCCACCTCTGGAGCTATACTGAGCAGTTGGGGCTTTATTCTGTATCTGATGGGGACGGAAGACAGCAACTCCCTTTTGACGTGCCAAGCGTCTCTGAGCCTTCCTCTGCGGCTGGGGCTGTGCTGGCCGCGAGCAGGGGTGGAAGGCACACAGTGGCCCTGCCTTCGTGGATTGTGAGCTCCCGTGGTTTCTTACGCCGGGAATGCAGCCACTGTCACCGCGCGTTTTCTCCTCTGCATTTCCAGCCAGGCTGGAGGTAAACAAAGGAAAAGGCTCCGCTGTAGCCAGCAGAGCAGGCGTCCTCCTTTCCCATCCGGATTGCCGGGACACCATTTCCAGACATTTCGTCATGACAGGGAAGGGACGGCATGCTATCTGATCTCATGCTGCAGCCCAGATCACCTGAGAAATTGCACCCCATTTCCCTTTGAACACCTGAGTTAGAAGGTAACAGGGCAGCCAGGAGACAGAGACGGGGGGACACCCAGGGCAGCCTGGTGAGGGCCATGGGGGCAGTGTGGGCAGGGCGCTGTCACACCAGCAACGGGGATGGTCTCTGAAGCATTCACCATGCCTCCTTCCCGCTGCCATGCCACGCACCACCACAGACATGGCCGCTTAGAACACAGCCAGCATCTCACAGCTCCCTGGGTCAGAAGGCTGGGCACGGCTCCACTGGGCTCTCTATTCAGGGTCTCACAAAGGTGTCAGCTGAGTCTGGCGTCTTATCAGAGGCTCGGGGTACTCTCTCAAGCTCACGTGACTGAGGGAAGCGTTCGATTCCCTGCAGCTCCAGAGCCACAGCTGCTTGCATCTTCAAGATCAACAGAAGAATCTCTGCGGCCTTCAGTCTCAGACCACCAAACCCTCAGGCTCCCCTGATCTGGTCAGGCCCACCCAGAAGAATTTCCTGCTTGTCTAACTCAAAGACAACTGAGTTGGACTTTAATTACATCTGCCGATGTGACCCCCCATCATATTCAGGGTCCTACCCACACCAAGGGGAGGGCATTATGAGGGTGGGACTCTTAGAATTCTGCTTCCCATACTAGCCACCTGAGAAGTGCTTTACACACATCAGCTCACTTAATTCTCCAAACAATCCTATGAGATGGATACTGCTATTGTCCCCGCTTTACAAGTAAACAAACTGAGGCCAAGAGAGAGTAAGAAGTCTGAGGTCAACTAGGAGGAGCCGGTGCTTGAGCAAAGCACAGTCTCCAGGAGCCAGGGGCCTGTGGCAGTCAGGGAAGGAGGAGGGGAAGGGAACCCGCCAAAGTTCCTGTTGCTGTTTCATAAAGCATTGCCATGGAAACCCTGCATGAAGCATCACTTAAAGAGCTATTTGATTTTTTTTTTTCAGGGTGGCGTCTGCAAGCACATAGGCAGCAGCACCAACACACACACACACACACACACACACACACACACACACACACACACACCATGGTTGAGTTCGTGGGTCAAGCTGCAGGTACATGGCAGGAGTTCTGGAAGGTCAATTGATAAAGGATGATGTTCACTGGCACAGTTGGGGCTGGTCTGTGCCTCTGCTTCAGGAAACTCAGATCCAGGGGACCATTTGGGTTCTGTTAGCTTTGACTAGGGGCCCAGAGGGAACTGGCTCCCAGTTTCTCCCTTCTCTGCTTCCACCAGACCTCATTCCTGGTTCTATCCAGGCCACGCCCTTCCTGGGCCTTCTCATAGCAGCTGTCTTGCTGCCATAGATCAAGCAGAGAGAAAGTGAGGCCAGTGTAGCATTCATAGAATTCAAGCCGAAAGGACTCAGGAAGGTTCTAAACCTGCTGCTCACTAAGCCTCTGGGATGAGTTCAGCTCCCACTGGGATACAGAAAGCCCTGGAAACTAACTTGTCTCTTCCCAAATCTTGAAGCAAGGGCTGTCCCCGTAGATCTAGGAGACTGTAGGTCCAGAGTAGTAACTATGTTGACAGTGATATTCATAATGACTGCCATCTAGTGTGACTTCTCGCCAGGCCCTACGCAAAGTGGGTCTTTGTATCCATTGTGTCTAATTGCTCATTTGTCAATTCATTCAACAAATATTTATTGTGTGATGACTGTTCCAGGCTCTGGGTCTACATGTGTGAAGTGATTAGACGTGGAGCTTACATTCTAGTCTGGGGAGACAGACAATAAACGAAAGGGGGGAAATGACCCATTGTGGTAAGTGCCTCACAAAGAATTAAAATGGAACAGTTTTGGAAATTCCCTGGTGGTCCAGTGGTTAGGACTTGACACTTCCACTGCAGGGGGCAGGGGTCTGATCCCTGGTTGGGGAACTAAATGCCTGCATGCCGTGCAGTGCAGCCTTAAATGAAATGAGATGAAAGGTTAAAAAATAAGTAAATAAATTAGAACAGCTGGAGGGAGGACTTGGGGGCTTCTTTCACTTGTGTGGTGAGCGGGGGCCTCTCTGAGGAGGTGGAAATTAAGCAGACATCAGAATACAAGGCTGTGCCAGGGAAAAGATACAGCTGATACCTAGGTCCTGGGGCAGGAGGAGCTGGCTTGGTGAGCCTGAGAAACAGAAGGAAAGGCCAGCGTGTCTGGAGGACAGCAAGTGAGGCCGAGAGGGTGGGAGTGGAGGTTGACCAAGGAGACTGCAGGTCTGGGTGAGGAGCATGGTTTTTACATGCCTGTTTTCACTAAGGCAGGCACATGCTCTAACTTGTGTTTTAAGATATCCTTCTAGTTGCTCCATGAAGAATGGCTGGGTGAGGACAAGAGTAGAGTCAGGGGTCCAGTTAGTAGACATCTGTGGGGACTAGGGGAAGGATGCTGGTGGCTTGGGCCATGGAGGCAGCACCACAGCTGGAGGGCAGGGCATGCATTCAGGTGTCATTAGCAGGGATGGCTGATAATTTGGATATGGAGGTGGAGAAGAGGATTCTGGAATATTCCTAGGAATTTGGACCGAGCAGCAGGGTAGATTCCATCCTTGAATAACTCTAAGGTGGCCTGTTATCTGCATTTCATAAGTTACAAAAGCAGGCCCATGGTCACTTGACATCAGCCACAATGTGGATGGCCCACGAAGACTTTGTGCTAAGTGATAACAAGTAGTCACGTCATAGAGGGAGAGAGTGGCAGTTGCCAGGGGTGGGTAGGGCAGGGGATAAGGTTAGTGTTTAATGGTTATGGAGTCTTCGTTTCACAAGATGAAGAATGTGGTGGATGGATGCTGCTGAGGATAGTACAACATGAGCATGCTGAACACTGCTGAACTGTGCCTCAGAAAGGGTAAAGACAGTAAATTTTGTGCTATGCATGTTTTTTCACAATTTGTAAAAAAAAAAAAAAAAGGAAAGCAGGCCAAGGATCACATTGTCGGAAAGAGGTCAAACCAGGTTTTGAACTGGGCCCAGCAAACTCCACATCTGGTGCGTTGAACTGCCTCCAGGAACACAGGGCCCCAGCCTGTGTGCGAGCTCACCCACCTCCCCAGCACCCAGGTGATAGTCGCCACACGTTGTGTGGGCACCAGGGGAGGATGGGAGCCCTGTGTGTGGGTGGTTTGATGCCTCTTGTGGGACATTTGAATGGAGAGGGAACAGCAGAAAGCGGACTTCATTTTGTCTAATGCTGTGCTTGTGTTTGTCTGCCTATTTTTTTTCCAATGCACCCTTTAGGAATGATGCTAGTGGTTGTCAGGGTGATGATGACATAACAAACGATGGAAACGTCAGTTCCCACACGTGGACGTGTGTGTGCCATGCCTTCCCCGTGACCTATTGCACGCACTTACGTTATCCCCATTCTACAGATGGGGAGACTGAGGACAAATGACATTCAGAGACTCACCCAAAGCCGCCTACCAGACAGCAGGAGTGAATTGTAAAGTATGGCCTGTCTGTCTCCAGATGCTGTTCTAGTAATAGCCCAGGTTGAATGAGGAGACTAATTAAGAAGGTTATATCCATGCTGCTTCTCAGAGTTCTATTTTTTGGGGCCAACCTGAAGGGACACAGAGCAATTATTTCCTGTAACGAGCATCTTCTGCCTAGACTCCAGGATCCTCCACGCCCAGCCTCCCACGTGGAAGTCAACACCGCCTTTGCTTGGCAACAAGTCACAACAGGGATGGGCGCACTCCCGCCCTGCCCCGCTCAGGCAGTACCTCATGGGAGAAACAAGATAAAACAAAATCACACTGAGCTCCTAATTCGCATTCCATCTCTGGCAGCTCCTTGATGATAAATAGTTCTAGAATTGGAAATGAGGCAGGAGGGAGGCTCATGGTGATCTGAGCAGAGCGGCTCGGCAGACCGTTTCCACTTGGGATCACCCTCTCTTCTTCTTGGAGCAGCCAGGGAGTTAGGGTCCCTGGGGGGTGAGCAGGCACCTTTGCCTCCTCCTCTAAAAAATCATTTTTTTAAACCATGTGAAACATAGTTTTTAAACTATGTTATAGACATAGCAAAGCGCTCCATTTTCAAGGGTGCAGAGCAGGAGCATCAAGTGTATTCCTATTGTTCTCCAAGCATCACCGCATTCCATATCCAGAATTTGCTCATCTCCCCAACTGAAACTATATCCATAAAATCCTAATGCCCACTGCTCACTCCTGCAACCTCTGGCAACTCCCCTTCCACCCTCTTTCTCTGTGAATTTGACTTCTCTAGGGACCTCATGTCAACAGAGTGTGCACCATATACCTTTTTGTTACTAGCTTATTTCACTTAGCATGATGTCCTCAAGGTTCATCCATGTTAGGGCGTGTTATAGAGTTCCCTATCTTGTTAAGGCTGAATAGGATTCCATTGTATGGGTATACCACGTTTGGTTTATCCATTCATCCACTGATGGACACTCAAGTTATTTCTGCCTTTTGGCTGCTGGGAGAATCCTTCTGTGAACTTGCCTCCTGCCTCCCCACCCCAGGCTTGATCATAACTGTGTGTCTTCAGGGTACTGAGGTGACCAGGTTACATCAGTGTCCCCCCCAGGAACTGCTACCCTGCACCGTGCCCCCACACACCCGTCAGCTGCCCTCACCAGATCTCACCCCCGGTGCTACAGGTTTCCATAGCAACCCTGTGTCAATCGTCTGTGAAAAGCAGTCAGCTGGAGTGATTTGAGTCTCGGCTTGTCACTTACCAGGTTGGTGACCTCAGGCAAGTTCTTTATGTCTATGGTCTCAGTTTCTTCACCTATAGAGCTGGAAGCATAGTACCTGCCTCACAGCTAAGAGAAGGTGGTACTGGCCAGGCATCGTGTTAGTGCTTTGCATGGATTATCTGCCCCCATAACTACCCTATGCAGCAGTTATCCCCTTAATTAAAGTTCATATAACTTTATCTGCAAATTATCTCCTTTCTAGATGAAGAAACTGAGCCTCAGAAAGATGAAGCCCTTGCCAGTTAGTGATGATGCTGGGATTTCTGAGCACTGGGCTCACACTCTTGTCTAATACCTTACCCTGCCTCCTCTACATGGAAGGCCTCTAGCACAGGGTCTAGTCCACAGGAAGTGGCCAGCAAACGAGGTCCAGTCTGACAAATCATGGACACAGCCATGACTGGCTCCTGGTTTGATGGAGTCAACTCATCTCCTCTAGGCAGCCGAGTTGGCTTTATTGGGCAACACTGTTGTTTGGTTTGAACATTTTGAACTTGAACTCAGGCTGACAGGTCTGCCATGCTGAGCAAAAGCCCTGGAGATCTATCCCTGATCTCAGGGACCTGTGAGTCCTGTGATCCTGGGAAGGGGAGGACCCATGTGTTTCATCATTTCTCAAAAGGTTCCTGATTCCAGAGTGGTGGAGATCCCCTTGGGTTCTCAGCCCATGGATCCCAGAAGGCTCAACAGGGTCTAAGGTTTGTGAGCAGCAGAGGTGATGTTACACAGAAAGCTCAGAGAGGGGGAAAGCTCCTGGGTCAGCCAGGCTGCAGTCGTCATGGAAACACGGGCAGTCAGCACAGGTCATGGATACAGGACAGACGGAACTAGTCAGGACTCAGGTCGTGTGGGAGAAGCTAGTCTGATTATAAGGATGACCAGGTCAGGGCTCTGAGGGTGGTAGACGAGACCATGGTACTTAAGAGGCAGTCAGATTTCCATGGCCAGCAAATAGAGAAGTTCATTTCTTACCCCGATTATCAGTCCTGGGTAGGTGTTCAGTTTGGTGGGGTAGCTTTTTTCATGTGGTAGTTAAAGGATGAAGCCTCCTTCTGCTTTGGAGAAGGCTCCCCAGTGTGGTCTGGTCACCCACATCCAACCGATGTGGAAGAGCCCAGAGGAGGCGGTGGAGGTTTTTATGGGCCAAGCCTAGGAGTGGTATATATCACGTTTGCCCACATTCCACCAGAGAGAACCCCACTGCAAGGAAGTCTGGGAAGTACCATATTTCCAGAGAAGGGACAATGAGTTTTTGTGGACAGCTAGCTTTTTTTTTTTTTTTTTTTTGTCAAAGGCAGCCAATTTGATAACCGTTTTCTGACGCCTGTTGCCTTAGGAAGTCTTTAAGGAACAGAAGCCTACTGGAGCAAGCTCAGTCAAAAGGGGTGCATGATAAGGGCACAGAAAACCGGGGATGTGGAGGTTGCCAACAGTCCACTCATTTATTCATCCACTCATTTGTAGAGTCATTCTTTCAAAGCAGAGTTTCTGAGTGTCTGCTCTGTCTCGGTCACTGTGCTGTGTGCTAGGATACAGAAGTGGAAAATGCCAGATAAGGTCTCAGTTCTTACAGCACTTCTATGAGGAAATGGGGAGGAAAAATAACATCAGAAACAATTAAGAACACATAAAATGATTACACATTGCAGTCAGTGCTCTGAAGGTCACCAGAGGATAATTGAGGCTGGTTTAGGGGTCAGGGCAGGTCTCTCCAAGGAGGTGAACTTTGAACTGAGATCTGACTGATAAGCATGGATAAGCCATGCAAAGAGCAGAGACCAGAGCACTTATGGGCCAGGGAAAGCTGTGCAAAGGTCCGGGGGCAGAAAAGAGCTCAATGTAGTTAAGAATCATCCACTACCGCCTCGATCATGCTTATTCAGCCCTCTGACTCTACGCTCCACTGCTCCTCTTCTGTTGAATGCTTCTGTAACTGGGCCACCAAATTCAAGGGCTCTGTTCATTCTCCTTTTGCCTTGAGCTGTCAGTGGCACTTCATGCTTTGCTAGCCAAGATGATTCTCAAGATCCTCTAGGCACCACGGTCCCCTTGGCCCACCCATTCCCGTTTGTACAAATTTCTTGTCCTCTCTGCCTTTGCTGCCGTGGCTCCACCCCCCCCCACCCCCAACCAGCTTCTTGTGCTGCATGTCTTCACAGAGGTCAGTGCCAAGCTTGCAGGACTATCTGCCTACACAAAGGAGAAGGGGACATTTGAGAATAAGTCACCTTCGAACTGAGTCTGAAAAGGTAGACTAGGATGTTGCCAGATAGAAAGGATGGAAGACACTGCAGAGGGAGGGGATGGCAAACACAGAGGCCAGGAGCATGAAGAGCCCTAAAGGCGAGGACAGGGAAGGAGAGGTGACCATTCCAAAGGGATGGGTGTGCATGACTGAGGGCGGGGGAGGGATGGAACTCATGGGAGCAAAGCCTAGGCAGATGGCTGAGTCCTGATGAGGGAGGGCCCTGAATGTTTTGCTGAGAAGTTGCCAGTGTGCTCCACCAGCCTCAAGGAGCCACAGAAAGCTTAAGGATGGTGCCTGGAAGCAGGTGATGGTGAAAGCAGTGTGGAGACTGGAGAGAGGTTGAGGGTGGCGGGGCACCTGCAGTGGAGGTTGGGTGGGTTGGCAGAGCACGCCTGGAATGAGAACCATTCTTCTTGGGTGTCAGGTATGTGAGGCGTAGCATAATGCCTGACTCAGAGCAGACCCTCACCTGCCGTTGCCTCACTCCCTGTGGGGGCTGCAGCCTGGGGTGGGCTCTGGTAGTTTCTTAAATAGAGGTCCAGCATCTTCAGAGTGTAAGCATAATGAGGGCGGGGAGGGTGCTCATCAGCGGGACCCCTAGCATGCCACCTGCGCGTGAAGACATTGGTAGAATGAATGAATGAAAAGCTCTTATGTAAGCCAGTGGGCCTCCTGGGAGATGGCAGTGTGGAGTGACAGTGGCCCTGGCATTTGGACAGATTCTTGTCCCTTTGCTCTGCTGGGCAGAGAATTAGCCCTGTTTCCAGAACTCTCCTCCAGCCCTATCTGATTGACTTAAGGAAAAGGGGGTGGGAAGGTCAGAAATCCTTCCCCCCTGAGGCAAGCAGGAGTGACTGTGGGTCAAGTTCAGACAAAGGACAAAGGAGAAGGAGCCATTGGCGTCCTCTAGTGTCTAGAAAATTCCTGGAGACTCTGGGTGAAGCTGTGACCCCAGGCACTAAGAGGCTGGATCCAGAATTAAGAGCTTGTCCATCTCTGGGGAGCAGTCACAGCAGGCGCCCTGGGGACTCTGGCCTTCGTCCTTGCTGGATGCTACACAAGGACCATCTGGCTCCACGCTCATGCCCTGTGCCCCAGGCCAGGTCTGGAGGACTCGCAGCTCTGTTGGTTTCACTTGGGAAGGGTGGGGGCTGGGAACTCCTTCCCTGAGGCTGTCAGTAGCCCATCTCTGCTGTAAATGCCTAGTCTCGCCCACTAGTTGTACCAAACACTGGCTTCCCTACTCTGTCTCCCTTGGTCCCCATCCTCAACAGGCTCTTCCATGTAAGTGCATGCGTGACACATAAATACATGGAGATACATGCACATGTACATGCATGTGCACACGTATACATAGGCACACATGCAGCATATAACATAGGCACGTGTAACACCAACACAATAGCTCAGCTGTAGTCACACACGCCTCGATTGACTCACACACACCTCGATTGATGCACACACACCACAGACAGTGAGCTGGAGGAAACCTAAGGAGTTCAGAGCTGTGGGAATGCAAGGTGTGAGGGGAGACGGTGGGACTAAGGATGGAGGCAGGGGCCTGGTCAGCTTGTGGAGGACTTGAGCGACATCCCAGGGATTTGAACCCCACCTGTAAGAGACAGGAGTCACCACAGGGCCTTCAGAGAGAAGCGCCATGGCCCCAGGAGAATGGATTGCACTGGGGCAAGTCTACAGACAGAACAGTGAGGAGGGGTCTGTCTCCAAGTCCCCAAGCAGAAGGTGAGATGGGAGGGGGGTGGCCCTGGGCATTAGCAGCAGGGCTGCTGCTGCTGGAGAGGGGGTCAGACAGGAGAGATGAAAGGATGTGGACTCAAGAGACTGAGTGGGACTGGATGGACCCCAGGCCGGGGCCGGGCTGCAGGCACCAGGGCACAGGAGGCTGGGTGGTGAGACCGAGAGTTCAGGTGGGCTGCAGAGGGCTGGAGACATGAGTCAGCCTTCCACGGGAAGCCCCCAGAGGCGCGGAGACTCGGATCCGTGGTGTGGAGGAGAGTCTAGGCTGGGACTCTGACGGAGACGGATTTAGGAATCAGTCACACGAGGGACAAGATCCTGAAACACACATGGAGGCTGGTGCTCCTGGACCCATGCCAGCCTCAGTACCTGGAACACCCTCCCTTCCCTGCCAAGACCACCCCAAATGCCTCTTCCAGGAAACAGCTCTGAGTTACTCCTTCCCATCATCCCTGAGGCTGGGTGCCACAGGCGGGCAGGGTGGCACAGCGTCAGGATGAGTGGGGCAGGGTCCTGGGCTGGTATCAGTCCACTCCTGGGCCTCTGTGTCGTCTGCATCTCTCTCATTGCTTTGGGGCTGAGCAGGACCATTCATGAATTCTCTTTTGTTTGTTTGTTTTTAAATTTTTTTTTTTCATGTGGACCATTTTTAAAGTTTTTGTTGAATTTTTTACAATATTGTTTCTGTTTTGCGTTTGGGATATTTTTGGCCACAAGGCATGTGGGATCTTAGCTCCCCAACTAGGGATCAAACCCATGGCCCCTGCATCGGAAGGTGAAACCCCAACTGCTGGGCCACCAGGGAAGTCCCCTGAAGTCTTCTTATTAGGATTAAAGCAGGCCTTTTGGACTGGAAGCAGCAGGCCCCTGCTTGGCTTCCTGTGTTCCAGCTCTGGGGCCCTTCTGCTCTCTCCAGCTCCTTCTCTTTCTTATCGCCCTGGCGTCTTCCCCCAGGGGGCTCTAGGTATTTATATACTGTATTATTCGCTCAGTTGTGTCCTACTCTTTGCGACCCCATGGACTGCAGCATTCCAGGCACCTCTGTCCACGGGGTTTTGCAGGCAAGAATACTGGAGTGGTATTCCTTCTCTAGGAGATCTTCCCGACCCAGGAATCAAACCCGGGTCTCCTGTGTGGCAGGCAGATTCTTTACCATCTGAACCACCACAGAAGTCCACGTATATATAATGACTTTCCCAAATGTATCCAACGTGTACTATGTGGCAGACACTGAGGTAAGCCCTCTGCTGGTTGATCTTACTTCAGCCTCTCAACAGCTCTCTGAACTGGGTGCTGTTATGACCCCCATTCTAATGGTGAGGAAACTGAGGTGCAAGAGTGAAGTAACTTGCTTGTGAGACAACAGAGCTGGGGTTTGAACCCAGGCCATCTGTCTCCGGAGTCCCCTCTGCTAACCAGGGCACCTTGCCATCTCCTCTGTCACAACCTCTAACCCCCTGCTAGGAGGGACACAGGCAAACCCATGTCTGTGGGACGCCAGAGCCCTTCTCTGAGCCACGACGCTCGGTGCCTCCCAGACCCTGACAGGCCCCCTCCTAGACCACAGCCTCAGCCGACAGCTGCCTGAAGCGCCTGCAGGGTGAGATCTGCACCCACCCCACCCCCACGCTCCATGCTGTGCCCAGGATGAGCAGAGCTTAAACAGGGGCCAGGCAGGCCCCCGAGCAGGAGGGAGGGTGACCCAGGCTTCTGAGAGGAGCTCTGGGTGTAGAAGGGGATGTGGGAGACAGAGGGTCTTTAGCCCAGAAGAGGCTAATCAGAAGGGGATCATTATTTTGCTAAAGAAACAGGTTGTTCACTGGTGTGTGTGGGAGAAGGCCTTGTGTCTGCTGTCATACGTGTGAACACAAGAGCTCATGCAGGTGCATTCTGGAGGTCTGGTTTTAGATGTGCATGTCTGTGTATGAGAATGTACTCTTGTGTGTACACGTGTGGACGTGTGTGTGGAAAGGTGAGTATCTGAATGGAGGGATTTGTGCCCTTGGGCTGTGAAGTCTGTTTCCATGTGAGAGAGTGTGGCGCCCCCCCCAAGTAAGGAGCTGCCCCCGGGAAGACCCTGTCCGCCCTCCCGCCTCCTGACCCTGGAGGACATGGACTGAGGGTCCCTACCTGCACGGGGGCCTTCATGAAGCCTTTGGAGACGTCGTTGGGCTTCAGAGATGAATAAGAATAAACAGACAAACAAGAAGAGACAAACAGACAAACAAGTCTTCCTTCCCCACCCCATTCCTGGTTCTCAATCTGCAAAATGTTCCCCAGGCACCTTACTTGGCCCCATTGATGAACCTGCAGGAAATGGAGCCTCGAAGCCAGTTTCTCAGTCTCACCAGCCCTTCCTTGGCCTCTTCGCTGGAATGCAGTAGCTAAGAAAGAAGGTGCAGGAGTCAGTCCACTGGGTGGACACCCTAGCTCCCCCAGTTCTAGTCGTGTGAGTGGAGCGCCTTACCTTCTCTGAGCCTCATTTTGTTATCTGTAAAACGGTGGGTAGTACCCGCTTCACAGTGTTGTAATGGGGATTGAATGAGACAGGGTTCAACATAGAGTTAGTCCATGCAAGCAGTCAGTAAGTGATGGTGCTGATGATGAAGATTCACAGTGATCCCACTGGGACTCAGAGGCAGCTTTTACTCAGGGTCCTTTGTAGTCACCGACTCCCCCATCACATCCCAGCTCCTCCTCAGGCCCCTCTGTCTAGTTCTTCTTAGAGAGTGGGAAGCTGAGGGGTCTGGAGCCTTTGGAATATTGTGCTTCTTCCCATGGGATGCAAGGTATGCTGGGGCTTCCTGGCCCTGGACAGGGCTCCAGGATTCCACAGGGCTGGAGTTGGCAGGGAGGATATCACCATGGGCATCCCACAGGATGCATAGCACTTCCCTGCTGGCTGGTAGGATACAGGGGGCTAAGGCCCAGACTTGGAGGGAGCTGTAAAGTCTGGGGGAAGTTAAGGAGAAAGCAAAGCCAGTTATGGAGCCAGGGGCAGCCCCAGCCTGAGACAGGGTAACCTTTCGTATGGGCCGCCTCAACCAGGGTTAGAAGTCCCAGCCTCACCTCAGGACCCCCCGGTGAACTAGGTCACTGCATTCTCTTCTAGCCCCCTTGCTAGGATTGGTTCAGCATTCATGATTTCCTGTCTGTAGCTGGGCACGGATGAAGACCAAACTTGGCTGGCCCTGGCCACAAACCTCTGGAAGTCTGGTCCCAGAAGGTCAGGGGTCATTCTTCCCCAGCCAAGCAGACCATGCCCTGCTATAAAAGTTATCAGATGAAAAGGAAGAACCTATGCCTTGGCGCTTCTGTAACATAGGCTGTGTACTTCCCAGGTGGCTCAGGGGTAAAGAATCCGCCTGCCAGTGCAGGAGACATGGTTCGATCCCTGGGTCGGGAAAATCCCTTGGAGAAGGAAATGGCAACCCACTCCAGTATGCTTGCTTGGAGAATCCCATGGCCAGAGGAGCCTGATGGGCTACAGTCCATAGCACTGCAAGAGTCTCTGACACGACTTAGTGACTGAGCACGCACACACGATCATAAGCTGCTCTCAACTGGAAGCGATGGTGGCTTCTTTGGTAAGAATTGATCCCAATCTGCAAAGCTAGTGACCATCCTATCCCACAGAAAGTGTAAGTTTGGAGGTGTCGATGGGAGGTTGTGTTTGTAAAAGCTGTGCGTGTGGGAAAGGGCTGCATAAATATCACGTATCATCGCTGTTGCTCTGTGATGATAATGATGAATAAGGAAAACAAAGCAACTCAGGTTTATCTTACCTAGAACCTAGTAATTCCCAAAGTGTATTCCATAGAACAATTCAGAAGCTAACAGGTATTTCTGAGAGAAAAAGAAAAGGAAGAGAGGAGAGATTCTGTCGTCAAATTTGTGGAGATTCTGGTTAAAGCAAGGTTTCTCTCCTGCAGTACCTCTGAGATAAGTGCATAAGTACTGGTTTCTTCCAGAGGAGAGAATTCCTGTAGCATTTTTAAAAGTTGAATGCTCTTCTCATGGAATTTATTTCTCAGCCTGTGTTTTATGGAACATACTTGGGGAAACATTTCTAGGCATCATTCTGCAATTAACCAAATTTGACCCCAAACTGCATAGTTGGCTATTCCAAGCCTAACATGGATAGTATTTTGCCATGTTTCCCCATAGGGTACCGCTGATGCTGCGTGCGTTGCTCTGTCTAGACAAGGTGGAGCATCCTGGTGCTGGAGTGTGATGGGGCAGGGCGGGCTGAAGAGGGAACAACGGGGTTCCGGCAGCAAAGGTCAACAGAGGCTGCATCACAGGGGACCTTGTGCCAGCCTAAAGCTGTTCATCAGAGAGGCTAAGGCATGCCATAGTCTCCTGAAACAAGAGAGATACAAGTGGGTACAGAATAAGACTCAGAGCTTCTCTTAGAGAGTGATTAGGGGAAGGAGGAAAGCCACACAGCTCACTCCTCCCTTGTAATCCTGCTGTACCTAAACCTCCACAGGTCCCACCCTGGGGGTCTCTGAACTTGCCCCTGAAACCCCTCTTCTGGTTCAATATCGAGTTCCTTAAAGCCAGGCTCTCTCTCTCCTGTCCTCATCCCCTTTTCTCCAGAGAAACCCCCAGTTCCTTAGGAAGCTGAAGTCATTGATGGAGAGAAGACTCACCTCTGGGGCAGAGTTGATAAAACTGGCACATTACAACCCAGGATGCCCAGTTAAATTTGAATTTCAAATAGCTTCTAATATAAGTATATCCCACATGTTGCGTGGGATATACTTATACTTTAAAAAAAAAAATTTGTGTGTTTCTCTGAAATTCAAATTTAACTGGGTGTCCTGGATTTTAACTGGCAGCTCTATTCTGGGGCCTAGGATGTAACCTTTTTGGTGTTGCTTCTAAAGAATCTCAGGTGAAACAGGAGGCCATGGGGCCCCATGGTTATGAAGCGTCAGGGAGAATTCCCACTGACAGCCCCTCTGCACCCCCTGCTGGTGGGATGAGGGATGTCTGTGAAGCCCCAGGTAGTGATGGTGGTGGGGTGGGGCCGCTGAGGGGTCTGAATGGGTGCAGGTCAGGCGTGTTCTAGGCCTGGCAAGGAGAATAACTGTGCAGGTGTCCAGAGCAGTGCCTCCATGCTGGGGACGCAGTGAAACAAACACAGGTCTTGAAGATCAAGGTCGCAGCCTGATTAGGACACAGGTGCTGAGGACAAGGACTTCCCAGGTGGTGCTGGTGGTGGAGAACCTGCCTGCCAGTGCCGGTAGACGTAAGAGACATGGGTTCGATCCCTGGGTTGGGAAGATCCCCTGGAGGAGGGCGTGGCAACTCAGTCCAGTATGCTTGCCTGGAGAATACCGTGGATAGAGAAGCATGACCGGCTACAGTTCATAGGATCACAAAGAGTCAGACTGAAGTGATTTAGTACACACACACACACACACACACGCTGAGGTCAAAGGGCTCAAGTGTCAACCCCCCGCCCTGATGCCAACCAGCCGCGTGACACTGAGTCAGAATAGCCCCATTGTTCCTCATTCCCCTGTCCCCCCAAAGGGAACAGTCAGAGCCCCTCGCAACAGGTAAGATGACATAGAAGAGCCAGGTAAAGTACTGAGCAGAGTGCCCAGCTCATATTAAACACCCAAAAGGTGACTGTTATTATTATTGCAACTAGCTGCGTGACCCTTCAGCTCTCTAAACTCAGCTCTTTAGGGTAAAATCAGGTTCATAATACCAATCTAAAGAGTAGCTCTGAGCACTAACATAAATTCTATTTTAATGGGAAAGAGTGGTGACTGAACACACACACACAAGCCTTATCCCGTAGCCAACACAATGCCCGCTTTGCCCAGTGCCACACTGATGGAGAAAGGAAATGTGATTTTGGTCTCAGTCCTCAGGTGCAAACTGCCTATTCTGTCTTCTCTCTGCCCTCCTCCTGCCAGTCACCTCTGACAAGGTCTCTCACCTACAGCCCGCTCCCCTAACAGCCCCTTCCCATCCTGGACTCCCAGCAAAACTGAGCTTTTCTTAGTTTTCCTTCTCAGTTGTGGGAGATGAGAGGAGGTTCCTGCGACTGTAACTGAATAAACACGAGTTCACGGGTACCCGACTGTGGCCCATGGGCTGGGGGCCTGTTGTATAAGTAAAGCTGGGCTGGCTTGGGTACTGTCTACGGCTGCTTTTGTAGCACAGTGAAAAAAGCTGAATCACTGGGTCAGAGACCATTAGGCAAGGCCAGAAGTATTTACTCCTTGGTTCATTGCAGAAAAAGTGCCAACCCTTTGCTTTGCTTTGCTTTGTTGCTCCCTATATATAATGCACATTTTATATGCACAGAGTATACATTACATATATATATATTCAATACATTCCATTAGGGTACTCCCTTCCTGCCAGGCATTAAATCAAACACTAGATAAATAAAGAATGCGTCATTCCTGCCCCTCGGGGAAGTCCAGAGATGAAAATAGACACCTAAACAAACAATTACAGGCAGGCTTAGCTCCCGTTTGGAAGCCAGGGTGTTGTAAATTAATGAATGATTGAATTGTAATGTCGTACGACAAGTGCAGGAATTGAAGTGCAAGTAAAACCCCGACTTAATTCTGCAAGTGGGTCCAAAAAATCCAATCATGTAAAATGTGGGCCGGTGAGATTGCAAAATTAACCGAATGACCAAAACGAGCCTATGTAGTTAATGGGCTGGGAGTTCCAGGATTCTGGGAGCTGGTTGCCAATGACATTAAACCTGAATTTACATTCTATCAGGATGTCTTTTCCTGGGGTTTCCAAGTTTAGACAAGACCCTAGGGTATCAATGAGGGCTTCACAGAGGAAGTGGAGGGGGGCAAGATTAGAGGAGCAGAAGATAAGGTAGAAAATGTCAGCAGGGGTCAGATTATAGAAGGAGGGGGCTGCCTGAGCCTAAGATTTGATTTATTCTGACAGCAATAGGAGGGTTCTCGTGGTTTTCTTTTCTCTTTCCTTTTATTAATTTTGATATTTTCAAATTATTATTTATTCGTATATTCATCACGCAAAAGACTAGAGGACCTGCATTTGCCTGTGTCTCTTGGTGGTAGGAAACCCACCTTGGGCACACGTGCTCCGAAAGGGAGAACAGGGCAGGGCCATGGTGAATTTGCCATTCTAGAAAGCTTACTGCAGCATCAGTGCAGACAATGCATTGGAGGGGGAAGGGCTAGCAGCAGGGTGATCAGAGTTGGGTGCAGAAGTCCAGGGGAGAGATGATGAGGATCCTCAAATGAGAAGGAGGGAGAGGGCAAGTGTGATTTATGGAGGACAGCGATGTCCCAGGGAGAAGCCAGGCTTGCTGCTCCCAGAAGTCAAAGCTCAGTAACAAGAAAGGCGCTGGAAATTGAACAGTTCACAGCTCAGAGAGATAACCCAACCGGGCTAATGGAATAACCTACATGAATAGGTGGTTCTCACTTTCAGCTCTGCTCTCCAGTCACCCAGAGGAGCTTGGGCTCTTCCTCTGAAATTCCAATTCAATAGGTATGGGGACAGGCCTAGGCGTGGGATTTTTATAAAATTTCCCACGTGCTCCTGATGCCGAAGGTTGCAAAATTGCAAACATGAGCCAAGAGAAAGGCTCACAGTGGAGAGTTTATGCCAGATGCTGGGCAGGAAGAGACTTGGGAGGACAGGCCCTGTGGACTCGTGAGTGGCATACCCGGTCTGAGGTCCTGGCACCCCTGCCTTCGTTTGATTGACAGGTAGCAGGAAATGTACAGGGCCAGGCTCCCTGGTGGTTCAGACAGTAAAGGATCCACCTGCAATGCAGGAGACCCAATGTCGATCCCTGGACCGGAGGCTCCCCTGGAGAAGAGAATGGCCACCCACTCCACTATTCTTGCTTGGAGAATTCCATGGACAGCGGAGCCTGCATCCTTGGGGTCGCAAAAGAGTCAGACATGAATGAGTGACTAACACTGAACTAGGGTTTGACTTGCCTGGTTTTCACCCCAAGTCATTCCCATGAGGAGAATGAGTGTGAGTCTCCTATGAGGACGTTTCAAGGCACACCAGGTACCATGAGTTCTATGTGGAATGATCAGTGCAAGCACGGCCTAGCACAGGTCAAAGCACATGGGCTCAGCAGCCAGGCATTGCTGTGGACACCCAGCTGCACCCCCAGTGTGCTATGGGGTCTCGGGTAATGTGCTCCCGCCTCTCTGGCCATCATACTCATCTCAACAAGGGATAATAGTCCTTCTCGCAGTGGTTTATTGGGAGGATTCAATAAGAGCATTAAGTCACTCAATAAACTTTGATCAAGGTATCATTATACATCAGGCGCTGTTCAAGGAACTAGGATACAAAAGGGAATAAAAGAGATTAAAAAGATGCCTGTCTTCATGGAGCTTATATTGTAGCAGAGTGAGGCAAACAATAAACAATGCATCAGCTGCATACTGGATCAGATGCAGATGGGAGAAGAGGAAGTGCAGACAGGTATGGATCATTCTCTGGGATGGACATATATAGAGAGCACTTGACAGTGAGCATGTCACATAGTAAGTGTGCAGTTGTGTTAATAAGCCAAACAGCTGAAAGCAAGGGGGTTGTAAATGTTAACTAAAATATAATGTGAGATGAGGAAGTGCCTAGCCTAGCGTAGGCACTCAAAAGGTAATGGGTCTTATTCTTTCCTCCCCTGACCATGCCCACTGCCCCTCAAGTCTCTCTGTCACACACACACACACACACACACACACACACACCACCATCTTCCCTGTCCATACCCACTGCCCTTCAAATCAAACACAGGCCCACACACCCAACACCATCTCCCCTGTCCAAGCTGAGGGCTGGGAAAGAAGCAATCCTTCCTGCATCTTTTCCCCCAGCCATCCTGTCAGTTTGTATCAACTGTATGGCCATGAAGATCAAACAAGTTACTTGATGGAAGATAAGGAATCAAACATATGGAGGGTGCTTGTCCAGAGAGCATAAACGACTCTTCATTATAATATGGCAACTAAAGTCTCAAATTAAAAATAAAAGAAGGCATGATGTAGCTTGTCATACAATCACTGAGAATATCATGTTGATTGGCAAGAGCCTGGCTTTGTAGAAGGGACAAAATTCCCCACAGCTAATCTACAATGGAATTGTTCAATGTCAGGCACAGCTTTAATAATACTGTTCTCGGCTGCCTTGGATGTAAATATCCCACTCTTCATTTTGTAAGCAATCAAAGGGAAGTTTTATAGACAGGAGAGCATGAACAGTTATAATATCTGTGCCCCAAAAAAACACACAGACAAAATCCAAAAATCAAAGAACACTGTGCCTTAGAAAGTCTGGCTTTGTGGCTTATCTCCAATCTCTGTCTGTCCAGCAAGTTGTGCATCAGACACATTACAAAAGACCACACTTTAAATGTTGCCCTTGACATTATTAAAAAGTACAAGAAAGGCAAATCAGACTAGAGAAGAAAAGACAGACAATTAAATCTGGACAGTCAGGTAATCACCCTTCATTTTGTCTCAGGGTCTGGAATAATGAAGGGAGGAAGGGAACTCTTGGTCATTAAGCACCCACTGTGTACTGGGCACTGTCTCTGTGTTCCAAAATGAAGGGTGTTGAATGACGGAGCCAGAAAGACCTATATTCACAGCCTAGCTCTGCCAGTTTCTAGCTCTGTGGCATTAAGGGAAGTTGCTTAAGCTCTCTGTGTCTCAGTTTCTTTTTGTTTTATTTTTTCATCTGTAAAATAAGGATAATAAGTATCGCACATGATTGTTTTGAGGATTAAGTAAAATAAATTTGTAGCCTTGGGCCCAACACATGCCAGGAACTCAGTTCAGTCAGTTCAGTCACTCAGTCGTGTCCGGCTCTTTGCGACCCCATGAATCACAGCACGCCAGGCCTCCCTGTCCATCACCAACTCCGGAGTTCACCCAAACTCACATCCATCAAGTCGGTGATGCCATCCAGCCATCTCATCCTCTGTTGTCCCCTTTTCCTCATGCCCCCAATCCCTCCCAGCATCAGAGTCTTTTCCAATGAGTCAACTCTTCACATGAGGTGGCCAAAGTACTGGAGTTTCAGCTTCAGCATCATTCCTTCCAAAGAACACCCAGGGCTGATCTCCTTCAGAATGGACTGGTTGGATCTCTTTGCAGTCCAAGGGACTCTCAAGACTTCAACACCACAGTTCAAAAGCATCAGTTCTTCAGTGCTCAGCTTTCTTCACAGTCCAACTCTCGCGTCCATACATGACCACTGGAAAAACCATAGCCTTGACTAGACGGAACTCAATGGTGGGTATTATAAACCTAGCTTTATTTCATCTGTACATCAGCCCTGTTATGAGTTGAATTGTGTCCCCCCAAAAGAGATTAGGGGCTTCCCTGATAGCTCAGTTGGTAAGGAATCTGACTGCAATGCAGGAGACCCTGGTTCAATTCCTGGTTCGGGAAGATTCCCTGGAAAAGGAATAGGTTACCCACTTCAGTATTCTTGGGCTTCCCTTGTGGCTCAGCTGGTAAAGAATCCACCTGCAATGCAGGAGACCTGGGTTCAATCCCTGGGTCGGGAAGATCCCCTGGAGAAGGGAAAGGCTACCCACTCCAGTCTTCTGGCTGGAGAATTCCATGGACTGTGTAGTCCATGGGGTCACAAAGAGTCAGACACAACTGAGTGACTTTCACACTCACTTCAAAGGGATGCTGAAGACCTAACCCCAGGACCTGTGTATATGACCCTCTTTGGAGATAGGGCCTTTGCAGATGATGGAGTTGAGATGAGGCCATTGGAGTGTGTCCTAATCCAGTATGGTTGATGTCCTTTTAACAAGGTGAAATTTGGACCCAGGGAAACAAAGGGAAAATGCCCAGTGAAGGTGAAGGGGTGGATGGAAGCATGGACAAGTCAAGGAACAGTAAAGTTTTCTAGATAATGACCAGAAGCTAAGAGGAGTCCCCTACAAGTTTTAGAGGGATCATGACCCTGCCGACACCTTGATTTTGGACTTCTAGCCTCTGCAGCTGTGAGACAGTAAGTATCTGTTGTTTTAAGCCACCCAGTTTGTGACACTTTGTTGCAGCAGCCCTGGGAAGCTAATACAACCCACCCCTTCACTCTAGAGGAAGAAAAATAAAGTATCCTCATTTTCAGATGAATAACTGAATGATGAAGCCCAGAGAGGTATAGTTTATGGCTCAAGATCACTCCGCTAGAGGTGGATGAGCTGAGATTTGAATCCAGGCCTCTCTGAGGCCAACATCTGCCCACTCTCCATGCCCTGTGCGGCCTCTCAGGAGCAAAGCTCAAGTTAAAAAAGGAGGTGGGGCTGAAAATGAGCTCCCCACTCATCACACCCAAGTCCCAGTGGAGGTGCCAGGTCAGAGTGGTCTGATTATGAACAGCTCATTAAGTAAAGAGCAGTGAGCATTTGAGAGTGACTTTTTAAAAAGAATCGGATTTTATTTATAGTGATGTTCCAGTCATTAATTTCAAAGGAAGAAAACCCAAAGCAGAAGTAGGTTCATTAAAAATTTGACATTAGTAATTTAATTAAACTGGATTTTTGCGTCTCGTTGCGGAAAATGAAACGTTAGTTCTACACCAGTTCTTAGCCCATTTCCCCAGGTTGGCTCCCTCCCCTCATCTTAGCTTGCTTTCTTCTCCAAATGTTTACCTGACCCACCCCTTGCAACTCCAACACTCACACTCACATCACAGTCTCTGCCTCTGCTGTAGCCAGCAGCTTGGGACTGTGGGAAATGCCAAGGAAGCCGGCAGCAAGGGATTATGGGAAATGCCAAGGAAGCCGGCAGCAAGGGATTATGGGAAATGCCAAAGGAAGCCGGCAGCAAGGGATTATGGGAAATGCCAAGGAAGCCAGCAGCATGGGATCATGGGAAATGCTAAGGTATCCAGCAGCCCAAAGACTACATTCTTAGCTAGGCTAATAGGGTGATGAGGTCAGTCCTTTTGTCTGGGTCATCTCACTTGTCAGAGGTAGAAAATAGGCAGGGAAGAGCTCTTTAGCCCTTAAGATAGTACTCTCACAGAAACATAAGCCATTTAAGGTCAGAGACCCTTTTGTCCAGTTAACTGCTCTATTACCAGCATAGAGTGCAGCAGGCCCACAATACATTTTCATTGCCTGAAGGAGTTAATGCCTCAGTGAGGAATTCTTCCAAACAACTAATTGATGAACACTCAAATATATCCCTACAAGTGCCAGACACTGTGTTAGGCTCGCAGGGACTGCATGGCCCAACAGCACAGTGGAAGGACAACATCTGCCATTCTTGAGCACCTACTCTGTGCTGGGCACTGTGCCAGCCATGCATCGGTTATGATCAGTAACCTGGTAAACCCCTAGATATTACTGTCCTTTTTCAGTTGAGGAAAGTAAGGCTCAATGAGGTCACATGACTCAAGGCCAGGGAATAAGACACTGACAGCCCCTTGCTTCAGGCCAGATTAAGCTAGTACCAAAGTCTGCCCTTTCCTTCCACAAGAAGGGAGGAGAGGAGAAGGCAGAGGGAAAGCCTCCTTTCTGAGGGCTCTGAGATCAGTGTGGATGGCTGAGATGGTCCTGAAAAATAGTGATACGGGCTGGAAGAGCATACATCAAGGACCAGGGAAGCTTTCTAGAATCCAGCCTGGTTATCTCCATTTCTTTATTTCTCATCATTGCCACCCTTCCCCTCTTACTGCAGGCTCCCTGAACTCTTAGGTTGTCTCTGGCCTCAAGGTCTTTCTTTCCACATGGTATTTCCTCTGCCTGGAACACTCTTAGACCTAGCTAATTATTACTAACCTCGCAAGGTTCAGCATAGACATCTCTTCCAGGAAGCTGGCCCTGACTAACCCCTGACTAGGTTTGGTCCCCTGCCTGGTTCCTATTTAACTATAAAGGACTTCAGTTTAGTTCAGTTCAGTCGCTGAGTCATGTCCGACTCTTTGCCACCCCACGAATTGCAGCACGCCATCCTTGTCCATCACCAGCTCCTGGAGTTCACCCAAACTCGTGTGCATCGAGTTGGTGATGCCATCCAGCCATCCTCTGTCGCCCCCTTCTCCTCCTGCCCCCAATCCCTCCCAGCATCAGGGTCTTTTCCAATGAATCAACTCTTCGCATGATGTGGCCAAAGTATTGGAGTTTCAGCCTCAGAATCTGTCCTTCCAGTGAACACCCAGGACTGATCTCCTTTAGGATGGACTGGTTGGATCTCCTTGCAGTCCGAGGGACTCTCAAGAGTCTTCTCCAGCACCACAGTTCAAAAGCATCAGTTCTTCGGCACTCAGCTTTCTTCACAGTCCAACTCTCACATCCATATATGACCACTGGAAAAACCATAGCCTTGACTAGACGGACCTTTGTTGACAAAGTAATGTCTCTGCTTTTGAATATGCTATCCAGGTTGATCATAACTTTCCTTCCAAGGAATAAGCGTCTTTTAATTTCATGGCTGCAGTCACCATCTGCAGAGATTCTGGAGCCCCCCAAAATAAAATCTAATACTGTTTCCACTGTTTCCCCATCTATTTCCCATGAAGTGATGGGACCAGATGCCATGATCTTTGTTTTCTGAATGCTGAGCTTTAAACCAACTTTTTCACTCTCCACTTTAACTTTCATCAAGAGGCTTTTGAGTTCCTCTTCACTTTCTGCCATAAGGGTGGTGTCATCTGCATATCTGAGGTTATTGATATTTCTCCTGGCAATCTTGATTCCAGTTTGTGCTTCTTCCAGCCCATTTCTCATGATGTACTCTGCATGTAAGTTAAATAATCAGGGTGACAATATACAGCCTTGACGTACTCCTTTTCCTATTTGGAACCAGTCTGTTGTGCCATGTCCAGTTCTAACTGTTGCTTCCTGACCTGCATATAGGTTTCTCAAGAGGCAGGTCAGGTGGTCTGGTCTTCCCATCTCTTTCAGAATTTTCCACAGCTTATTGTGATCCACGCAGTCAAAGGCTTTGGCATAGTCAATACAGCAGAAATAGACGTTTTTCTGGAACTCTCTTGCTTTTTCCATGATCCAGAGGATGTTGGCAATTTGATCTCTGGTTCCTCTGCCTTTTCTAAAACCAGCTTGAACATCTGAAAGTTCACGGTTCACATATTGCTGAAGCCTGGCTTGGAGAATTTTGAGCATTACTTTACTAGTGTGTGAGATGAGTGCAATTGTGCGGTAGTTTGAGCATTCTTTGGCATTCCCTTTCTTTGGGATTGGAATGAAAACTGACCTTTTCCAGTCCTGTGGCCACTGCTGAGATTTCCAAATTTGCTGGCACATTGAGTGCAGCACTTTCACAGCATCATCTTTCAGGATTTGAAATAGCTCTTAGTATACCTTTAAACATATGCATGTCCCACTGGACTGGGAACTCAGATTCTCTTGTGTGGTACTCTCTGTATCCATGCTCTAAGCGCGTTATATACCTCCACTTATTTAATTGTCACAACAACTCCAGAGGAAGGTACTGTTGTGAACTGCCTCTTACAATGGAGGAAACTGAGGCCCAGATAGGTGAAGAGACTTTCTTAGGGTCCCACAGGCAGTAAGCCACCAGGGTGGGATGTGAACCCAAGCACTGAGGCTGTTAGGCCTGTACTTTGCACAGTCTTACTCTATGGCCTCTCAGGGCTGGTGTGCATAAACCATCATCAGATGAAGTAATGGGGAAGTTTTATGGCAAGTTTTCCAGGTGGTGCAGTGCTAAAGAATCCTCCTGCTAATGCAGGAGATGCAGGAGACGTGGGTTTGATCCTTGGGTTGGGAAGATTCCCTGGAGGAGGAAATGGCAACCCACTCCAGTATTCTTGCCTGGAAAATCCCATGGACGGGGGAGCCTGGAGGGCTACAACCCATGGGATTGCAAAGAGTTGGGCATGGCTTAGCAACTGAGCATGCATGCATGCACTTGGATGGCAGTCTGGACGCAGCTGTGACCACTTGTCTTCACCTTGTGGGGAGGTATGGAGTGGTGAGAGGTGGGACCTTCTGGGCACAGGCAGTTCCAACTTGAGGAAGAAAGGCACAGGGTAGGGGGAGCTGAGTCGGGGTGAACGTGTGACTCAGGCACAGAGGTGATGCACGCGCCCTTTCTCCCTCCTGGTTGGCGGTCATGATGCTCTAGCAGCCTCAGCAAGACTGTTTCCTCTGCACAATGAACAAACGCTGGCAGCTGGCCGTTACTGCTCTGGCTCAGCTGTCACTGTGTGTGGTATTCTCTGGCTCCCCATTTTCCCCTTGAAACGGGTCAGTCCGATCAGAACTCAGGTTCTTGTCTCCCTGCCTCACTGCCTCTTTCCAGCACTAATTACCCCTTCAACTTCCCTAATCCCACGGGGCCAAACTCCTCTTCTGGCTGCCAGGGCAGATACGCATGGAAGAAAGGACATCAGGTTTAATGAGCACCTACTCCGTGCCACCGTCTGTGTCCCTTCCACGGTGTTTAGTGGGAAGGACTGTAGAGTCTGAGATCAGAGCAATAAAACCCAAGAGATTAAAGTGATTTCCCTGGGACATCTCAAAAGATGGGATAGACTTGTTACTGAACCAGGATCGTTTTGCCCAATGCACAGCAAGCCACAGTGCTGAGATGCCAAGGTTTGCAGCAAAGAGAGGGTTTATTCACAAAGCATCCAAGCAAGGAGATGGGAGAACAAGTCTCGAATCTGCCTTCCCAAAGGGAAGTTCATTTCAGTTCGGTTCAGTCGCTCAGTCATGTCCGACTCTTTGCAGCCCCATAGACTGTAGTACACCAGGCTTCTCTGTCCATCACCAACTCCCAGAGTTTACTCAAACTCGTGTCCATTGAGTCAGTGATACCATCAAACCATGTCATCCTCTGTCATCCCCTTCTTCTCCTGCCTTCCATCTTTCCCAGCATCAGGGTCTTTTCCAATGAGTCAGCTCTTCACATAAGGTGGCCAAAGTATTGGAGTTTCAGCCTCAGCATCAGTCCTTCCAATAAATATTCAGGACTGATTTCCTTTAAGATGGACTGGTTGGATCTCCTTGCTGTCCAAGGTAGTCTCAAGAGTCTTCTCCAACACCGCAGTTCAAAAGCATCAATTCTTCTATGCTCAGCTTTCTTTATAGTCCATCTCTCACATCCATACATGACTACTGGAAAAACCATAGCCTTGACTAGACAGACCTTTGTTGACAAAGTAATGTCTCTGCTTTTTAATATGCTGTCTAGCTTGGTCATAACTTTTCTTCCAAGGAGTAAGTGTCTTTTAATTCAAAGGCAAAGGCCTCAGGATATTTGTGGGATAGAGACTAGAGAAGCAAGGTGGTCTGAGGCTTGGGGAGCATGGGGAAAGGTGATTGGCTAAAGGTGCAGTGATCATCCTTCTGCACACGTGTAACTAAGCTACAGGCCTCCATGTTTTGAGGGCACTTAGCACCCTCTGAGGGTAGAGTTTTTCAGCCCTCTGACATCAAATGGTCACCGAGTGTTCACTCACACATGCCCAGTGAGAAAGTGGGTGGTGTTATTTAGTCTTAATCAGCTCAACCAGACACAAATTCCTGGAAAACAATTCAGGCAAGCATTTGTTGTTTGGGTTCTCTGTTCCTTGGAGGAGGACATGAAAACCTTTTATAGCAACAGATAAAATGACACTGAGTGGTGAAGGCAGGATAGAGCTGTAACTGATTGAACTGACCCACAGCTTCAAACATACTTCACACCCAGGGCTGCTCATGAGAAAGGGCAGGAAACCTGGATGTCTGGGAATAAATTGCACTTGGGGCTCCTTTTGAACACATGACCCCTGTGAGTACTCAGGGCCCCGGCAGCCGGGAGGGTGGCGGTCCTGTCCTAGGGAACAGAGGAGGCTTGGGGAGGAGGGTCGGAGGAGGGTCACCACCGGAGGTGGCGCTCGGAGGCAGGGTTCAGGGCTGGAGCCCCGTTCACGGGCTGCATCTCTCTTTCTGCTCACAGTGCTCCCCAGCCACACGTGTGGGAACCCCGGGCGGCTGCCCAACGGTGTCCAGCAGGGCTCTACCTTCAACCTCGGTGACAAGGTCCGCTACAGCTGCAACCCCGGCTTCTTCCTGGAGGGCCACGCTGTGCTCACCTGCCACGCTGGCTCTGAGAACAGTGCCACGTGGGACTTCCCGCTGCCCTCCTGCCGAGGTAGGTGGCCAGGGTGGGTCTAAGGGATGGATGGCCCCTGGGAGGCCTGCTGGACCTTCCAGTGGGAGCCAGTCTCCATCTGCTCCAGCGGAAGGTGGGGTCCCCACTACGGGAAGCATGTGTCTTAGAGCCACCCAGAGTCCTCAGGGGTCCCACGTATTCTGGGGGCTTTTAGGCTTCATCAGACCTCCTAGCCCTCAAGTGTGTACTCTCTCAACCTCCTTCCTCCACGTCAGCAAATTTATTTTTAGCTGGTCTGCCCTCCTCTCATGCCCTCCTGTCTTAGAAGAGACATCGTTTCTCTTCCTGTTACCGACCTGTCTCCCATGAATGGCTCTCTCCCAGCTGCTTTCCCCCGACCTCACCCTGGCAGTTCTTCTCTCTTTTCTTTAAATTCAGCCCCTCTCTCTGTTTTATGGTATCCTCCTCTCAGCCTTCAAATATGCTCAGAACCTCTTTACCCCAACACTGCCCCCCAAGAAGCCCCACCTCCCTTCAGCACTACGTTGACCTCAGCCTCCTGGCTGGGATGACCAGCTTGTCCTGGTTTCCCCAGCACATTCCCATTTCTTAGCTCCCAGAATCCTGCATCATGGACAGCACCCCCCTCAGTTCCAGGCAATCTGAGACAGTTGATCACTCTTTTCTCAGCCTATTTCTCCCTCTCCCCACAATAATCAAGCTTATTTCTAATATAATTTCTCATGCCTCTTATCTGATGACAAAAATAGCACATGATCATTTTAAGTGATCTTAGCAAATACAGAAAAGACTAAAGAAACAAAATTTGCCTGTTTTCACCATGATTTTCAAATATTCCCTTCCCATATTCTTCCTGATTTTTTTTTTTTTTTTAATGGAAGACTAGCTGACTTACAATGTCATGTTAGGTTTAGGTGTACAACAAAGTGATCCAGGCTTCCCTGACAGCTCAGTTGGTAAAGAATCAGCCTGCAATGCAGGATACCCCAGTTCGACTCCTGGGTCAGGAAGATCCACTGGAGAAGGGGTAGGCTACCCACTCCAGTATTCTGGCCTGGAGAATTCCATGACTGTGTAGTCCATGGGGTCACAAAGAGTAAGACACGACTGAGCGACTGTCATTTTCAAAGTGATTCAGATGTACATATATCTATATATATTCCTTTTCAGATTATTTTCCATTATAGGTTATTACACGGTGTTGAACGTATTAATAGTTCCCTGTGCTATAGAGTAAGACCTAGTTATTTATCTATTTTATAAGTAATAGTATATGCCTATTAATCCTAAACTCCAAATTTATCCTCCCCCACCCCTGGCTTCCCCTTTGGTAACCATAAATCTGTTTGCTTCATCTGTCAGTCTGTTTTGTTTTGTTTTAATGAATTCATTTATATCACTCTTTTTAGATTCTACCTATGTGTGTGTGTGCGGGTGCTCAGTCATGGCCAACTCTTGGCTGGTCTTCCCGTGGATGGAGTGGGCTGGGGTCATGGTTCTCCCCAAGTGCTCACATCACAGCAGTAATTCATGGGTGTGCAGAGCCTTTAGGGGGCACAACTCACCCCAGCTCACTCCTGACTCCTGTTCAGCCTCTCAGATGATGATAATTCTTCCCCTCTTTCTTTTCCACTGGCTTTTCTCCCTATCTTCCCCTTAAATGGCCTCCTCACGGGGAACTTATTGCATCTCTTGGAGTTTTTCATCCACTGTGCTGTGTGTGCTTAGTCGCTCAGTCATGTCTGACTCTTTGTGACCCCATGGACTATAGCCCACCAGGCTCCTCTGTCAATGGGGTTTCCTAAGCAGGAATACTGGAGTGGGTTGCCATTTCCTTCTTCAAAGGATCTTCCTAACCCAGGGATCGAACCTGCATCTCCTGTGTCTCCTGCACTGCAGGTGGATTCTTTACCCACTGAGCCATTGAGGAAGCCCACTAGGGCTGTTGCTTGAAGTGACACTTTGATCTCCAACCCTCCCTCTGTCCTAAGCGTCTGGCCCACAATTATATCAAACTCTCCTGAACCCCTCCCTTCAAATGAGGCATTTCCCAACCTAACACTTCCTATTTTCCTGAACCTACTCTTTTTTTTTTGCACTCCCCAACTCGGTGATGAGTGTCACCATTCAAGGTGGCCAAAGCAGACGTGCCAGGGGCATCTAACACTCCTCACCCTTTTTGCTCCCAACATCCTTAGTCCTGACAAATCCTTCAGGTGTGCACTGACCTTCCCCTCCACACCTCTGCTGCTTTTCAGGGGACCCGCTGCTGATGGTCCAGGCTCTCTCAGCTCTCACCGTCTCACTGCAGAGGATCTCCAGCCCTCCAGCCCTCTCACCGCACACATCCCAATTCATTCTCCACTGCAGGAGTGAACTTCCTAAGACACAGATCTGACAGCATCACTTCATGCTTAGATTTCTGCCAGTGGCTCTTTATCACTGACAGGGTCAAGTTCAGATTCCTTAGCATGGAGCACAAGACCCTTCTGGAAGGAGTCCCAGACCGATCTTTCTAAGTCATTTCTAAGTAGCTTGCAATTAGCCACATCAGAAATGCTCCCTTCCAGAACACACAGTCTAGGGAAGTCAGCCAAGCATGTGAAATCTTACTTTCAGGAGGGCTTCGAGCCTCGGAGATTCCTGAGGGCCCAAGGGGGCTGAGACGAGGCTCTGTTCAAAACTGGGGCGGGGGGAACAAAACACTGTCCCATTCTTGGAGCCCCCAGAGCCCCCCATTCCCTATGCTTTGGGGGTCCATTATTCTATTTCACTACATGGTACATGAAGAGCTAAGAAGCATTCCCAATAATGTCCATGATTTTCTGTAAGTGATTTTCCAAACCAAGTGATTTTCTTAGGAGGCCAAACCAAAAGGAACAGAGAAGGGTGCTTCTCATGTGTGCTGGACGCCGGAAGCCACAGTCTTGCCAGAGTTCATGGATTCAGACTTGGGGAGGATTAAAGCCTTTTGACCTTTCTTCCTCTCTCATAGAACTCTCTGGGGATGGCATCTGTGAGTGGATTAACTTCATCCACTGGGCAGTGGTCCGTAAATACTTGCTGCATGAATGGATGACTGGATGGGTCTAATTCACCATCAGGATTATGTAGGCCTACGAACCCAAAGGAGAAATTACTGGCCTGGGTTAGCCCACCTGCCCAGCAGCTTGGAGTGACATGAGCTCTTTGGGTCCAAAGCTTCACAGAGCATGTTGAAGGGTGGTGTACCTCTGCCTCAAACAGTATATGCCACCCACCTAGCTGAAAGAAAGACTTGGAGACACAGCCCAGACCAAGAGGGAACAGGGACCAACTGGGGCCTGGGGGCAGAGCAGATGTGAGTCTGACCTCTCAGGAGGCCCATCCCAAGGCTACTAGCCATCAAGGCTTGGCCCAGCTGGCAAAGGGAAGGAGGCAAGATTTCCCTTCAGTTTGTGTTATTTGGGAGCATCTTTTCAAAGGCAGATGTCCTTGGGAGCCCTAAACCTTGTTGAACCTTTCTGATTCACAAGGAAGACCATGTGGATCTCAGCAATGGGCCTCTGACTTGTGAGGTGCATCGGCCCTGGATCAAAAAGGGCTGCATGGGGGAAAGAAAGGGGTTCATATGCCCTGGGGGCTGAGAGGCAGATGGCGGAAAGAAAGCAGCCTGAACAAGAAAGACTTGGTCTCTGAGGTCCGAGTCCAGGCTGCCCCCAAACCCAGGGAGTTGGGCATTTGGTCTACAGCAGCCTGGGTGGCTAGTGCCCCACTGTATTCCAAATGTTCTGGATCCAGGGAGAGGAACCTGCAAAATATGAGACAGAAGCAGAATGTCAGGAATAGAGAGCATGGATTCAAACCTACATTCAACTCTAGCCATGCCAGCTCAGAGCTGTGGGTCACTGGCCTGCCGCCAAGCCTAAATCTTAAAGCCAGGACATGAATAGTAGCCTTAAAGGGTGATTGTGTACACATTCATTCACTCAGCATTTAACAACTTTTTTAAAAGACTTTTTTTGACATGGACCTTTTTTTTTTAAGTCTTTATTGAATTTGTTATAAAATTGCTTCTGTTTTATGTTTTGATTTTTTAGCCATAAGGCATGTGGAACCTTAGCTTCTCATTCAGACATCGAACCCACAGCCCCTGTGTTGGAAGACAAAGTCTTAACCAGTGGACCTCCAAGGAAGTCCCAGGATTAATTTAACTTTTGATTGAGTACCTACTCTGTGCTAGCCAGTCACTGACTCAATCTTTATTTATTAAATTCTTGTTAAGTGCCAGATACTGTTCTAGATGCAGAGAACTGCAGTGATGAAGAAGTCAGACCAAGTTCCATGAGCTCATAGAGTTTCAGTTCAGTTTAGTTCAGTTCAGTCACTCAGTCGTGTCCGACTCTTTGCGACCCCATGAATCGCAGCACGCCAGGCCTCCCTGTCCATCACCAACTCCCAGAGTTCACCCAGACTCACGTCCATCAAGTCAGTGATGCCATCCAGCCATCTCATCCTCTGTCATCCCCTTCTCCTCTGGCCCCCAATCTCTCCCAGCATCAGTCTTTTCCAATGAGTCAACTCTTCGCATGAGGTGGCCACAGTACTGGAGTTTCAGCTTTAGCATCATTGCTTCCAAAGAACACCCAGAGCTGATCTCCTTCAGAATGGACTGGTTGGATCTCCTTGCAGTCCAAGGGACTCTCAAGAGTCTTCTCCAACACTACAGTTCAAAAGCATCAAGTCTTTGGTGCTCAGCCTTCTTCACAGTCCAACTCTCACATCCATACATAACCACTGGAAAAACCATAACCTTGACTAGATAGACCTTTGTTGGCAAAGTAATGTCTCTGCTTTTCAATATGCTATCTAGGTTGGTCATAACTTTCCTTCCAAGGAGTAAGCGTCTTTTAATTTCATGGCTGCAGTCACCATCTGCAGTGATTTTGGAGCCCCCCAAAATAAAGTCTGACACTGTTTCCACTGTTTCTCCATCTATTTTCCATGAAGTGATGGGACTGGATGCCATGATCTTTGTTTTCTGACTGTTGAGCTTTAAGCCAACTTTTTCAGTCTCCTCTTTTACTTTCATCAAGGGGCTTTTTAGTTCCTCTTCACTTTCTGCCATAAGGGTGGTATCATCTGCATATCTGAGGTTATTGATATTTCTCCTGGCAATCTTGATTCCAGCTTGTGTTTCTTCCAGTCCAGCGTTTATCATGATGTACTCTACATAGAAATTAAATAAGCAGGGTGACAATATACAGCCTTGACGTACTCCTTTTCCTATTTGGAACCAGTCTGTTGTTCCATGTCCAGTTCTAACTGTTGCTTCCTGACCTGCATACAAATTTCTCAAGAGGCAGGTCAGGTGGTCTGGTAGTCCCATCTCTTTCAGAATTTTCCACAGTTTATTGTGATCCACACAGTCAAAGGCTTTGGCATAGTCAGTAAAGCAGAAATACATGTTTTTCTGGAACTCTCTTGCTTTTTCCATGATCCAGCAGATGTTGGCAATTTGATCTCTGGTTCCTCTGCCTTTTCTAAAACCAGCTTGAACATCAGGAAGTTCACGGTTCACATATTGCTGAAGCCTGGCTTGGAGAATTTTGAGCATTACTTTACTAGCATGTGAGATGAGTGCAATTGTGCAGTAGTTTGAGCATTCTTTGGCATTGCCTTTCTTGGGATTGGAATGAAAACTGACCTTTTCCAGTCCTGTGGCCACTGCTGAGATTTCCAAATTTGCTGGCATATTGAGTGCAGCACTTTCACAGCATCATCCTTCAGGATTTGAAATAGCTCAACTGGAATTCCATCACCTCCACTAGCTTTGTTCGTAGTGATGCTTTCTAAGGCCCACTTGACTTCACATTCCAGGATATCTGGCTCTAGGTGAGTGATCACACCATCGTGATTATCTGGGTCATGAAGCTCTTTTTTGTACAGTTCTTCTGTGTATTCTTGCCATCTCTTCTTAATATTTTCTGCTTCTGTTAGGTCCATACCATTTCTGTCCTTTATTGAGTGCATCTTTACATGAAATGTTCCTTTGGTATCTCTGATTTTCTTGAAAAGATCTCTAGTCTTTCCCATTCTGTTGTTTTCCTCTATTTCTTTGCACTGATCGCTGAAGAAGGCTTTCTTATCTCTTCTTGCTATTCTTTGGAACTCTGCATTCAGATGCTTATGTCTTTCCTTTTCTCCTTTGCTTTTCACTTCTCTTCTTTTCACAGTTATTTGTAAGGCCTCCCCAGACAGCCATTTTGCTTTTTTGCATTTCTTTTCCATGGGGATGGTCTTGATCCCTGTCTCCTGTACAATGTCACGAACCTCATTCCATAGTTCATCAGGCACTCTATCTATCAGATCTAGGCCCTTAAATCTATTTCTCACTTCCACTGTATAATCATAAGGGATTTGATTTAGGTCATACCTGAATGGTCTAGTGGTTTTCCCTACTTTCTTCAATTTAAGTCTGAATTTGGCAATAAGGAGTTCATGATCTGAGCCACAGTCAGCTCCTGGTCTTATTTTTGCTGACTGTATAGAGCTTCTCCATCTTTGGCTGCAAAGAATATAATCAGTCTGATTTCGGTATTGACCATCTGGTGATGTCCATGTGTAGAATCTTCTTTTGTGTTGTTGGAAGAGGGTGTTTGTTATGACCAGTGCATTTTCTTGGCAAAACTCTATTAGTCTTTGCCCTGCTTCATTCCGTATTCCAAGGCCAAATTTGCCTGTTACTCCAGGCGTTTCTTGACTTCCTACTTTTGCATTCCAGTCCCTTATAATGAAAAGGACATCTTTTTTGGGGTGTTAGTTCTAAAAGTTCTTGTAGGTCTTCATAGAACCATTCAACTTCATCTTCTTCAGCGTTACTGGTTGGGGCATAGACTTGGATACCCTTTAGCATCTGGGGGGCAGAAACAGACAAAAGTCAAAGAAACAGTTTTCAGATTACCATTGGAACTATGAGGGAGATGAAATAGCCAGTGACAAGGAAGGGAGCTGTCAGGAGAGGACTCTTGGGAGGTGACATTTGAACTGTGTCCTGTAAGACAGGGCTTCCCAGATGGTGCTAGTGGTAAAGAACCCGCCTGCCAGTGCAGGAGATATCAAGAGAAGTGGGTTCAATCCCTCGGTTGGAAAGATCCGCTGGAGGAGGGTGTACCAATCCACTCCAGTATTCTTGCCTGGAGAATCCCATGGACAGAGGAGCCTGGCAGTCTGTAGTCTATATGGTTGCATAGCGTCGGACTTGGCTGAAGTGACTTAGCATGCCTGAATGACAAGAAGGAGCCTATTGTGTGAAGACCTGGGGAAAGGAATCGCAGATGCAAGACCCTCAGGTGGGAGAGAGCTTGACATGTTAGAAGAAGAGAAAACCAGTCCATGGGGCAGTGTAGAGTCAGGGGAGGAGACGAGGGGAGTGGATGGGGCTGTGGACAAGTTTGGGACAAGAAGTTTGGGTTTGATTCAAAGTTCAGGAGGTCGCCAGGGAAGAGCTTTCTGCAGAGGAGTGGCACAATTGAACTGATTTTAAAAAAAATTGGATGATACAAGGGAGAGAGCTTTTAGTTGGCAAGAGGCCAAACTGGGATGCCAGTTAGGAGGCAGCTGCTGCGGTGTGCGGGCTGGAGCTGATGCAGCTCAGTCAAGGGTGGCTGTGGTAGAGATGGAGGGAAGGGGGCAGGCTGGGTCTGTGGTGTAGAGCACAGCCAGCAGCCTTGTGATGAAATGAATGCAGGTGCTGGTGGGGTCAAGGTTGACTCCTAGGCTCTTTCTGGAGTGCTGGCAGGGTGGGGATGCCAGTAACCAAAATGGGGGTGACTGGGGCAGGGAGCAGGAAGTGTGTACCCTAAAGACAGTCAAGAGAGCTCATTTTGTCTAGGTCAAGTTTGAAATGCCTATGATATCTCCAAGTAGAGGGTATCAGTTCTATGGCTAGAGGCAGTTCAGAGCTAGAAAGATCAGGAGACGGATAAGAGCCAACATGGTGATGGAGATAGCGTAGAGGGCCTGGACACTGCATGCTGGGCCCCCTTGTGCTGAGCCAATTATACAACATACAGCAGGCACCAAATGCCACGGCAGGTAGTATGAACATTGAGTGTTTCTGACCATGCGGCCTTGGCAGGGACCGTGGCTCCCTGAGAACATTCCTAACTACAGTGTCCCTCCACTGCCCCTGGGATCGCTGGTCCTACTTCTGTCATCTTTGCCATCACTGGTGCCTCAGACCATAAAGAATCTGCCTGCAGTGCAGGAGACCTGGGTTCTATCCTGGGTAGGGAAGATCCCATGGAGAATGGAATGGCTACCCACTCCAGTATTCTTGCCTGGAGAAGTCCATGGGCAGAGGAGCCTGGAGGGCTACAGTCCATGGGGTTGCTAAGAGTCAGACATGACTGAGCGACTAACACTCTCACTTCACTTATTGCCAACACTACTGTTACTGTAGCAAAACCACTCAGAACGTGGGCCCTGGAGTCCAATCACCTGGATTCCAATCCTGTCTGAGTGACTCTGGGCTAGCTCCTCAACTTCCTGTGCCCCAGCCTTCTCACCTGTGGATGATAAGAAGAGCCGTACTTAACTGGTAAGGCGAAGGGAGGCTCAAGCTGATAAACACTCCGCATGCAGCAGAGGGCCCTGTTCACAGTAATGACTCAGTGACAGCTAGCTGTCATGATTCTGATAGCCATGGCCACCACTGGCCAGCATGTATCAAGCACAAACTGGGTGCCAGACCCCACGTTATCTAATCCTCACACACACAAAAAAAAACCCAGGAGATTAAGATATTACAGTGAGGCAATTGAGGTTGGAGAGGTTGCTGGTGGTCACACAGCTGGAAGGTGATTCCACCCAAGTCTGTGTGCCGACTAGCCATGATCTTGGCCACCCCTGTCTACTGCAGATGAGGACAGGGGCTTATGACCCATGTCAGGAGACTCATGGCAGCATTGCTCCTTCCAGAGCCGCTGCAGCTTGCTCAGAGCCCAAGACCCTGGTCCCTGCTGAGGTACATCCCCTACCCGGGTCTGCCAGGCCAGGGGCTGCCCCGTCTCCTGTGGTTTCCCTTTGACCTTCCTCTTGAACTTGTCCCAGAAGCTCCTTGGGAGAAACCTCAGGGAAGGGCCTGAGGTGGTTCTGCTGGGCATTGATGCTTAAGGGTGGGGGCCAGGGTCTGAGGGACCAGGGTTTCCTATGAAGAAACCTGACCCAAGAACTCACCCAGCTCCACCTGAGCATGGGTGGTGGGGCCCTCCCTGTGGAGATAGCACACAGCCCCTGCCTCAGGCCTCTCAGGAGAAGAGAAGGAGAGCAGGAGGAGGCTTCTCCCACCCGCAAAACCCCCTCGGGGGTCTGGGGCTTCCAGGAGCCCGTGTCAGGACTGGCATCGCAGGGGCCGAGACCCAAGTGGCAGAGAAAGAGGTGGATAACAGCATGAAGTCTGAGCATCCTGGATTCGAATCCTGGACCCAACATTTAGTAGCCATGTGACCATGGGCCAGTTTTTAAAGCTCTCTGAGCCGCAGTTTTCTCCTCTGTAAAGTGTGGATAACATAACACCTGTCTCTTTGAGCGGTTAGAGAAGCAAATGAGAAAATGCAGATGCAGGGGAGCATCTGCCGTGACATCTGGCCTGTGATGAAAGTGCAGCAAAGAAGCGGCACATCACTGAGTACCGTGTCCCCTCTACATCATCCTCTCGGAACGGCACCTCGGGGGTAGTGTCTATGGAAGGAGTCTGGGGGTGGCAGAAACAGCGATGCTCTTGGGCAGTTGGCAGTTTCTTCATTTAGAAAGAGGTGTCCTTGTGGGATGAATTGAGAAGGAAGCATCGACATAGGTCCACTACCGTGTATACAATGGCTAGCTAGAGGGAAGCTGCTGCCCAGCACAGGGAGCTCAACTCGGTGCTCCCTGCTGATCTAGAGGCTGGGGGTGGGGGGGGGGGGCGGTGGGGAGCAGGCAAGAGGGCAGCTGGTTCACACTTGTACAGCAGAAACTGACTCAACATTGTAAAGCAGTTATACTCCCGCTAAATAAAAAGAAGGGGTGTCCTTGATAAAGCCAAGGATAAAGGGGCACCTGATGTGAAGAGCTGACCCATTGGAAGAGGCCCTGATGCTGGCAAAGATTGAAGGCAAAAAGGAGAAGGGGGTGACAGAGGATGAGATGGTTGGATGGCATCACTGACTCAACAGACATGAATTTGAGCAAACTCTAGAAGATGGAGGACACGGGAGCCTGGCGTGCTGCAGTCCATGGGGTCACAAAGAGTTGGACATGACTGAGCCACTGGACAACAACAACAAAAAGGGCAGAATTCTGAGCCCCCAGAAGAGGGAGCTGATGAGGGACACTGAGCTCCGCAGTAGAAGGAAAGGGGTGGGGGGCGCTGCTGGTGGCTTTGGGGCTCTCATGCCCTGGCTCTCTCAGCCTTGCACTTGGGTTGTCAGATGGCAGCTTCTCTCCAAGAGGGACCAGTTGAGATTTTCCTTTTCTCAGAAGCTGAGTAGCCCTGAGCAGGGAAGACATGGACAGAACTCCAGTGCTGAAGACCTCACAGCTTCTAGGCATGCAAGATAGTGCTCTGGAGTTGGCTTCAGATGGTGGAGGGTGGGGAGGGGCATGACACAAGCTTCTCCATCCCTGCCTGAAATTTGTGAGTCACCAGAGAGTTAGCAGACGTCAAAGGGGGCTGAGAGAGAGTTCTGTAAAATTATAGTTAATTGAGGAAATTTCAGTGGAACTTAAAGACGATCATAAATAAACTCATAAACTTGGAAAGGCAACTATCATCATAACACACCTGTGCCCTAGAATAGACATGACTTAATGGCGATGGAGAATGCCCATCGCCAGAGCAGGAGGAGGTGTAAATTAATATTTTAGGAGTGTGGTGTCAGCGGAAGGTTATATTTTACAACCTGAGGTTGTAACCATGAAATATGATGCCTTGTTTAAAGTGTGAGAAAATCTCCAAACAACTTTTACAGCATCTTCAATCAAAACTGGATGTTGTAGGATCAAGAGTGTCAGAGGAGCCTAAGAGGCAGGGAAGATGCCAACAGCAAAGATGCCATCGTCAGAGAAGACTTGTGCCTCTAGCCAGAGGGTCTCAAATTCCCGAGTCTTCAGTTCAGCACAGTCTAGAAGTCATTGACTAAAACTGGGAAATTTGGGGATGAGTTTGAGTCAGTAGAAGTAAGGTGGATGAACCTAGAGCCTGTTACACAGAGTGAAGTAAATCAGAAAGAGGAAAATATCGTATATTAATGCATATATATGGAATCTAGAAAATTAGTTTGGAAGGAATGATGCTAAAGCTGAAACTCCAGTACTTTGGCCACCTCATGCGAAGAGTTGACTCATTGGAAAAGACTCTGATGCTGGGAGGGATTGGGGGTGGGAGGAGAAGGGGACGACAGAGAATGAGATGGCTGGATGGAATCACCAACTTGATGGACGTGAGTTTGAGTGAGCTCCGGGAGATGGTGATGGGCAGGAAGGCCTGGCATGCTGCAATTCTTGCGGTCGCAAAGAGCCAGACACGACTGAGCGACCGAACTGAACTGAACCTATTCACAGAGAAGAAATGAAGACACAGATGTAGATGTATTATTTGTCTGCCTTGACTCTTTTCCTTTGTTTCTGCATTTTCTCACTTTTCTAATTAAATTTACTCTTTGGAATTAGAAGAAGACCTAGGAGGCTAAGGAAACAAAAGGAAGGGGATACCAAGGGTCGGGGGGAGGGTAGAGGGGAGGCTCTGTCCCTGAAAAGATCCTGCAGGGTCCTGCTCAGTTTCAGGAGGTGTGATGTAGTGAAGTGAATTGAAGTGAAAGTCGCTCAGTTGTGTCCGACTCTTTGCAACCCCATGGACTGTATAGTCCATGGAATTCTCCAGGCCAGAATACTGGAGTGGGTAGCCTTTCCCTTCTCCAGGGGATCTTCCCAACCCAGGGATTGAACCCAGGTCTCCCACATAGCAGGCGGATTCTTTACCAGCTTCCCCAGTAGAGGAGACCATAGTCTAGGTGCCAGAGAGACTCAGCTGGAATCCCAACTTGGTCACCTGCTGTATCACCTTCTGAAAGTTGCTGAATCTTTCTGAGCTTCAGTTTACTGTTTCATTTATTTGTTCAACACATATTTACTGGGTGCCTCCTATATACTAGGAAGTGTGGTAGATGCTGGGGACAGAACAGACATGGACCCTGCACTCACAGATTTTACTGTCTAGACATTAAATACATTACTCAGTTGATCAATTAATTATGATAAAGTATGTGGTACTCTGAAAATATATGATGGGGAGAGGGGGTATGCTGTTTCTGGAAACATCCTTGAGGAAATGACTCTTAGATTGGGACCTAAAGGCTAAGGAGGGGCCAACCAGGCCCAAGTAGGTAGGGAAAAAGGTTCCAGAAAAAGAGAACAGCCTTTTCACAGGTTCTTGGGCAGGGAGATGCTTGGTGCGGCAGAAGAGCTGGGAGGAGGCCAGTCTGGTTATGGGAAGTAGGTGGGGGAGCAGCTGGTATGAGGGGAGGCCCTGTGAGGTCCTTGTCAGCCCCCGGAGATTCTGCTTTCTCCTGAATGACAGTGGCATTGCCGAAGGTTCCTGTGGAGGGGCGCGGTGTCATCAGGTCTGTTCTTACTGGGATCACTAGAGAGTTGGACTGTGAAGAAAGCTGAGCACCGAAGAATTGATGCTTTTGAACTGTGGTGTTGGAGAAGACTCTTGAGAGTCCCTTGGACTGCAAGGAGATCCAATCAGTCATAAAGGAAATCAGTCCTGAATATTCATTGGAAGGACTGATGCTGAAGCTGAAACTCCAATACTTTGGCCACCTGATGTGAGGAGCTGACTCATTTGAAAAGACCCTGATGCTGGGAAAGATTAAAGGCAGGAGGAGAAGGGGACGACAGAGGATGAGATGATTAGATGGCATCACCAACTCAATGGACATGAGTTTAAGTAAACTCCGGGAGTTGGTGATGGACAGGGAGGCCTGGTGTGCTGCAGCCCATGGGGTCGTAAAGAGTCGGACACGACTGAGCGACTGGACTGAACTGAACTGAACTGGCCTCTGTGTGAGGAATGGGTGGGCAAGAGCAGGAGGGATGCTTGGAGACAGGAGGGAGGCTGGAGACCACACACCCCTGGGGCCAGCTCAAGGTCCCTGTGCTCCTGCCCGCTCCCTCACCTTTCCACCTGCGGGTTTCCCCTCTAACATCCACCCAATTGCTCCTTCTCTGCCTCCTTTCATGAGTCTCTGCTTCTGTCTGCTGCCTATGAAGTATTGCTTCTCTTCCCGGCCTTCTCCGCTCCCGTGGAGACTGGCCACTCCCAGCCTCTTGAGCTCCAGGCTCCGGGTCCTCTCCAGGGTGCCCCCAGCCCATGTGCATGGCCACTTTTCAGCCTCTTCTGCACTCACCCTCGGCGTGGGAGTGGGGAAGCGCCCTCCCCCCACCATCCCCATCGCTGCCATCATCAGCGCTGTTGGCCCACTACAGACCCCCGGGTCCGCTTTCCCTCCTCCTCCCCTTTGCGGTCCACTCCAGGGTGGAGGCCGCATCCTCTTGTTTTTCCCCCAGACTCGTTCTTGAATCTCTTCTGCTCTTTCTCTTTCCCGTGGCCCAGAGTTCAGGCTCTGACGATGGGAGTGGCCTCTTCAGCGTTCTCTTCACTACTTCTCCCCGCCTACCATCCTTGCCACCCCCCAAACCACAGCATCCATCCATCATGCAGAGTCACTTTCTAAAGCAGACCTGGCTTTCACTCCCTGCTGACACTCCTGCAAGTCTCCCCAGCACCAGCAGGGTAGAATCCCTCCCTTTAGCAAGCCCTCTGAGGCCTTTCCAAGTGGACCTCCACCTCCCTTTCCACGTCCACCCCACCGTTCATCTCATGCATCCTACACCTTCACCTGGAAGGAAAGTGGCCCACTTCCCAAGTGCACCAAGCCCATTAGGGCCCGCCTTGCCCTCAAATGCCCTGTTTCCTCTGCGGGGGATCCCTTTCTTTTCTCTCCCTCCACACTTGCCTATTCCTTTTTCAAGGTCCAGGCTAAGTGTTTCTTCTTTGACCATGATTTTCCTAACCTTCAGTGGAGTCAAGATGAAGCCACTGTGGCTAAGGGTGTAGACACTCACACCTGGGGTAGACAGGGCCAGTGTGGGACTCTTGCAGCCCACAGGCCCCGCGCTTGCTGGGAGCAATGCTGACAAATCTCCCGCTTGCTGGCTGGCTCCTGGGGCTTATCTCCCTGGTGCTGGTCATGGTGAAGTTAGGGAGACAAACTCTGCCTTGGATGTCAGACTTCACAGGCTTCTGCCAGAGTGATACCCAGGAAATACTGTGCAACTGGATACGACAAACAGCACCAGGAAAACTCGATTTAAAACCGAGCAAAGCAAATGTGTCTACATTTCCTCCCACCCTCCTTTATGGGGGCGGGTCACCTGGATCGGAGGCAGCAGGAAAAAAAGGGAGGAAATGAGGAGAACAGAACCGCAGGCCTTCACGTGGCATCTGAGGCCCTTCACCAGGCAGCCCTTCCTTCCCACCCACCCAGCTCTGCCATCTCTGTGTTGCCCTTTGAGTTCCGACAATCCTAACTATGCCTCTAAATGCCACATGTGCCTCTGCAGCTGCCTTGCTCCTGCCTTTCCTCTGCCTAGGACACCCTTTGGCCTGATCCTACCAGGCAGTCAGCCCTCAATCCCACCAGCTCAGCATTCAGAACACAGCCAGACATTGACTCCATCTCCCCAGTACCACCTGGCCCAAGCCAACAACATCTCTTTCCTAAATCACTGAAGTAGCCTCTACAAGCCCCTTGCTTCTGCCCTCTTCCTCTTTGGTCTGTTGTCTACACAGCAGCTCAAGGGATCCTGTTAATACACCAGTCAGATGAGGTCTTCTGTTCAGAACCTGCCACTGATTTCTCATCTCATTCCAATAAAACACCAAGACCTAGCAGTGGCCTCAAATGTCCCCCATGGGGCCCCATCCCTGCCCCTCCCCTTCTTACTCCCAGAGTGCCATCCCTTGGGTTTCTTGATGCTCTTCAACAGTGCCAGGCCTCTGCACACCAGAGCCTTTGCATTTGCTGTTCTATCTCGAATGCTGTTCCTCTAGATAATCACCGGGCTTCCCATCTGCCTCCCCCAGGTCTTGGTTTAAATGTCAGCTTCTCAGTGAGGCCTTCTCTGACCCCTTTTATGCAATGTCCACACCCCCACTTCTAGTGCAAGGTCCTCCCATCCTCCTTCTGCATTGATCACCACTTCACTTACCATTGTCTGTTGCTTAGTCGCTCAGCCGTGTCCGACCCTTTTGCCATCCCACCAGGCTCCTCTGTCCATGGGCTTTCCCAGGCAAAAATACTGGAGTGGGTTGCAATTTCCTTCTCCAGGGAAATCTTCTGACCCAGGGATCAAATCCGTGATTGAAGCCTCATCTCCTGCATTGGCAGGTGGATTCTTTACTGCTGGGAAAGAAGTTTACTTAGGGAAGAAGTTTACTTATTTATCTTGAGTATTGTCTGTTTTCTTCCGACTGGAATGTCAGCTTCACGAGGGTAGGAATTTTATTTGCAGATGAATCCTTTGTACCTATAACAGTGCCTGACACATATAGATACTCAGTAAATGTTTATTGAATGAATGAATGGATATCTCAACACAAATGTTGCCTCTTGCATGAAGCCTTCTTAAGTCCCCTCAGCTGTCACTGTGCTCTGACGCCTTGGTTATAACAGTCCTAGGAGCCACTGCGGGTTTGCCTGGCTACCCCCACTCAGAGAAGCTCTCCGGGCAGGGATAAGATCATGCTTTTCATGATGTAGCGCTGGTCCTGGCCCAGTGTCTAGCACACAGTAGCTGCCCACCTAGTGAGTGTGGGAGGGAAACTTTGCTGAGTACCTACTGAGTGAGACGCCTTCATTTCTGTGCTCATACATACCAAGGAGCTGAACATTTAAGAATGGGCTCGTTCTTAGGACTTCCCTGGCGGCCCAGAGGTTGAGACTCTACACTTCCACTGCAGGAGGAACAGGTCTGATCCCTGGTCAGTGGACTAGAATCCCACATGCTGCATGGCATGGCCAAAAATATAAAAAAGAAAGAAGAAATGGGCTCATTGTCTTGAATAGACCTTAACCCTGTAGAATGACATTAGTAAGGATAGTTCAGGACTTCTGAATAAACCCACTTTTATCTCCATCCCACATGGCTTCTGTGTATCCAGCTGTCAGCTCCCTCTCTCCGCTGGGATGCCCCCTGCACACACTCTACCCCGTGGTGTCCAAAACTGCCTGCCTCCCACACCACAAGGCGCCCCCCTCCTCCTGGGTCCCCTGACGCAGGAAGTGGCATCTTTTGTCCCTCCAGATGCTCGTGCCTGAAGCTTGGGGTTCATTCATGCCCCCCGAGTGCTAGTCCTGTAGATTCTGCTTCTTCACTAGCTGTCAAGCAGGTCCAACTCCCACCCTCCTCAGGTCCTTTAGCTCAGATCTCATCTGGCCTTACCTTGACTGGTGACTGTGCTACTGAGAGCATCCTGCCCACTGCCCCAGCTCAGACCTCGTCTATGCCACAGTGGTCTTTCTAAGATGCAGATTTAATCCTGTTTCCTCACTGTCTTTGATCCGCAAGATGAAGGAAAGGGAGGATTTGCCTTTAGTTGGGCATCTAGCACATGCCTGTCACTGGCTGATGCTCAGTACTGTCATATTCATTATCCCATTCAGCTGTCACAAGAAACCGTTCTGCAGAGAAGCAGAATGAAGCTTAGAGAAATAAATCACCCAAGGTCCCATGGGCTGGCGAATTGTGGAACCCAAATTCAAGTCTAGACCTTCCTGACCCTAAAATCCAGTTTCTTTCCAATGCAGCCCACTGCTTCCAATCTTTCAGAGCTCAGTGTTCTCTGTCATATGGCTCCTCCGCCATATGCCATCATTCCTCTCTGTTCACTCTGTTCTAGATAGACCATCTCGATCGACTCATCTTAGATCTGCCTTGTGGCTGGGTGCTTCCATGGTTATGACCTCTGGTTCTCTTTTCTATTCGATGCCCTTCCATTTCTTCTCTATGTAGTGAACTCCGGTTCATTCTTCAAAACCCTGCCCTAACAGTACTGCCTCTGTTAAGCTTTCCCAAACTGACTCACCCAAGCAAAGTAATGTGCTACTTTATCTCTGTCCTCAAAGTGTGAGTTGTACTCCTGCAAGATAAGGGAGTGTTGGTTAAGAGCATTGGCCCTGAAATTAGACTGTTGGGCTTAAAAATCCCAGCTCCTTTAATTACTATAAGCCGTACCTTTGGCAAATAACTGAAACTCTCTGTGCCTTGGTTTCTTTACCTGTAAAATGGGAATGATATTTCATAGAGTCATGAAATATGTAGTTAGCGTAGCACATGGCACCGTGTAAGTGCTTAATAAATAGTAATTTTGGTTACTGTTACTCTGCTGCCTCTGATACACATTTGAATCCTGATATTACATTTTTCCTTTCTTTATAATTTAGTCCACATCTCTAATACAGCTTTTGCTAAGTGGATTACTATCCCTTACTTGCACACAAGGGGCTTCCCTGGTGACTCAGCGGTGAAGAATCTGCCCGAAATACAGGACATGCAGTTTTGATCCCTGGGTGGGGAAGATCCTTTGGAGAATGAAATGGCAACCCACTCCAGTATTATTGCCTGGGAAATCCCATGGACGAGGGACCTGGTGGGCTACAGTTCATGGGGTCACGAGAGTTGGACATAGCGACTAAACCACCCCCACCACTTGCATACAAGCTCCAGGAGGGCAGGCTTAGGAAATCTGGTTAACTTCCACTAAGCCACCCAGCTATAAGCTGCAGGGGAGGGGTGCACACTGAGCTGTGCAAAAATTGGAAAGCCAGTGTTCTTAACTATTACATATCAGAGCATGGTCTTGGGATCATTGTTTCTGCATATCAAGTCTCAGCTGGGATGTGGGCTGGAGCAGTGATTCCATCAGGATGTGCTGTGCGGATGAGGAAGACATGGTCCCTGCCCTTGGGATTTCCAGCAAGTTCAGAACCTAGAGTGGCAGACAGACATGTGACAGGTCACTCACACAGTGCCAAGTACGATGTCTGAAGTCACACACTCTGCTGCAGGAGCACAGAGAAGGGAGCAGCTATTAAAAGCATGGGGGATGAGGCTTTCCTGAGAAGTGGCACTGCAGTTGGATCTCAAAGCATCGGAAGACTTCCTCTGGACCAGGGGTACCCTAGACAGATGGTGCGGTGTGAGCAAAGCCCAGGAGGTGTGACCACGCCCACCACTCGAACCGAGCTGACCTGGGCCTGAGGAGCAGGAGGGAACATTGCAGAGGTCTGGCCAGGCTGTGAATGCCCTTTGAGTTTTGCCGTCAGGGTACTGTGATGAGCTTTCATTTAGTTCCATTACATCCAAGAGCTTCCCTGGTAGCTCAGGCAGTAAAGAGTCTGCCTGAGATGCAGGAGACCCAGGTTCGATCCCTGGGTTGGCAAGATTCCCCTGGAGAAGGAAATAGCAACCCACTCCAGTATTCCTGCCTGGAGCAGCCTGGCAGTCTACCATCCATGGGGTCCCAAAGAGTCGGACATGACTGAGCGACTAACACTTTCACTTCCACATCCGAAGTTTCCTAGGATCTGGTAGGGGAAAATGTCCTGGTCACCATAGTCATGACCGTGGAAATAAGTGTGATAACTGCTTTCTCCTTTTTTCTTGGTCATTGCGCAACAGTGTGGTGTAGTAGCTAGAAACATGCTCCAACAGGCAGAGTTCACCCAGCTCACTGACCTAGCTCATTGGCTGTGTGACCTCAGGCAGGTTGCTTTACCTCCCTGTGCCTTGGTTTCCTCATCTGTTCAATGAGAAGAAGAACTAAAATTCTCAGAACAGGGTCTGGTGCACAATCAGGGCTCTGGAAGTTTGTGGCACATGCTCTCTGCAGGTCATGTCCCAGGGTCCTCTCTGCCTCTCATACATGCAGTACACGATTAAGTACCAGGACCTGGACTCACATGAGCCTCTTGTGTCTGCCCACAGCGGACGATGCATGCGGTGGGACCCTGCGGGGCCAGAGCGGCATCATCTCCAGCCCGCACTTCCCCTCGGAGTACCACAACAACGCCGACTGCACCTGGACCATCCTGGCCGAGCTGGGGGACACCATCGCCCTGGTCTTTATTGACTTCCAGCTGGAGGACGGTTACGACTTCCTGGAAGTCACGGGGACCGAAGGCTCCTCCCTTTGGTAAGCACGCCTTCCCTCCCCTCCCCCTCCCCTGTCCCCTGCAACTGTGGCTTCCAGGGATGCGGTCCCCTTGGCGCCTAGACCTGCAGCCAGAGGTCCCTTTGCCACCTGTTCTACCCCCTACTGGAAAGTTTCCTTTCCTCATAATGAGAAGTCACTGCGTATTTTCAGAGCTGGGGTCATTTTTCACAGTGATTTTGGCACCTGATTTGAAGCATGTCCTCGCTGAAGAATATCAGGATGGGATTTGGTCAAGGAACTTGCATTAAGACTAACAGTGGTCTCAGGACATGGATAGGGTCTCAGTGAAATGACTTGAAATATTGTCCCATTGCTGGAAGCATCCAGCAAAGGGACTAGAACGTTGAGTGGCAGTTGCTTTTCCCATGCCCAGGGTTCCGAGCCGGGAGAGGCATTGTCACGCCTTGGTTCCTGCGGGAAGGGCTAACCTACTTCCTATTGTTTGCCTTCACCACAAAGCAGGGCTTTTATGAGCTGTGCTCTGCTGCCATGGAGACTCTGGTGTCGGCAGGTTTGGGAGGAGATGGATGATGAAGGCTTACCGGCCTTGGTTGTTTGTGGTCTCCCAGGCTTGGACCCATGGGGTGGGCCCTAGCTGGGGCTGGCTTAGAGAGTGACGTGCTTTCTGTTTGGGTGACAAGCCTCGAGAATGGTGGCGCGACATTCATAATGTGCTCTTGTATTCTGGTGGTTCTGTTATCAGGACGAGGGCAGCAGGGGGACCTGGGTCAGCACATGGGGAGCCAACAGAAGGATGCACTCAGGTGTGCTTCTTTGCAGTCTTGATTGCTGCGTGGTGCCGGGGAAGGTGGGGCTCGCTGCCTGGGACTGAGAAGGAGGAGGTGTCACTGAGGGGCCTGAGTGAAGCAGAAGGTGGCAGCTGCAAGCGTCAGGGATGGATAGTCCCTTGGGAAGACAGACACAGTGGTCAGCAGGCTAGAGGCATGGGCGGGGAAGGGGAGGAAGGGTGGGAGAGGAAGAACAAGAGCGGTTGATGTTGAACATTTCTTTTATACCAGGTTTTGTTGTAGGAAGGCCAGTTGAGTAAGACATGGCCCTTTGAGAGTGAGGAAAACAGACAAATCCACCACAGGCCCCAAGCATGACTATTTGAGAGGGAAAAAGTGGGAACAGACTCCTGCCAAATATGGACTTGGAGCTTCGGGGACCAGGAAACTCAGATTTCATGTTGTGGTAGAAGGTGTTCTGACCTGGGGGTCAGAAGACCTTGGTGTCATAGGCGTGTTGCAAAAACTTGGCCAAGTCAGGTCATTTACTGCCCCGGATGGGGTGTTGAGACAGGCGGACACGAGCTGACGGCTGTTGTGTGGAGCTTGGTCCGGGGGCAGGGACTGGACATTTGGTGCTTGGAGTTGGGATGAAAGTCTAGATGACTGTCCACCAAACCGCACTCCTAGTGACCTGCCCAGTCCGAAGACCTTCTGTCTCCCTGCCCTCTTTTTGTAAAATACTTATTTTTCTGATCGTTTATGTCATACATATGCTCCGTATAGAAAACATGGACAATATTAAAAGGTATAGGGAAATGAATAATAACAAGTATTAACGTTTTCTGTATTTGGTTGCGTTGGGTCTTGGTTGCAGAATTCGAGATCATTCCCTGTGGCTCCCAGGCTCCCTAGTTGTGGCACTGAGGGTCCAGAGCACTCGGGCTTCAATAGTTGCAGTTTGTGGGCTTAGATGCCCAGCAACATGTGGACCTTCGTTCTGCAATCAGGGATCGAACCCAAGTCCCTTGCATTGCAAGGCAGATTCATTTTTTTAAAACCTTTTTATTTTGTATTGGGGTATAGCCCGTAAACAGTGTTGTGACAGTTTCAGGTGGACAGCAAAGAGGCTCAGCCATACATATATATGTATCTGTTCTCCCCCAAACTCCCCCCTCTTTTAGGCTGCAAGGCAGATTCTTAACCACTGGACCACCAGGGAAGTCCCACAAGTATTAACGTTTTGATGTATTCCCCTTTGGCCTTTTTGCTTTGCCTAGATCAAGCTAGCTGGCATTTTTATATATGTTTAATATTAAAAAATTAAGATCTGAAAATATGTCAGTCACTATACATTTTAACATTATATCATGAAAATTTTTCCTATATCATTACACATGTCTCCGAAATGTAATTGGTGTGAGACTAGAATTTATTTAGTAAATAAACAGTATTTGTTGAGCTTTTATATGGCAGGCTGATTCTAAGCTCTTACAGGTGTAATTTCATTTAGACTTCTATGAAGTAGGTAGCATGATCTTCCTCCTTTTGCAGATGAGGAAAACGAGGCCCAGTGTGGTTAGGTCACTGGCTGGAAGTCACACAGTAGTAAGGAGCAGAGCTGGGATTCACCCCCAGGTTAGCTGGACTTGAAAGCCCATCTTCTTGGTCACGCCGGCGCACTGCGTCACACAGTGTTTGAGGAGGGCTGTCGCGGTGGCGGTGCGTTCCCTTGTGAGACTGACACAATTCCCTCCATCAGGTCTCTTGATGGATTGTAGCCAAGCTTGCACTTCTGCAAACAGATACCGAGATGGATATCCTTGCTGGTTCTCTCTCTTCCAGCCCCAAGGCCTCTGCAATGCACTAATGCACTTGTTTATCCGTGGGCCAAATGGCCTCCCACAGCCTCCACCTGCCCCCCGCCCCTGCCCCCCGCCGGATGTGAGTCTACCCGGTTGTCCAAACTTCTGGAGGGAAACAAACGGGAAAGAGTATTCCTTTTCCTATTAAGTCACTCAGTGGGAAAGGAATTAAGCAGAGGAAATTGTTAGGGGAGTCATTCAGAACTCTGCTGTAAGATTAAATTATAATCATTTACAGGGTCTGTGTCACCCTTGCCAGGCAGGATGCATTTGTTGTTCTAATTTATACCTGCGTAGCAGTTATGGATGAACAAAGCTGCAGGCTCAGGACGTCTGTGCAAAGAACCCGCTCCCTCCCCAGCCCCTCTCCTTTATGGATCCCTGGACTCATGTGAAAATGGGATGCTCCTGCTTTATGAGTGTATTGCTTTTATCACTGGATCAAAGCAATAGGACTTTAGGATGTTCTCTTGAGTTCTTCACCAAGCAGAGAAAGACAACATCTGGAAAGGTGAATTTGAGCAACTAGACATCCCTTCATCTGTTGAGAAAACAGATACACCTTTTAGAGGGGGAAAAAACAACAACACTACCTCCTTTATCTGGAGAAGGAAATGACAACCATGCCGGTGTTCTTGCCTGGAAAATCCAATGGACAGAGGAGCCTGATGGGCCCCGGTCCATGGGTTCGCAGCATCAAACCCGACTTAGTGACTAAATCACACCTCCTCTATCAGGTAGCAGATTTGTGATGATTCAGAAGAGGATGGTGGCATGGACTGTCCCTGACTCAGTTCCTACACTCTCCTCCCCTTCAAAGAGGATGTAAGCAGGAGACTTTAAATTAGGGTTTGGACTTCATGGACTTCAAGTTCCAAATGATTGGGAAAACATAGCCTTGATAATTTTTTATTTTTCCAAATAAGGATATTCAGTTCACTCAGTCGTGTCCAACTCTTTGCGACCCCATGAATCACAGCACGCCAGGCCTCCCTGTCCATCACCATATCCCGGAGTTCACTCAAACTCACGTTCATCGAGTCAGTGATGCCATCCAGCCATCTCATCCTCTGTCGTCCCCTTCTCCTCCTGCCCCCAATCCCTCCCAGCATCAGAGTCTTTTCCAATGAGTCAACTCTTCGCATGAGGTGGCCAAAGTTTTGGAGTTTCAGCTTTAGCATCATTCCTTCCAAAGAACACCCGGGGCTGATCTCCTTCAGGATGGACTGGTTGGATCTCCTTGCAGTCCAAGGGACCCTCAAGAGTCTTCTCCAACACCACAGTTCAAAAGCATCAATTCTTCGGCGCTCAGCTTTCTTCACAGTCCAACTCTCACATCCATACATGACCACTGGAAAAACCATAGCCTTGACTAGACGGACCTTTGTTGGCAAAGTAATGTCTCTGCTTTTCAATATGCTATCTAGGTTGGTCATAACTTTTCTTCCAAGGATATTAGAGAACAACAACAAAAAATCCTGCCAACTCTTCAGAACATGATTTCATAAAACAAAGGACAATTCAAAGCCAAAAAGGTGGCAGGATATAATCAATGGCACTGACATAATGAAAGATGGGGGTGGGGGGGTGTACATAATAATGGTGTCTGCCATAACTGTAAAGTCCTGTGATGTATATGCATCAATCAGTGGACTACCGCTTCCTGTTGTGCTTGTCCATCCCTGGCCTCTGAGAATCCGGCCATACATGTTTTGAGTGGGAAAAGGTTGTTACTGTGGTGAGCACTGAACCCTGCAACTCTGTCATTCTGAGGGGGTCCCAAGTGTCTCAGACTTGCTCTCCCTAAAGTTAATTGTCTTTTTGTGTGTGTGATTAACCAGGAGCCAAATTGGGCTTGAACTGACTTGAGAGTTACAATCCACATAGCAGATTTGGTATTACTCCCCTACCCCCACCCCCACACACACTCACACAGCCAAAGGACACACGCTCCTCCAAGTCATTGCCATATACACATCAGCAAGTCAACCCCCCTGACACATACATACTTCTAGTTCACTGAACTCAATTTAGGGACCAATTTTTGCTCACTGATCCTTCTCAGGGGTGGATAGTGGTCTTTGTTCTGCTCTGACCCCATCTGTTGGCAGTGATCTTCAGGGAGCCCTATTCCTTCCTCTCCAATTCTATGAAAATACGCTCAGCACGGCTCCAGTTCCTCATGGGCTCCTGGACTTTTCAGAGGGCTGGGACTAAGGGATGCAGAAGATTCTTTTAAAGCCTGGGCTTCTGGGTCCCAGGAGGGAATTAGGATCATGTTATCATAATGAGGAGAAGTAATTGCCAGGCCATTACAGAGGCAGCCTCTCCATCTTGGAGAAAATCTGTGAGTTAAAATCCACCCAGAATCTCTCCCCTTTGCCTCATGCTGAACTCTGTCCACTGGCATCTCAGCAGGAGCTTCCCCTGGGCTGTATGAGAGGAGAGAAAGCCAGACACCCCTCCGAGAACAGGGGCGAGGTCTGCGTAGTGTCTCCAACCTTAGGTGTCGAGCCTGCACCTTGGCATCTGAGGAGACAGCAGACTTGGGACTCAGACAGACATGAGCTCAAAACCCAGATCCACCTCTTCATTGCTGTGTAATCTTGGGATATTTACTAACCTCTCTGAACCTCAGTTTCCACATCTGAAAAATGGGGCTCATTATACCAACCTACAAGGCATGTTGAAAGGGATCAACATGTAAACTGCTGCCTAACGTAGTCCTGGGATGGGGCTAGAAGCAAGGTGCTCTCTCTCTTGAGGGAAAAAGGGTACGATGAGTCCACGCCGAGCTTCACCCGATTCTTGGTGACCCCACCATGGCCATGGCCCAGCCTGCAAGCCCAGTGGCATCTCACCAGGCAGATTGACACTTGCCTGATCCAGCTCTGGGGAGTTACCAGGTGAGGGGCACCAGGTGAGGGGAACTGGCAGAGAGCCCCTGGGTCAGACAGGAGGACACCCGTGCAGAGTCAGCAGGTGGGGGTGACTTGGTTGCAACGGTCTTCCCAGAGCTGCACGCTGTGAGTGCATTGTGAGCAGCAGCACCTCTTCTCTGCCTGCACCCAGGCCTCGGGCTGGCTAGTTCAACTCATTCAGCTGCTGATGGCTGCTCTGGGCCGGCCTGGGGCAGGGGCAGTGCCCCGGCGACCCTAAGGGGTCTGCAGGCTTGGGAAGAAGGGGCAGAGTGTGGAGAAGACATCCTGCAGAGAAGGGGGAGGCACAGCCCCATCACTGTCTCGGATTGATGAGGATGCAGAATCTGTTGGCCTTGCTCCCTCCTTGGCTCCTCTTCCACCCCTGTGGCCGCTTCTTCCTGTGACGGGGAGGGCAGGCAAGGCCTGACCTGCACTCAAAGTGGAAGCCACCCTTTCTCTGGGGCCAGCTAAAGTGCCAGCCACAAGGGTGTGTTCATGGGAGTGTGTATGGTAGAGGGAGTTCAAAGCTCCTTCCTGCGTCTGGGATTTCTGTGTAGACTCAGGACCACTCTCCCATCTTCTGTGGATCCGTCTGTACCGGGAGTCATGGCCCCTCAGCCTCTCTTCTTTGCTTTCTTCAGTCTACTGGGATTTCATTCTTCGTTTCACTACAGTCATTTGGGATCTGCTGCCCATTCCCTCTGGAGAAGGCAATGGCACCCCACTCCAGTACTCTTGCCTGGAAAATCCCATGGACAGAGGAGCCTGGTAGGCTGCAGTCCCTGGGGTTGCTAAGAGTCGGACACGACTGAGCGACTTCACTTTCACTTTTCACTCTCATGCATCGGAGAAGGCAATGGCAACCCACTCCAGTGTTCTTGCCTGGAGAATCCCAGGGACGGGGGAGCCTGGTGGGCTGTCATCTCTGGGGTCGCACAGAGTCGGACATGACTGAAGCGACTTAGCAGCAGCATCCCATTCCCTCTGTGCCCTCAAGTCTAGCCCCCCACAGGCCTCTATGTGACAACCTTGCCTCCACTGAACATTCGAAATAAGAAAAGGGAGGAGAACACGCTGCAGGGTTTTAGAGGAGGATGCTGTCCTGGGGCAGGAGACTGGGGCCTCCAGGCAGGGCCTGCATTCGAGCCGGGCCTTGAAGGATGGGTACCATTTTGATATGAGAGAGGGAGATGATGGGTGGGAGGGCATCATTCTAGGGCTGCTGCCTGGGTCTCCTGGCCAATGTAGGAGCTCACTTCCCTGACCCCTGAGACACAGGCCCAGGAACTGGTCCCAGGGATTCTCTAGGGAGGATTCTCTTCACCATGCACCCACCCTGGAGATTGGAGACTCTGCCATCCACCTCTGAGCCTCAGTAGCCCCTTCCACCTGGGAAAAAAGAGGAGAAAGTCGACTCCAGTGCCTAGTGTTCCCAGGTCCTGCCCCCAGGGCGGCCCAATAGACTTCAGCTGTTGTTTTTTTTTCGGGGGGGCAGGGGAGTTGTTTGGTTTTTGTTTATTGCTATACTCAAAGGCAAGAGCTGGATCATCCAAAAAGCAAGAGAGTTCCAGAAAAAACATCTATTTCTGCTTTATTGACTATGCCAAAGCCTTTGACTGTGTGGATCACAATAAACTGTGGGAAATTCTGAAAGAGATGGGAATACCAGACCACCTGACCTGCCTCTTGAGAAACCTATATGCAAGTCAGGAAGCAATAGTTAGAACTGGACATGGAACAACAGACTGGTTCCAAATAGGAAAAGGAGTACATCAAGGCTGTATATTGTCACCCTGCTTATTTAACTTCTATGCAGAGTACATCATGAGAAACGCTGGGCTGGAAGAAGCACAAGCTGGAATCAAGATTGCCGGGAGAAATATCTGAGGTTACTCAGACATGCAGATGACACCACCCTTATGGCAGAAAGTGAAGAGGAACTAAAAAGCCTCTTGGTGAAAGTGAAAGAGGAGACTGAAAAAGTTGGCTTAAAGCTCAACATTCATAAAACTAAGATCATGGCATCTGGTCCCATCACTTCCTAGGATATAGATGGGGAAACAGTGAAAACAGTGGCAGACTTTATTTTTGGGGGCTCCAAAATCACTGCAGATGGTGACTGCAGCCATGAAATTAAAAGACGCTTACTCCTTGCAAGGAAAGTTATGACCAACCTAGATAGCATATTGAAAAGCAGAGATATGACTTTGCCAACAAAGGTCCATCTAGTCAAGGCTATTGTTTTTCCAGTGGTCATGTATGGATGTGAGAGTTGGACTGTGAAGAAAGCTGAGCGCTGAAGAATTGATGCTTTTGAACTGTGGTGTTGGAGAAGACTCTTGAGAGTCCCTTGGACTGCAAGGAGATCCAACCAGTCCATCCTGAAGGAGATCAGCCCTGGGATTTCTTAGGAAGGAATGATGCTAAAGCTGAAACTCCAGTACTTTGGCCACCTCATGCAACGAGTTGACTGTTTGGAAATGACTCTGATGCTGGGAGGGATTGGGGGCAGGAGGAGAAGGGGACAACAGAGGATGAGATGGCTGGATGGCATCACCGACTCGATGCTTATGAGTTTGGGTGAAGTCCAGGAGTTGGTGATGGACAGGGAGGCCTGGTGTGCTGTGATTCATGGGGTCGAAAAGAGTTGGACACAACTGAACTGAACTGATACTCCAAGGCATGTGGGATCTTAATTCCCAACCATACATCAGACCCGTGTCCCCTGTAATGGACGTGTGGAGTCTTAACCACCAGGAAAGTCCCTTCAGCTGTTTTTGAAAAGAGAATTTCCCTGGAAAGCAGGTTCAACCTACTCTCTGGATTCAACTTTGAGGATTTTTCTTTACTTTGTTTCCCTTCATTGGTTTGCTTTTATGTTTATAGGTGGGGATACAAAAACTCCCATCTAATATCCAGACATTCAGTTTGAAATTTTGCTAGTAACAATTTCTCCTTTTGAAACACTGAGTTTTAATTATTAAGCATTTTGCCCATGGAATTTGAGCCAACTAGAACCATTTGATCTCAGCGACTTTTAACTAGATATTTCATTCAAGAGTCATTAGATTCAGATATAATTAGAATGAAAACAGCATGCCAATGGGGATTTGTTAATAACTATTCACTTATTTATTCATTCATATATATTTTGTCAAACCATTGGTTTAGATCATTTTCATTCTTTGTTACTTTTTCCCTCTTTATTTTCAGTAATCATTTATTGAGAGCCTTCTATGAACTAGGCTCTGCTAGGTGCAGGGAGACAAAAACACAGTCCCATCCCCAGGGAGATATTTATTTACTCCACAGATGTTTATGTAATAGCCATGCATTGTACAGGACCCTGGAGCTCACAATCAGGGCAGAGAGGCATATAATTAAGCATATAATTAAGTGCTTTACAATAGCATGTGTTAGGTACTTTTCTTAGAGGTATACAGAAGTTCCCCTGGGGCTAAAAAAGAAATGTAATAGCTACGATTCTTTTTTTTTTTTTTTTCAAGATGTAGAAACCCATCTCCAGCTGATTCAAGCTAGAAAGGGAATATGTTGTCTTCTATAACTGAGAAGTCCATACTGGCTTCAGGCACTGCTGGATCAAGGCATGTAGATAAGGTCATCTGTAGTTGCTTCTCCCCCTCCCACAGCTTTGTCTTCCTAGATCTTGGCTTCACTATTGGGCAAACTTTGCCCATGAGGTAGCAGAGCTCACCAACCTCAGCTTTCCCCATCCTACTGATTTGGCAGTCCTAGCAGAAAGAATGGCACCCCACTCCAGTACTCTTGCCTGGAAAATCCCATGGGCAGAGGGGCCTGGTGGGCTGCAGTCCATGGGGTCGCTAGGATTCAGACACAACTGAGCGACTTCACTTTCACTTTTCACTTTCATGCATTGGAGAAGGAAATGACAACCCACTCCAGTGTTCTCGCCTGGAGAATCCCAGGGACAGGGGAGACTGGTGGGCTGCCGTCTATGGGGTCGCACAGAGTCGGACACGACTGAAGCGACTTAGCAGCAGCAGCAGCAGCAGAAAGAAAGTGTGTCTTTCCTAATGGTTCCCACAAAAGCCCTCAGATGGTCCTTGACTGGACCAGAATTGAATCATGTGCTCTGCTCTCAACATCAATATACAGCTAGATGATATTCTTACTGGCCAGGCCCGGGTCACATAGCTATCTGTTCTACCCAAACCTCTGACTGGAAGTGGAAAAGAAGTGGTTCACCAAAGGAATACCAGGTCACTCGGAAGACAGAAACAAAAAATGTCCTCCTAAAAGGACTCAGTCTTCCATCACAGTAGAGGGGCTACTTGGAGGACTCAGATGAATGAGTCCCAGATGGTATGACTTTGGAGTTGAACTGAAGGGTGAGCAAAAGTTTATCACCGATGTGGAGCCAGAAAGAGCCCTGATGTGTTGGCAGCATTGCAGGTGGAGTGCAGGGTGCAAGAAAGCAAGGGCAGGAGACGAGGTCTGAGATGAGCACAGGAAGAGCATGGGTCGTAAAGAACTTCGTTCCCACGTTCATATATGGGGAGAGGATTCCGTAGACTAAAGAAAGCTATTGAAGTATTTTAAGCAGAGAAGGAACATGATCACCCTGAATCTTAATTGGGTTCATAGAAGGTTCAGAAGCCAGCTGTAAAACTCGGTGACTACTCAGCCAAGAGATCATCCAGCCTTGAATTATGGTAGTTGTAAAGGGATGGAGCAGAGACAGTGATCTCAGAAAACACCTCAGACACAGAGCCAGCTGCTTTGGGGGCGTCATTGGAAAGGAGGAATGAAGGCAGAAGAGGAGTCTGGGGTGAATCCCGTTTCTGGCTTGATGGCTGTGGTAGGGTCATTCAGCAGAGGAACACAGGGGAAGGAGCAGGGCCAGGGGGTGGTCATGCTTGCTGGCCTCCCCGGCATGAAATGGGCACAGAGAGGGAAGTTAAGGCCACAGCAAGGAAGAAGGTACAGGGACACAGTTGCCCTTGGTTATTGATACACACTGTTTGCGATGAGACTAGTGGAGATGGTCATGGGACAGGAATAACTGTGGCTGAAAAGTTTGGTGTTTAAGTATGTATTCTGGCAGGGCCTTGAGAAGCCATCCTCAGGATCAGCACCAGCAGCATTATCAGCAGTGTCTCCTTTCAACATCTCAGTCAGCCTTACCACCTCCATCTTCCCTGCCAGCATCTTTCTGTCATTATTCATTCATTCAAACTACTTAAGCCCTTCCATTGTCTGACAGTGAGCCTGGCATTGGGAATACAGGGGTGGAGAAAACAAATGAAGTCTCTGTTTTTGCGGGACTTCTGGTCTACTCTGGGGAGACTGCTGTGAAAAAAAGAATCACAGAATATATGTAAAATACAGCTGTGATGAGTACCACGAAGGAAATGAACAGGATGGGGAATAATAGCTCTGGAGACCTTAAGTAAAAGGGGTTGGGCCGGCCTCTCTTGGGGGACAGGATCTAAGATTAAGACTTGAGAAGGAGCCACCGTGGGAGGCACTCAGGATCAGCATTTCAGGCAGCGGGAATTACACGTGTAAAGACCCATGTCACAGTGCCCTATTTTCCTTTGAACTTCATACAGGCAAGTGGTGTAAGGTCTATGCCTGTTCTCTGGGGTTTCAGTCTGTTTGAATATCAGGAGCAAGGCAGGGTCAAGGTCTTAGGCTGGCAGAGATGGTGCATGCCTGAGGCTGTTAAGCCAGTGGCACCCGGAACTGGCAAGGGGATGGGCCTGTTCCAGCCGAGACTCAGAACCTCCTGCCTCCCTGTGGGTCTGTGACAACCTCACTTCCCTCTCCTTTCCTGCCACATCACAATGCTTTAAACCAGCCCGAGAAGCTGTTCTCTTCTGATGGAGCCCATGAAATTACATCTGTTCTTTCCATCAGGAGCAAGGCCATAAATAACCAGCCCTTTAAAATCTCATCTCCCGTATCTCTCGGAGTTGGAAGTGGCATTACGGGCTCTGCAGCTGAGCAGTGGGAAAGGATTAGAGCCCTGGCATGCTGCTGGCAGCCCGGGCCCAGAGATCTGGAGCGCAAGGCTGGGGCTTCTGCACGCACCACATGACTTTCTTGTTTGCGTCGCTGAGAACTTGTTCTCAGAAAGAGAACACGAGCTGCAGCTGGACGGGGCAGGAAGCGAGCCGGGGTCGTCCGCTGTCGGCATAGCGTCTCCTCTAGAGCCGGCGACTTGGCCAAGTTCTGTGTGTGGGAAGCCGAAGTCGGGCAGCTGGCCTGCACCCCGTGGGTCCGACTGCGTGCAACAGGTTGGTAATAAGCACGGCGTCTGCGTGGCGGCCCGTGCCAGGACCGTGAAGGGCACCAGACAGTGAGATGCTCTTGTCGACCTCTCTGGAGGAGCTGCCAGATGCCCGATGGAGCCGCGAAGACAGATGGAAGGTGCTGTTCTGGGCCCTTCCAGAGGCCCCTCGTCCTGGCATGATCCGCCTTCCAGAATGATGTTAGTGCATTCAGAATGTTCGAGGCCCCAGTCCTGGTCTCCTTCCCACTTGGCCACGGATGTTTGTTCTACGTGCTCTTGGTGTTACCTAGCCCGTGTTTCACTCTGGTTTTTGCCTGTCCCTTGCTTTTACAACTTCTCCCGGCTCCCTAAGACTGACCTAGTTCTGTCCCTGAGCTTATACTTCTTGTAATCCCAGTTTCTCCTCATCCAGTCGCTGATGTGCGACACCCACAACTCACCAGAGAAGCAAGATGCAAGCGGAAAACTAGCATTTGATAATCTGATGAAGTGGCAAATGGCGTTAGACTCAATGGACTTTGTCATTTGGGAAGGGAGAAGGCAGGCTTGGTTTGAACAAAATGGAGAGACTTGGTGGGATAGTAGAACTCCAGCGTCTCTGGGAAATTCTCATCTAAGTTCTTGGAAGAGCAGTCTGTCCTGGCTGCCTCTAAGTGTTCTGTCCCCAGTAACTTCTACCTACTTCACCATGGCTTCTACCCCCAGCCTCCCCCTGAAACTATTCCCATTAAGATCATCATCAGAGAACCAGCCCCCGACCCCAAACACTACCACTTCCGATGCCAAAGCCAAAAGCTCATCTTCAGGTGTCGCCCTGCTGGATACTTCTGCATTCCTTTACACTGTTGCTTACTGCTCCTTCCAGAACTTTCCTTTTCTCTTTTTTTCTTTCTGAGGCTGCTCGCTATGATTTTTCTAGACCTCTCTGACCATTCCTTCTCTGTCTTCTTCAATGACCACAAGATTCTGTTCTCACCTAACTGCTCTGCCCATCCCCCCATGTTCTTCCTGGGTTAGCTTATCTGCTCCCGTGGTTTCAGATAAGCCACCTGTCTGTTTACAGGTCTCAAATGTGGCTCCCTAGCCTGTCCTCCCCACTGAGTATCAGGCTTTGGAGCCAAGTACTTATTGGACAACTCTCCCTTCATGTCTCACCAATGCCTCCAATTCAACAGGTCCCATCTTCATTTATAACTGATGATTAAAGTGGGCAGGGTTTGTTTCCTTTCTTGGTTTATGGCACTACCCTCTACCTAGTCAACCACAGCTCTGGGAATCATCCCTGTCTAATCCCTGTCTCTCACCAGTCACATTCAGTTAATTGCGAAGTTCCCCCCAATGAACCTCCTGTGCATATCTTTACAGTCTTGACTACCACTCCCCCAGTTCAGCCCATCGTCTTTTCTTCTTTGTGGGTTATAATAGCCTCCTTGCTGATCACTCAGCTTCTTGGCACTCTCCAATTCATCCTCCCCACTGCTACCAGAATGGTTTAATTAAAATGCAGATCTGACATGCTAAGCCCCAGGCAAAAGCTTTCAATCATCTTCCATTGTCTACAGAATAAAATCCCAGCCCTTGATAGGCCCTTCTTGATCCAGCCCTTGCCTGCCACCCCAGCCTCATCCCTTGCCACTTCCTTCTTTGAACTCCATTAACCCTGACACTCAGTAGTATCACACCACAAAGGTTTATTTCCTGCTCATGCTACACGTCTGTTCTGGGAGTCTCTCTAATCCACGTAGTCATACCCAGGAGTATCCAGGATCTAGAATCTTGTAGATCCACTATCTGGAGTATGTTGGCCTTGTCCAATGGTATAGCAGGCAAAGAGAGTGGCGAATCTAGCATGGGCTTTTCACTGCCTCAGCCCAGATACAATACATATCACTCTCACTCACATTTCATTGGCCATAAATAGTCATATGGAGTAAGTCAGACCGAGAAGGAGAAACACAGCATGACATCCCTTATATGAGGAATCTAAGAAGAAAAGATACGAATGAAATTATTTATTATACAAAACGGAAACAGACTCACAGACTTAGTTGCCAGAGGGCAAGGAGCGGGGAAAGGGATAGCTGGGGAGTTTGGGATGGACGTGTACACACTGATATATTTAAAATGAATAACCAACAAGGTCCCACTGTATAGAACAGAAAACTCTGCTCTAGACATGGTGGCACCTGCATGGGAGGGGAGTCTGGGGAAGAATGGATACATGTATATGTATGGCTGAGTCCTTTGCTGTCCACCTGAAACTGTCACAACATTTTTAATCAGTTATACTCCAATACAAAATAAAAAGTTAAAAAAAAAAAGAAATATTCACATGGTTCAACCTAACCATAAGGGAGCCTGGGAACATGATAGCAGATGAAATGACTGGTGAGCGCGTCTGTCTGCCACACTTCAAATTTCAGTAGACAAATGCCCTAGCTCTTGTCAAAGAACAGCCTTTCCTTTATGCTGCAGATCTGTTCTTCTCTAAAGATTTCCCTGCTGGAATCATCTTTTTTTTTTTTTTTTTTGCACTCATCATTTTTTTTCTTCCCTATCAAACATTGTTTAATGTTTAAGAACATAGAGACGTGTTCTGTATCTACCATCTGAAGTCAAAAACAGCACGCCCCAAACTCCCCCATCACTCAGCTCCACCGTGCTACCACACTTGCTGAGACAGATCCCTTTCTCAGTATCTGCCCCACCTGCCACTGAAGCTGACCTTCTGCCCCACCTGCCACGAAAGCTGACCTTCTGCCCCACCTGCCACTGAAGCTGACCTTCTGCCCCACCTGCCACTGAAGCTGACCTTCTGCCTCACCTGCCACTGAAGCTGACCTTCTGCCCCACCTGCCACGAAAGCTGACCTTCTGCCCCACCTGCCACTGAAGCTGACCTTCTGCCCCACCTGCCACGAAAGCTGACCTTCTGCCCCACCTGCCACTGAAGCTGACCTTCTGCCCCACCTGCCACGAAAGCTGACCTTCTGCCCCACCTGCCACTGAAGCTGACCTTCTGCCTCACCTGCCACTAAAGCTGACCTTCTGCCCCACTTGCCACGAAAGCTGACCTTCTGCCCCACCTGCCACTGAAGCTGACCTTCTGCCCCACCTGCCACTGAAGCTGACCTTGGAAAGTGACCAGTGTCACTGCCCCATCTTCATGTGACGTGGCTTCTTGGCAACATGCAACATGGGCCATCTACCCTTAAGCTAGTTCCTTCTCTTGGCTGCCTTCAACCCATAGCTAGCTGCCTATGGCCATTCCTTCTCTGTCACCTCTGCTGTCTTCTGCATGGTTCAGCCTCTGTCCACCCTTTATATGTGGACTGTGCAGGGGGTCCTGGGACCCTCTTCTTCTCCATTCACCCTCTTTCCCAGGTAATCTCGATGAATCACAGGTTGACTTTCAATATGACCTACACACCAATGACTCTCAATGTAAATGTTCAGCCCTGAGGGACCTTTTTGGGATCCATATATATGAACAGGAATCTCAAACTCTTAATGGAATCTCAAAATGAACACTTCAAAGCAGACTTTTTTTAATTGTGGTAAAATAATGTTAAATTGGCGATTTTAATCATGTTTAAGTGTATGATTCAGTGTCACAAAGTACATTGGCATTGTTATGCAAAGAGCCCCACTGTCCATCTACAGAACTTCCCTCACCTTCCCAAAGCCAAACTCTGAACCCATTAAACGTAACTCCCCTTCACCTCCCATTCTCTGGTAACCACCTTCTACTTTCTATCTCTATGGATTCAGCTACTCTAGGTACTTCCTACAAGAGGAATCATACAATATTCTTTTTGTGTTCAGTTCAGTTCAGTCACTCAGTTGTGTCCGACTCTTCGTGACCCCATGAACCGCAGCACGCCAGGCCTCTCTGTCCATCACCAACTCCCGGAGTTTACCCAAACTCATGTTCATTGACTCTGTGATGCCATCCAACCATCTCATCCTCTGTTGTCCCCTTCTCTTCCTGCCTTCAATCTTTCCCAGCATCAGAGTCTTTTCAAATGAGTCAGCTCTTGCATCAGGTGGCCAAAGGATTGGAGTTTCAGCCTCAACATCAGTCCTTCCAATGAACACCCAGGACTGATCTCCTTTATGATGACTGGTTGGATCTCCTTGCAGTCCAAGGGACCCTCAAGAGTCTTCTCCAACACCACAGTTCAAAAGCATCAATTCTTCAGCGCTCAGCTTTCTTCATAGTCCAACTCTCACATCCATACATTTTGTGTTAGCATAGTGTTTTCAAGGCTCATCCCTATTATAGCATGTATCAGAATTCCATTCCCTTTTAAGGCTGAATAATATTCCATGGTCTGTATGTAGCACATTTTGTTTATTTACTTACTCATCTGTCTGTGGACATAGGACATTTCCTTCCTGCCACTGTGTCCTCTCCCGGCCTTCTCCACCTCTATTTAATCTCCAGAGGAATCTGCTCTGCTCCTTCTGTGCCACCAGCATCTGTCTGCTCAAGGGCTTTGCTTCCCAGCTTCTACCCCTTCTGTAATCCACTCTTCATACAGCAACTGTAGGAGCTGATGTTTACACATCACATTATCTCCCCCCTACTTAAGGGGGGAGCTTTCCGTCGAGTCGGATACAACTGAGTGACTTCACTTTCACTTTTCACTTTCATGATTGGAGAAGGAAATGGCAACCCACTCCAATGTTCTTGCCTGGAGAATCCCAGGGACGGGGAGCCTGGTGGACTGCCGTCTATGGGGTCACACAGAGTCAGACATGACTGAAGCGACTTAGCACAGTTTTCCATCACACTTAGAACCAAATCCTACAAGATCTACACTATTGGGTTCCTGCCCACCTCTTTGACTTCCATCCAATCACCCACGCCCACTCACTGTGCCTCAGATACACTCACCTTCCTCCTGTCCCATGGATGGGCCAAGCAGATTCCCTTCTAGGGTCTCTGCACTAGCTGTTTCCAGGGTTTGAGACCCTCTTTCTTCATAGTTAAAAGAACAAAGAAACACACACACACACAAAGACCTCTGCAGTTTTGAAATGCAGAGTTCAATTTAAATTTCCCCTCCTTAAAATAAGACTTTCTCTGCCCATGCAACCTAAAGGAACCCCTCACTCTATCATGACATCTTGTTTTATTTGAGGTATTTGTGAAGCTCTGGTGTTTTCTGGCTTTTGTATTTGTCTCTTTTCTATCCTCTCCCTTCCCCGCCACTGCATACAGAACCTGGAAAGCTACAAAGGCAGGACTTGGCACTTAGTAGGTGTCCAAGAGTGGTTTGTTGGGAGGAGAAGCCTACTCGTGCCTCACCAGTAACAATGTCCTGTGGCTAATTGCAAAGGTTAACATGGAGCCTCTCCACCAAGTATTTTAAGTAATAACCTTCCTGGGGGACATTTGCAAATTAGCCCTGACTCTTGCTGATTACTCATCCTAAACTCAGTCTGATTAATAATTAATCAGCAAACTGCTTGGCCAGAGCAGGCTGATCAGTGCTAGAAAGGATCTTAAATTATGCAAGTCACTTGGCCAGTCTTAAAAAAAATAAAAAAGCTCAGCAGTCGGCAGACTTGGAGAGGTTTGATTGCAACGTGAGATTAGGTTTCTCAGTTGTTGTTTTTCCTTTTTGCCTTTTTTTTTTTTCCCTTTTGACTAAGAAATCAATTAGGCTCAAACTTGCCACCTCAGAGAGACATTATGTAGCACAGAAATAGAAATGTGTTAAATATCACTCTCTTTTTTGTTCCTTCTCCCTTCAAAAGAGTTTTGGTCTGGGAGACAGAGGTTAAAATTAGCCAGTTTGTTAAGCAAATGCCTGTCTGGCACCTGATGTCAATTTCTGCAGCCACATCAGTTTCAGCCTCCCCTTCCTTCCTCTGAGCAGCAGCACACTGGGCCTGGCAGGAAGAAGTGATGAGTGCTGCTCACTCCGCCTGCCCCAGGGTTGGGGCAGAATCAATTTGCCAGCAACCTGTCCCACCAGGAGTCCTTCTAGTCCTCTTTACCTCCTGCCTACCAACCCCAGGGAGACAGGGAAAAAGGCAATCAGGGTGATGAATGGGCCCCCACTGTAGGCATGAACTCTGCGACCTCCAGGAACCCTCTTTTCTATCCTCAGTCTGCAACCTCCATCCTCCAAGTCTGGTCCTCCATATGGCTTCATCTTTCTCCTCCAGATCCCTCTTCTGGTCACTGGTGACATGGCCAAGGGGGAGATTCAGAGTGATCCACTGATGTTGATCTCTGGGCCAGAGGGAAGCCAGGGATATAGGATGTAGAGCAGTTAGTGCAACCTCGATGCCCGTTAGAACCAACACCCAGATCCGTTAAGTCAGAACACCCAGAGGTGGGAGCCAGTCATCAGTGTTTGTAAAGCTCCCATGGGGTCCCCGTGTGCCCTAAAGTGGAGGATCACAAACTGGTGGAGGGTGGGTGGCTTGGGGGAAAGAGATGATGAAGGCCATCAAACAGTGAAGTGGGAAGTGGGCTTCTCAGAAGTTGACTGTCTTCCCCAGAAACTGAGAACATCTGTCTTGTGATGGGCAGGGTGAGGGGGGAAGCGGTGGTCAGAATGGCAGCTTCCAGGAGCCCCTAAACCCCTGATCTCTCTCACTTCTACCCCTGATTTAAAAAAAAATACCCTCTAGGGACTTCCCTGGTGGTCCAGTCGCTAAGACTTTGTGCTTCTAATGCAAGGGGCCTGGCTTCAGTCCTGGTCAGGGAACTAGACCCAAATGCAGCGTAGAGTCTGCACTGTTGTAACTAAAGATCCCGTGTGCTACAGCTTGGACCTGGTGCAGCCTAATAAATTTTTTAAAAAATTGAAAAGAACACCCTCTAGAATGCAGCCCTTGTTTCCCAAATTGTGATGCACTACCCAATTCCCTGAATCAAAAGAGTTGCCTTGAAGGCAGTAGGGAATGCAGATTCAATCCTACCCTAGAGGACTAGCTCCAAAATTTCTGACGATTGGGCCCAAATTCAGTGTAACTATTCTCTCAGGTGTTCTGAAATAGATGCAAGTTTGAGAGCCACACTCGGCCTCAACAAAATTCCTGCCAGGGCAATAATAGGGAAGGGGTGGATTTTTGCCCATTAAGAAATGCTTGATGATCTTATGAATGGCTCCATTATTAGATTTCTTGGCACAGAAGTTCCCAGATTATATTTGACTTACATGTTTGGTTTTGGTTTAGGCACAAGGCTGGACAAGCACATCTGTTTCCTAAAACAAAGCTCGCTGACTCCTAACGGACTTTATGAATTTATTTAACAAGGGTTTTTTGCCTGCCTGCTCTGTGCCAGGTTCTTATCCTGCTCTGTGATATGCCCTGTGGTTACAATGATGAACTAGAAAGCCTCAACCCTGGGACTTTGAAGGCTAGCCTCTCTCCTTGTCTCCTGGTGGAGGCCCACGAGAAGGCGGTCTCCTTTCTGAAACTGTGAGTTGTGGTAGCATCTCTGCCTCCCCTCCTCCAGCTCCCTGCACTGCCCCTTCACTGCCCGGGTCCTGCTGAGCCGGCACCTGCCATGGCTTCTCTAGCATCCTTCTCCCACCATGAACACTTGAAGAGCATCCACTGAGTCCAGCATCCCCGAATCCTCAGGGCTCAGCCAAAGTCCTGGCAACAGGCAGGCATCAACGTTTGCTGATGGTTTGTTGAATACCTGGAGCCTCTGACACCTTAGAGTCTCAGCACCTTCCTCACCACCCCATCTCACCACCACCAGGAAGGAAGGCAGGCGGCACCTCATCCCACCTCGCCTCGCCTCAGAGCCCTTTGGCAAGGGGACAGATATCAGGATAAATTAGCAGCCAAATATGTTGGTTGCCTCTGTGAGCCAGCTATTTCCTGGGCTGAATGACATCACCGTTAGTTGTTTTACCTTACCATTATTTATTTACAATTTTGTGGCTGTGCTGGGTCTTCGCTGTTGCGAGAGCTCTTCTCCCGTCGTGGCGAGTGGGGACTACTCTCTAGCTGTGGTGCATGATCATCTCGTTGCAGTGGCTTCTCTTGTTTTGGTGCACAGGCTCTAGGGTGCCTGGGCTTTCGTAGTTGCGGCTCCCAGGCTCAGGAGCACAGGCTCTAGAAGCTGGGGTGCACTGGCTTAGTTGCTTCAGGGCATGTGGGATCTTCCCGGATCAGGGATGGAACCCGGGTCTCTGCATTGCAGGCAAATTGAATGTCATTGCACTTACTACCTCACTGAACCTTCACCAGCATCTATGAGTGTGGAATCATATCTTGTAGAAGAAGACACTGAACCTCAGAGGCTCAGCATCCTCCCCACTGCACCCTCTCCTCTGCATCTGGGTTCTGCCTGATCCATTCCCTGTGCATGCCCTAGGCCACTGCTCCTGGGAGTGCTCCTTGCCTTTGGAGCAGGCTCTCGTGTGTTCTGTCTGGCCTCTTGGAGTCTCTGATTAACTTCTCCTTCCTGCCTGAATATACCTTCAGGGGTGGAATGATCTTTATGTGCTAGGGGCTGTCAGGCACTGTGCCAAGGGTCTCACATGCATTATCTCATTCATTCCCTACAAAACTCTTGTAAATTATATACCATCATCCCTATTTTTTAGGTGGAAAAACTTAAAAGACTCCACAAGGTAAAGACACCTGTGAAAAGTCATACAGCTAGCAAGCATTTGAGCCAGGAATTGGACACTGTCCCCGCCAGACTCTGAGTTCTGGTTTCCCCCTTCTCTTCTGTTCCTTGAGCTCTGATTCATTTTCTGCCCTGACTGCATCATTCAAGTGGCTTTTTGGCTCGCTCTTCTTGAGTCTTGGGTCCTCTCTGTCCTTTCTCCGAGGGTCTGTAGAGAGTCAGTCCTGTGTCCCAGCCAGCAGAGGGCGGCCCCTGCCCACTGTGCACCACTGATCCTCCAGGATTGCATCTCCCACCCCATTCTCATGTCCCAGGACAGTCCCCACTGCAGCAAGTCCCTGGCTCTTGAACTAAGCATTCAGTTTTGCCTAGAATTATACTGGAGTCTGGCATCCTAAAAGAAGTCAGTCCTGAATATTCATTGGAAGGACTGATGCTGAAGCTGAAACTCCAATACTTTGGCCACCTGATGCGAACTGACTCATTGGAAAAGCCCTGATGCTAGGAAAGATCGAAGGCACGAAAAGAAGGGGATGACAGAGGATGAGATGGTTGGATGGCATCACCGACTCAATGGACTTGAGTTTGAGCAAGCTCTGGGAGTTGGTGATGGACAGGGAGGCCTGGCGTGCTGCAGTCCATGGGGTCGCAAAAAGTCGGACATGACTGAGCGACTGAATTGAACTGAACTGGCTCTATTCCTTTCTCTTTTTTTTTTTTTGGTTTAGTTGCTAAGTCATGTCCAGCTCTTTCAACCCCGTGGACTGCAGCCTGCCAGGCTCCTCTGTCCATGGGATTTTTCCAGGCAAGAATACTGGATTGGGTTGCCATTTCCTTCTCCAGGGGATTTTCCCAACCCAGGGCTCGAACGAAGGTCTCCTGCACTGCAGACAGATTCTTTACCAACTGAACCAGCAGGGAATCCCAGGGCTCTGTTCCTGCAACAGGATATTGAGGCTCACGGGCTGCTTCCCATGTGGAGAGTTGGGGTAATGTGGCTTCTGCCCCCACGTTTCTCCCTTCTGTCAGTTCCCCTCCTGCAGTCTTTTCTGCCAGCTCCACTATGATGTGAGACCTCCTTGAAGGATGTTTGTGCCTGGCAAACCTGGAGAATGTTTGTCCAAGGGGCATCTGGGTTGCTAACTCCCAAGCTGGTGCTGAGCACCCCCAGCACCGTGCTGGGTCCCCAGTAGGCTTGATCCTCCTACTTGGATGCTGTTGGCTGTTCCCCAGGAAGTCTCAGCTCTAGGTGTTCATGACCCAAGTCAGGAGGTAGCAAGGGCTCCGAGCCCAGGTCTGCTTTGCTGAGAGAGGGGCCACACAGCAGGGTCTCCCCTTCATCATCCCGGGAAAGATCGCCAGGGTTCCCTGCTCACCCCTGAACCTCAAGAAAGGCAGAGTTGAATAAGAGAAAGAGCATGGATTTAGAAGTCCATGTTGGTTTCAGATACCAGCTCTGCTGTCAACTTGCCGGGTGACCTCAGTTAACTTACTCACCCTCTCAGGGCCTTGCAGAGAGTTACAAGAAACATGTGGCAAGAAAGACTTTGAAGGGGACCAGCTTCGCAGCTGTTAAATCCTGCTTGTGTCCTTCCTCTGACCTTGTATGGCTGAGCACCTGGAAGGGCCCCCCTCCCTTCTCCCCCCACCACCCTCCCACTCCCGGAGCCTCCCAGCAGGTGCTCCACGCAGACAGCTGCACAACTCCCTTCAGGTGCTGTGGGTCTCAGCCTCCGCAGCTGATCCGTCAGGCGGCAGCTGCAGACTGGCTCCCAGCGGGAGACCACAGCAGGAGGTCGTCATGACCCTCTGGGCCAGGCAGCTCTGAGGTCCCAAGGCCATTTGGCAGTAACCTCAAGGGCGCGCAGAGACAGACAGGGATGAACAACAGGGCTTTGACCCTCGCTCTGAGCAGGGCGCTCAGCTTTCTGAACTTCAGCGGCCTCAGTTTTATCAGACGGGTGGTGAGTCTCCCCTCACCCTCTCCCTCCCCTACCCCAGCCTTGCACACAGAGACTTCCTAACTCTTCACGTGTGAACACAGCACCACAGACTCCCCTCGAGCAAGAGCCGCCCCCGGCGGTGATTTTTCTGGCATTGGGAGGGTCTGAAGAAAAGACAAGCATTCTTGGTAGAGCATCAGCTACGTGCCAGGCATCTCCACTCATTGCTTCCTGTGCATCTTCAAGTGACTGTGAGAAATGGAGACTGAGCAAGGTCACCCAGCCAGGGTCACAGAGCTGGCAAGTGGCAGGCTGAGCCAGCACCCTTTCCTTCCAACCTCTTGGTCTTTGTGCCCCCCACCCTGTGCCCCTGGATTGGGGTGGGAATTCCAGCTGGAAGGAGACTGAAGGGGGACCCCGAGCCTCCAGCCCTGGCTCCTACTCCTTCCCCTGGTGTGGCTCTTGTCCTTTGAGCTGCGCTTGGCAGAAGCTTCAGGCTAGCTTTCCAGCTTGCCCAGACCTCGACTGCCACGTGCGGCCAGCCCAGCAGATGCCCCGGGAGCACAGGACAGACTGCCCGCAGACTTCTCCTGCAGGAGAGTCCTGTCACTGTAGACAAATGGCCCGTGTCACTCAGCCACATTCTCCCCATCACTGGTCTGTGGCCTGAGTTGTCCAGATAACTCTTTTCATTGGATGCTGTCTTGGCGGATGCCACGAAGGTCCCCGGGCAGTGACAGCCCAGCCATTGCCCTGGCCGAGAGGAGACGCAGGCAGACCTGCTTCCTGACGTCCGCGAGCTGCCCGTCCAGCTCTCACAGTCATCCGGATCTGTCAAGCTCCATCAAGTGATGTTTTCCGCATGAAGGCAAGTGTCCCTTAGGGCTGCGCTCGGAGCTGGAGGCGGCACCCCAGAAGCTGACGTGGCCCCCATCCTTCCACCAGCAGGTTCCTTCGCGGTTGCCCATCTTCTCCCAACCCTTGCCCCACAATGCCCTCTTAAGCTCCCCTACATCCCCCCCAATCCCTCTGCTTGTAGTTACCCTCCCCCAACCCCTCCCCCAGCTCCACCTCCCCCCGGTGCCTTGGCAAGTAATTGCTTTCACAGGGAACCTGACAAATCTCTGGCGACTCCTAGTCCAGCTGGGAAAGATTCATTATTCCATATCTGGAAATAACCAGGCCCATCAGCTCAGGGCTGAGATAACACCAGTGTAAAAGTTCTCCATTCAGGGGAATTAATTAGGATTCCTTATTAAAGATCCAATTAGGCAAAAGGGCATTTTTATCTGTGATAGTCAGCTGCTCCTATTTTTCTAAAGCCATAACTCCACGTTTTGTTTTTTTTTTTAAAGAAAACCAGGGGCTGTGTTTTCCTCTAGAACAATTCACTCAGTGTCAGTTATGTCTTCATCAGGATGTGAAAATAGATTTTCTCATTCAATTTGCAATGCTTTATCTCTTCAGAGTCTGGTAATGACTCCACTATATCCCTTTAGTAAAAACCACAGCCCCAGATGGGTATTTGGGGAGTGGGACGTTTGGTTAGGAGGCTGCAAGAGAAGCAGTGTTTTTCAGCAGCCTGATTTATGGGCTGGCAGGAAATGCCAGCTCTGCCATATTCTGTCCCTGTGACCTTGGGCCAGATGCTTAACCTCTCTGATCTTCAATCTCCTCCTCTCTAAATCTACCTCCCAGGGCCAGGGAGAGAATTAGGAGTCAATTGGTGCAATATAATAAAGTGACTAAGAACCGGCTTTTGACTGCAATGGCCTGACATCAACATAGACCAGCCGGAGTCCTTTGACCAGTTCACCTCTCTGAGCCTTGGTTTTCTCATCTGCAAAACAGGAGAGAATTCCCTCCTCCATGGCACTGGGAAATGAGAACAGGTGAAAGCACTTGCTCATGGAGGGCACTTAATATGTGTTTGTCAAACTGGAATCAACCCACTTTGTATTTCTCTCGAAGAAGCCCCACAAGGATCCCTGGAGAGAGCTGTTCCTGCTCCCAACCCCCCACCCCAAGAAAAGGAAGTTCGTTTTGTCCTGAGTGGGGCATGGATGTTAAGTTCCCTGAGTGCTTCTAAAGTACACCGGGGCTGAAACTCTGTGGCTCTCAAAGGAAGCAGTCCAGAGAGGGGAGGAGTCACCTCTCGACCTCAGAGGTCATCCTGCTCCCCACCCCCCGAGCTTGGGCCCCCATGCCCAAAGTCCACCCAACCATATAGACACGCTTGGTGTAAGTCCCAAAGATATTTTATTTGCATTGTTCAGGATAGCAGCCACAGCCTGTGGATTCTAGGGAAGAGCAGGCCAGGAGGAGCACCAGAATCTGAGGCTTCCAGAAAGCTCGGAAGAAGCGTGCTGTTGCTTCCTGCTTCATTCCATGGGTAATGACCCCGAACCCCAGCATCACTCAGCAGGCACGTGCCAGAGCCAGGGTGGAGGCAGGCTCTCCAAGCAGCCCTGTTTCATCACCGTGGTATTTCCAGGCCGCCTACCCCTGGACCAGCGTGTGCCAGCCTTCATGTGAGACAGTCACAGCAGCATCATCTTTTGTAAGACGTGTGTCCACACAAACCCCGCTTCACAGCATGCTCCTCTCCCGACTGTGTGTCCCGACTCCCCCTTTGCTTGTGTGGCACTCAGTGCCTCAATTTACCCCATAGAGGAGGCCCTTTATCTGCTGGGTCCTCATCTCACCTTTCCTTAATATTCTTTTGCTCTCAGCACTCCATTTTATTTTTTTAACTTTTAATTTTGTATTGGAGTATAGCCGATTAACAATGTTGTGATAGTTTCAGATAGATAGTAAAGGAGACCAGCCATACATATTCATACATGTATCCATTTCTCTCCCAAAACCCCCTCCCGTCCAGGCTTCCACATAATATCGAGCAGAGTTCCCTGTGCTATACAGTAGGACCTTGTAGGTGATCCATTTTAAATACAGCAGTGGGTACATGTCGATCCCAAACTCCCTAGCTGTCCCTTCCTCCCATGCTTCCCCCACTGGTAACCAGAAGTTCATTCTCCAAGTCCGTCCATACCCCACTTTAATGTCCCTGCACCCTCTGCCCTACTCCCTTCCCCACGACCCCTCTGACCTTACCTCCCTCGTCTAGTCCTGCAGCCGCACTGGCTTCCTTGCTGTTGCCTGGACACCAGGCGGGCTCCTCCCACCTCAGGACCTTTGCACATACTGCCCTTTCCACCTGAACGCTCTTCCTCCCAGATGTCACCCCACTCCTCCATGTCCCTCAGGTGTCACCTCTAAGGTCACATTCTCGGAGAGGACTTCCTGACCCCCTATTTAAAAATATGAGTACTTCTTTCTCCTCTTTAAAACGTCTGTATTTTTCTCAGCTGGATTCCCACACCTAAAAGAGGCCTGGACTTTGGGGGTTTCAGTCCTTGGTTCCATCTCTGGAAACAGACCTTACCCCAGGTCCCTGAGGGGGTCAGTGTCACAGAAGTGGCTGTGCCGGTCTCTTAAAGCAACTGTACAGGCAGTTGTGTTCTCAGGATTATTTGTGTCTGTCTGCATACTTCGCCTGGGTCCTCAGGGTCTGCCTTCAGGAGGCGATGCCCTTGAACCTCGCTGAGGCCTCCCGGAGGCAGCCCTGCACAGGACACCCATCCTGGAGACACGTGGTCCTGCTGCCCTTCAGTAGGCGATGCCCTGAACCTCGCTGAGGCCTCCCGGAGGCAGCCCTGTTCAGGACACCCATCCTGGAGACACGTGGTCCTGCTGCCCTTCAGTAAGCGATGCCCTGAACCTCGCTGAGGCCTCCCGGAGGCAGCCCTGTTCAGGACACCCATCCTGGAGACACGTGGCCCTACTGCAGAAGCCTGTTTCTAGAAGAGAACACAGTCTGGGCTGAGAACCAAGAAATCCTCTCCCCCTTGGCACTTCCCTCCTCGCTCCCCAGCCCCCCTGCCGATTCCCCCATCAAATAATTCCTGATAATGAAGTTAGGATGATTCATTGGTTTTCTGATGAGCATGAATTCATCATCAAAATCTACATATTTCAATCCCCTGATATGTGCTCTCAGATTCCTAACCTGATTAATATGTAAAGTGCTTTATCCTGTGACTTAACAAGAGAAAATCCAGCTTGGTTTTTAGGGACCCACGTGGCTCCCAGCCTCGGAGGTTCTGGAGAGTGCAGAGATGCTGCAAGTCGCTCGTTGCAGACTGGGTCAAGGTGCCAGGAGGCACCTCCGCTGAGAGGGTGCTGGTTGCTCAGGGTCAGGCCCCAGGATGCACAGTGCTGCAGCCTCCAACCTGTGGCCTCATCAACCTGAAAGCCCTGGCTGCAAAGCTGTCCGTTATTCACGACACCACAGACTCCTAGGGGCTGGGGAGAGTCTGCCCCCATGTCTGGGACCCTGTGGGAGACACAGCAGCCCCCTTCTGAGCCTTTCTGTAGAGACAGCCTGTGTGTCCAGCCACCTCCCAGCCAAGGCCATTGAAACCTGGTCCCTGCACCAAGTCCCCACCCCTCTGCAGAGGAGAGACTCAGGCTTCCCCAGCAGCCTTGAGCCTCCCTTCCACAGCTCCGGCCCCTGGAGCCGGCCCTGCTGCGGCTTGTCTCTTGTCATTTCTGAGATGCCTTCAACTTAAGATCTTGCCCCCAGCCTGCTTTGCCCTGCTCACCATGTATCCTGTCCCTCCCCCTTCAGATTCTGCTGGGGGCCCAGACTGTACCAATTTTGCTCATGCTTCCTTGGACTCAGTCAGTGCCTCATAGCCCCAGGGAGGGCTGGCCTGCCCCTCTCCACCCCCTTCCTCCCTAACCCACAAACCCATAGGCGCACCCACACCCCATAGGGTCTCCTTCCAGGTGCCTCGGACTTCAGGCATAGAGGGCTCTAGAGTCAGAGGTGCATTCACACCTTAGCTCCAGGATCTGGGAAAGGAAGTTCACCTCTCTCAGCCTCTGATTCTTTAGTTTTAAAATAGAGTTGTCAGCAATAATCGTTGACACTGCTTAAGGCACTAAGAAGCAGGTCTGGCGTGCAGCTAGCACTCACCTGGGCAGTAGCTGTTACTGCTATTCATTCTCATAGCCACTGACTGAGGTGGACAGGCGTGTCCACTTTCCTGATGGAGAAATTGAAAGCTCAAAGATGCTGTGATTGGGATGCAGTTGAGGGGAGCAAGCCAGCACCTCTTCTCCACAGAAGTACCTTGAGCCTCAGGAAGAAAAGGATTTGGGACCCTGCAGAAAATGGGAGATCCCAAGAGGAGACCGCCTTGCAGCCGATGGAGACCTGGTCAATGACCTGGACCACCCAGCAAGATGGTGGTCCCTGCAGAGGAGGGCTGCTTCTTGGCACATCTGTGTCTGATGCAGGGATTCTGATGCCCCTGGTATGACGGTCTTAACCTAATTTGGTTTTTCCCAAAAGCAGACCTGAGACAGATGTTCAAGGGCAGGTGGTTTTCTGCGAGATGTAGGTAACACCAGTTGAGGAGGTAGATGTAATACAGGAAGGGACAGTAGCCGGTAAAGGGCGTATGATCACATCAGTCGTCACAGTGAGGACCTGGGGCATAATCCCACAGGGACACTCTGGGAAACCCAGATCTGTAGAACGCATGTCTTAGAATTATCCCACCCAAAGAAAAGGGAGCCGGGGTATTTACACACCAGTTCCCAAAAGTCACTGAATGAGGGCCGCTTCTGGGCAATGAGTAGTGCTTGGTCCTTCCTGCCTGTTGTGCGCATGGGCAGAGTGGCCTTCCATGGGGAAAATGCCCTTGGGTGTGGGAGTACTGTTCAGGCAGTTGGCACTCAACTGGCCCACTCTGAAAGACCCAGGATAATTGGCCAGAGGGCAGCACCTGCTATTGGTTTAAAGGTATCCCAGGGTAACGTGGGGGTGAACTGAAAGAGCTGTAACACTTGAGGCTTAGGTAGCTTTGTGGTGGGACCCAGCTCACTGGGCATGACCTTGGGGAAGGAGCATCTTCCATTAAACCATGAGAAACCACTGAGACTTTTGCAAACACAGAGGAGTCTGCAGAGGAGGCAGAGGCTCTGGTGAGCAAGTCCAGGGGACAGCAGGACCCCATTATGCAGGTGGTCCCACTTGTGTGACATCTGTCAGACAACAGTGATGGAGACCTCCCAGGACAGGAGGCGGGGTAGACCCAACATCAGGGTCTGCCCTTTCTGCAGGCTGCAGCCAGCAAGCGAGAAGACCCTTTTGGGGACCAGTACCAACCACCTGAGGGTCCTGGGAAAGGTTAGGCTGCCTGCTAGCTTGGCAGTTAGCCATTGAGATTTGGAAAACTGGGACCATGAAACCTGTTTTGTAGTTACAGAATTGTAAGTTCTGTGAATTTAGGTTACGTCCATACACAGACACGTTGACACAAACCAATTATTCCCTGGGATGCAAGACTCTCCTGTCAACATTCAAGTATTTTTGGAAAGTTTTGCTTTTCCTGGTTGTGCATTGAGTGAAGTTGTGCTCATTCCACAAGTTGGAGGCGCTGGGGGTGAAGTCACAGAGAGCTCATGCATAGTTGAGCAGGGACGCCCACATGGGGGCTTTATTTAGACGTGCCCCAGTGTTCACAGCATCATTTCTGGAACTACCATGAGAAGTTTCAGAACTCAGCCTAGGGAGTAGAAAAAGGGCTCAGAGTTCAAACACATCTATGACCCATGTGTTTCCTCTTCTCTAGTCTGTGGGCAAAAGCTTCTTCCCACTTCACTTCTCCAGCCATCCTCCCCTCCAACCCTCTCTGCCTGGGAGGCTGGTGGGCAGAGCCAGGACCTGGAATCAGTTAAACAGAGTTCTCCTGGGCAACCTTGGGCAGGACTAATCTCCCAAAGTTCCCTTCTGCAAAGTGGGCATAAAACAGCCAAAAATGATGCTCAAGAGACAAGTGGAACATGGTAGATGCTCAGTGAGTGCTACTTTTCACCCACTTCCTTCCTTATAAGTAATTTTAGTTCTCTCTTTGCTTTAATTCATGTTCTTCCTACCTTGGCCAACCACCTTGTACCAGACAGAGACATGATCCAGGTGTTTCTATTGATGTGGGGGGTGGCTGGCTGGGTAGTGTGATGGTCCATTCACATCGTAATACAGACGCACTAACTTATTGCACACCCACTAGTATAGAAGGAACACGCCATTAATCATTTTTAAGGGGATGGCATAAGCGCTCTCACTATCGCGATTGCTCTGACTCCTGTCTGCATGTGGTCATTCACCAAGTGTTCCCAAGCCCGTGCATGGGGCCCAGCAATTCCAAATTCCCAGTGTCTGGTCAGATCACCTGACCAGCCTCAGAGGATAAGAGTGAAATCACACTTGTTTTACTGAACTGTTTTCCAGAAAGAGGAAAATGACTTCCAAAATTACAGAGCATTCATTTTTGTTTGTTTCTACTATAAACACAATACAAAGTCAGTAAAGAAAATTTAGGAAAATTTGATAAATTAACTTACGCGTGAACATTTTGATGTATTTCCTTCTGTTTTCTCTAGGCTTGGCTTTGTTTTTCACTTAAAGAGTCGTGTTCTGGGGGTTTATATATCTATCCTTTTTTGTTATTTACCAAAGCAATCCATGCTCATTCTGGAAAATGCAAAACATACCCAAGGGTGCAAAATAAAATGTTCACATCTTGTTTGTCAACCCCTACCTGAAGTCTCCTCTCTTCCCCAGAGGCAAACACTGTTAACGAGTTCCGTAGCTTTGAAGACCTGTCTTTATGCATTTACACACACACACACACACACACACACACACACACACACAACACACACACTCTGCACAGGGAATTAAATACGTCATCCTGCCTTTGTTTCTACCCTCTTGAGGGCACATATTATATATTTTTCCATGTCAGTGCCTATATCTGCCTCTGCTGCTGCTGCTGCTGCTGCTAAGTCGCTTCAGTCATGTCCGACTCTGTGTGACCCCATAGATGGCAGCCCACCAGGCTCCCCCATCCCTGGGATTCTCCAGGCAAGAACACTGGAGTGGGTTGCCATTTCATATCTGAATCATTATTTTTTAAACAATTGCCTAATAATTATCATTTTCATCATTTCAAACAGTGCTGTGGTTATCACCTTCATGTATATATCTTGGTTCACATCTTGGAGCATTTCTAGGATAACTTCCTTAAAGTAGGATTTCTGGGCCAAAGTGTATGTCTTTTTCATTTAGATTCTGCCTAAGTATACTCCCCCAAAAGCTGTGCCAATTTGACATTTCCATCAACTCTATATGAGACTGGATATTTCCCTACATCTTCTCAAATTAAAACTGTTATTTTTATACATCTTGATGGGTAAAAAATAACACTTCATTCTTCTTTTGATTTCTATTCCTTTAATTATTAGTGCTCCCCCCGGTGGCTCAGAGGGTAAAGCAGGAGACCCCAGTTCGATCCCTGGGTTGGAAAGTTCCCCTGGAGAAGGAAATGGCAACCCACTCCAGTATTCTTGCCTGGAGAATCCCATGGATGGAGGAGCCTGGTGGGCTACAGTCTATGGGGTCGCAAAGAGTTGGACACGACTGAACGAGCTCAATTCACTTCACTTCACTTCAATTATTAGTAGTTGATAATCTTTTCATTTTCATTTCATTTTTTGAATTATCTATTTTCTTTATCTGTTTTTCTATTGGCTTGTGTGTGTTTTTCTGTTGATTCTTAGGAGCTCTTTGTATATTTTGGATATTAATACTATGTCTTAGTCTGTCCAGGCACTATTACAAAAATACCACAGGCTGGAGACCTATAAACAACAGGAATTTATTTCTTACAGTTCTAGAGGCTGAAAAGTCCAAGATTAAGGTGCCTGCAGATGTTGCGTCTGTTGAAAGCTTGCCTCCGGGTTCATAGCTGGCCATCTCCTTGCTGGGTCCTCACATCACAGAAGGGGCAAGGGAGCTCTCCAAGGCCTCTCTTATAAGAGTACTGATCCCATTTGTGAGGGGTCAACCCTCATGACCTTATGAACCCTCAAAGACCCATCTCCAAATATTATTGGAGGTTAGGTTTCAATACATGAATCTGGGGAGACACGAACACATAGTCACACCAGTCTGTTCGACGTGTTGTAAAACTTTTCTATCATTGCGTAGCTTGTCTTTCAGCTTTGTTTTGTTTTTCCTCAGAGTAGACATTTTACATTTCTATGATCAAATCAGTCCTTTCTCTTTGTGACTCCTGGGTTTTGCGTCTGGGCTGGGAATACTTCCCCACTTGGAGATTACAAATAGAGTCTTCTGTATTTCTTCTAGAACTCTCAGAGTTTTATATTTTGTAGGTAGCCCCTTAATCTGCCTGAAATATATATTTTGTGCCAGATGTGAGATATAGATATAATTTGAGTTTCAGAAGACTGATGAATTGTTCCCAAGCCTGTCCTTTCTGACATTAAAGGGCCCTTTTATCGTAGACTAAGTTCATATCTATTCATGGTTCTGTGTCTGGATTTTTTCTTCTGTTTCATTTATCTATTTTTCTATTTATGTGCCAAAATCACATAGTTTCAATTGCCATAGTTATATAGTAATTTTGGTTTTCTAGTAGGAAAAATCCTTCCTTACTGTTAGTTTAAAAACATTTTATTGGCAATTTGTGTGCATTTACTTTTCCACATAAATTTTAGAATAATATTTTCAGTTTTCTCCTAAGAAATTCCATTGTCATTTTGGTTAGAATTTCACTGAACTTTTAGGTGAATTTGAAAAGAACTGACATTTTTGCAATAGTGAATAATCCTGTACAGGACCATGGTATGACTTTCATTTTTCAGATCTGTTTACATTCATTAATAAAATTTTATAGTTTTCATCATTTAGGCCTAGTAAATTTCTTGTTAGGTTTATTCCAGGTAGTTTTATAGCTTTGATTGTTATAGTGTCATTTTTCCATTGCATTTTCTAATAGTTTATTGCTTGTAAATAAAAATCCCATTGATTTTTATACATTTCTTTTGTAATCGACCATCTTATTGAACTCTCACATTAGCTCTAATAGTTTTAAAGTTGATTATTTCAGATTTTCTAGGTTAGACAATCATATTAGCTGCAAGTAATGTGATTTTGCTTCTTCCTTTCCAATATGTTTGCTTTTTATTCCCCTGGCTTCTTATATGCCCAGTGCCTCCAGAACTGTATTAAAGAAAAATGATAGGGTTGGCAGCCCCATGATTTCTGCATTGAGGAGGCTTAAAGGCAAGCATGGTTTTTTCTAAATTTTGAATTACAGATCAACACAAATAGCAAAATTTCTAAAGATGATTATATTTCCACTCTGTATAAGATTCATTATGCAGAGTGGGACAATCGTGCATTGTCCATGTCAGATAATGTTATTAATTTTTAAAATCTAGAGTGATTCAGAAGGGGCCAATGGAGATTGGAGGGGGAGGTGCCAATAATGGAACCTCACGTGGCTCTCGGCACCCTCATTAGATGATGCTCTGTGTAATTTGCATCCTGATTATTTTCCTATTGTAACATTGGTATTTCCCTTATTAATATAAACCCTAATGTAGAAAGTGAAGTGAAGTCACTCGGTTGTGTCTGACTCTTTGCAACCCCGTGGACTATAGCCTACCAGGCTCCTCCATCCATGGAATTTTCCAGGCAGGAGTACTGGAGTGAGTTGCCATTTCCTTCTCCAGGGGATCTTCCCAACCCAGGAATCAAACCTGGGTTTCCCACATTGCTTGTAGACACTTTAACATCTGAGCCACCAGCAACCCTAATATAAGCCCCCATATATTCCATTAAATGAATATATCACATCTTACTTAACCATTCTTCCTTCCACGGATATTTAGATCATCTCCAGTTGTTCATGTTATAAATACTGCTTTGAAGAACATTGTAGTGTGTAAAGCTTTTTTTTCCCCCTCTGAATTTATGATGACTTCTTTAGGAGCAATTCCCAGAATGAATATTTTTTTTAAAAAACTCTTGATTCTTATTGCCAAATTGCTTTCTAAAAGCATTCGATCATTTTGCACTGCCGTCGGCAGTATGTGAATGTCTGAAGGAATGGGACTTTTAAAGATTATGAAATTGTCATGGAGGAAATAGAATGGGATTTGGAGTCAGAGAGCTGGGTTTGAATCCTAGTTCCTCCATTGACAAACTAGGTCAGAGTTTTTTTTTAATATACTTGCTACCTTTTTTGTTTTGACTGATGTTTTTATTGAAGTATAGTTGATGTACAATATTATCAATATATAAATTACAGGTGTACAATATAGGAAAAGCCCTGTGAGCCTCAGTTTTCCTCCCTGTAAAATAGGCAGCTAATCCTTTCTGCAGCCGCGCTAAAGGCTGCATGAGAAGAAATAGGTGATGGTGCCTGTACAAAGGAGCTATAAACATGACAGCATGCTTCTCCTTTTCTCTGGACTATTTTGAGAGGTTTTTCTTTTCCTTACCAGCTTTGGAGACGTCCCCGGCCAAACGGGCTGCAATTAGAGTGACTTCTGTCCCTTCTCATCTGCCAAGAGGGCAATCCTTTCCTGCTGCAGGCCTCTGGCCCCCACCAGAAATCCCAAGCCTCTCTTGTAAGAGGACTTCCTGTGGACTGCCCACCATGCCCACTCTGTGAATGGGCCCCTCATGATCCTGCAGATGAGAAAGGGCAACAAGGCCAGCATTCCCAGTGGGAACAGTGGCCAGGGGGCTTCCAGGGAGGACATTGCTTCTCCTCGAATTACTAACCGGATCATCTCTTTCATGGGCAATGAACCCGCTCGGCAGCAGGGCAGCTGTCATCGGCTGACATCTCATGGTGGCCAAATCCTTCCAATTCTACCTCCCAAATGTCTTTCCAGTGTGTCCCTTTCAGTGCAATACCAAGATCCCCACCTCGCTCAGGTGCTCTCACACCTGGGACGCTGAGGCGGCCTCCCACCAGTCGCCAGTATCTCCCCTCCTTCCATCCACCCTCTCTTCTGGCCAGTGTGGTCCTGGCTGGCCGCACCATCTCCCTGCTGCAAACCTTCAGGGGTTACTGTTCTCCACAGAGTATAGTTCTAACTCTGAGCATAGCATCCAGGGCCCTTCCAGCTGCCTCGCACTCCTGAGATGTGCATTCCATTCATGCCTCTGCTTATTTAAGAGCCATTATTATGTATCAGGGACTAGGCCAGGCATTGGAATTATAATTATGATTTGTTTCAAGATACCTAGCCCAGAACGAGAATTGTATGGGCTAACACTTTTTACACTCTTTCCAGGCACCTGGTGCTGTGCTAAGCACTTGATATGAGTCATCTCTCTTAACCCTTTCCATCTATGAGACAGGTATTATTTTCATTACCCTCTTACAGACGAGGAAACTGAGGCTCAGAAAGCTAAATAAGCTGCCCTAGGTGACTCCACTAGGAAGTAATAGAGCCAGGTTCTCCGTCACTGGAGTCTTGCCCTCAAGCACTCATTAATCCCAATTTCTTTCATATGTATTATGCCTGAGACTTCCTATTAGACTAAACTGGTAGAATCTTCTCTACATTCAACCCTGCTTCCAACACCCCAGCTCCCCTGTCCTCGTGTAATGCCCCACGCCTCAAGTAGTTATGATTTCCCATAACTAAATAAAAGGAATCTCTGCCTTTCTCTCTGGGCCTTCCGTAGCCAGCCCTTACTGGGTGAATAGTGAGCACTCGATAACTGCACTGAATTAAATTGGATCGAATTGAACCAAATTGAATTCAGAAGCAGATATTCTCCAGCAGTGGCTGGGATTTAAGTTCATTGTTGCCGAATCATCTTGTGGTAGATAACACGGCCTCCTCTGTAAGCCAGGCTAAGCACTTAGGTTTTTGAGGATAGTATATCTTAAGGGGTCTGTGTTCAGGCAGGGTAAATTTTTCCGCACAGACCATTGGAAATAGATCTGAGCTGTGTCCTCTGATGCCGTTTTCTGATATGGCTCAGAAGTCAGACACCCGGCGCTGAAGGATCATCTGCACCACTTGTATTGATGCACAGCCTTGGGCAAGTTACTTAACCTCTCTGGTTCCTCGTGTGTCTCTGTCCCTTCGGCATATGGTGAGGATTACAACGAGAAATTGCATGTCAAGCATTCACTGTATCCACAGTGCTGCATACGAAGAGCTCACAGGTTTTGATAATAATTATAATAGCTGTTCTTCTCTCCCCATCTCTCCTGTGTGTGCTGAGCCAAATAGTGAGGTGGACTGAGGGCAGTGACTGCAAAGAAAGGGCAGAGCAGGTAATCAGAAGCCTGGTCTTCAGGGAGGACAGGTCAGCCTAGGAGCTCTGGAAGGAGGCGGGAGTTCCCAGGTTCCGTGCCTGGCAATGTAGCTGAAGGATATGGAAAAATGGAGAGAGGATGAGCCTAAAGAGGTAGGTGGAAGCCAGATTATTTGTATGGTATTCTGGGGACAATAGGGAGACACTGAAAGGTTCATAGCAGGCGAATGACACGATCAGCATTGCATTTTTGAAAGATCACTCTGGTTGCTGCTGGAGAGCAGGATGGAGGGAAGGATGCAGACATGGATGGAGAGAAGGATGCAGGCATGGATGCAGGCCCAGGCTCGGGCTGCCCATTGGAGGTGCAGTAGCCCATGGTAAGATCCGAATGAACATAGATGGTAACAGTAGAAACTGAGTGGAGGGGTGGATTGTAGTCTGGAGGATGGTACACACAGCATCACTTGCTTAGTGATCATGTGAACCTGAGGGACAGAGGAGGAGAAGAGGTGGCCCCCACTCTTACTTTGCACGGCTAGTGGATGACAGGAGGTGGCAAAGGAAGTGCTGGCATGCTAAGGTTCAGATGCCTACAGGGCATCGAAGGTAGATGCGTGTAAGGATCTGAAGTTTGCAGGAGGGATGTGGGTTGTAAATAGACTTCAGGGAGTCATCAGCCCAAAACTGGGCACAGTGTAGAGAACCTGCACGAGGGAAGCAGCAGGAAGAGAGTGGAGCGAGATGATGAGTGGTGCATGCGTGTGGGTGCTTAGTCATGACGGACTCTGGGACCCCAAGAACTGTAGTCTGCCAGGCTTCTCTGGTCATGGGATTCTCCAGGCAAGAATACTGGAGTGGGTGGTCCTGCCCTCCTCCAGGGGATCTTCCCAACCCAGGGATCGAACCCATATCTCCTGTGTCTCCTGCATTGGCATGCAGATTCCTTACCACCGAGCCACCTGGGAAGCCTGATGAGCAGGCATGTGAGGATAAATACATGAACTCTTACAGGTGTGAGGACTCGCTTGGGGCTGTCCACTGGAGGGCGGGTCTGGAGTTGGTTGCTAGGATATGTAACATGTCTGGGAAAGGATAGGGCACTCTATCATCCACTTTGTGTCTGCTATGGTCACAGAGGTCCTCGAGTTCCCCTGCTGGCCTGGAGTGCGCCCTCGGTATCAATCTGCTTGGCTGGCCCCTGGGCCCCTGCCCTGCTTCTCCTCTTCCCAAGGGCTGATCCTCTCCCTCTGGTAGTATGAAGATTATCACAATAGTTGATGGTTGGATGGCGTCACCAACTCAATAAACATGAGTTTGAGCAAGCTCCGGGAGTTGATGATGGACAGGGAAGCCTGGCGTGCTGCAGTCCATGAGGTCACAAAGAGTCGGACAAGACCGAGCGACTGAACGGACTGACAATAGTTTAAACTCCTTATCTACACATGGCAACATCTTTACCAGTCCCCTGTCACTTCCACATTCCAAGCTCCAGAATACAGAGGGAGGAAGGCTTCTCTCTGAGACTGAGCAAAAGAGTAAGACTCCCTGAAAACGAGGCCTTGATTCCCAGTTGGGAGGCACGTGTCCTCAGTGGAGCATCTTACCCAGGGGTCAGACAGACCGGCCTCTGAATGTGCACCCCTGGGCAACTTTGGAGAGTTCCCCTAGGTTTTAATCCTTCCAACCTCTTGGCATATGGATACTGCTCTGAACTAAAAACTACATTTCCAGGCTGCACTCTCACTGATTATGACTCATAGATTAGGGCTATGACCGAGACATCTACATTTTAAATACCCACCCTCGGCCGTCTCGATGCAACAGGTCAGAGAATGCCTTTGAGAAATACTGGCTTCGAAAGAGACAGTTGTGAGGGGATTCAACACCTATCAACCACCCACCACTTGCCATACTATTGACATTTTATTTATTAAGTCCCCACCAGTCTCCAGTGATCATCAGTATTTTTGGTCCAGGAAATAATTTGAGACTAAGATGATGTTCACCATCAGAGATATTCAGCAATTTTCCCGAAGAAGAACAGCTGCTTACTAGAGTCAGAGGTGGAGCCCCAGGTCTGTCTGACTCCAAAGCCTAAAACTCTTACGATTCAGCACCTCACCTACGACAGGGAAAATGGCACCTGGTTTCAGATAATTCGGTGTCCGTCATATGGAAGAAAGTTTAGATCATCGACAGAAACTGAAACAGCGGGTAGTTGCAAGAGTCAAACCTTCACTCTGCGTAAGATCTAGTAGTTAGCTGAGGACAGCTTCTTGCAAGAGGACTCTTGGAGTTAAGTGGATCCTGGACAAACACTAGCTGGAGCTGTCCCAGTGGGGATTGATGGAGTCAGCTGCCGTGCAACTCTGAATCCCTCACAAGCCTGTAATGTCTAACCTACGGTGCTTTGATGAGATGACTCTGAGTTTGGTCCTCATGTTCTGCCTAGAATTATGTTATTGCATTTGTGGCCTTGAAGGGAAAGAGTGGGAGGGAGTCGGGAAAGAAGTCCGCTAGGAGATCAAAATACGTGGATTGAAAGAGCCAGGACCTTGATTCTTTTATCCCTCATCTAGCCACTTCTTAGTTATGCAACAACTGAGAAGATATACTGTGTCCCCAGTGAGATGGATGCCTCTGACTTCGTTATGGTTGATGGAAGGATATACCTAGCATGGACGTGTTCAGTGAACTCAGGGCATGAATGAGGAATCCTCCTGGAATCACACTTCAGGTGACCAGGCAAGTTTTCACACGTGCCACGCTCACTAAATCCAGCCAAGGGCTGAGTCTACAAAGAAATAGCAGTCAAGAGAAAGGGAGATGTGTTTCATTTCTCTTTGCTCTGAACACTCTCAAATGGGAAGAGTCATGACCTTGGCAGCTTTATACAGAGTATGAAATGGCAAGTGTTGTCCACTGAACAGCCTGCCTTTTGAAGTTGTCTCATTAGACCATCCATCTTCACCCAAGTTAGCTTCAGTGCTCCAGACTCAGTTACCTCTGGCCACCCCATTTCCCATCTCCCACCAAAGTTCTGTCATAGCCCTGTGGATACCAGTGCCCACATTTGACTTCCAGCCCTCCATTCCCCAGCTGTTTAATCTTAGGCAAGTCATGTAACCTCTTTGAGCCTCATGCCCTGTTGGTGGTTTTATAAATTGGCACAACCTTTTGGGAAGATAGTTTGACAGTATATAGTGATTAAAATGTAAAGAGTGTGTGCCACTTTTAGGAATTTATCTTGAGGAAATAGCAAGAGGTCTTTGTTAAATGGGATACACAAGGATGTTCCTTGCAGTAACATTTATTACAGTGGGGGAAAGGAAACTGTGTATGTCCAGAATTAATGGTTCCATAAACTGTGGTACATGTGGCTGATAAACCATGGAACAGTTAACTTCAAAGGATGTTCACAGAAATGGGAAAATCCCTTAATATGATATGAAGTGAAAAAGTCAACCTACAAAACTAAATATATATATGAACTAAAAATTTTACATACATATATATATGCTGCTGCTGCTAAATGGCTTCAGTCGTGTCCGACTCTGTGCGACCCCATAGATGGCAGCCCACCAGGCTCCCCCGTCCCTGGGATTCTCCAGGCAAGAACACTGGAGTGGGTTGCCATTTCCTTCTCCAATGCATGAAAGTGAAAAGTGAAAGTGAAGTCACTCAGTTGTATCTGACTCTTAAGCGACCCCATGGACTGCAGCCCACCAGGCCCTCGGCCCACAGGATTTTCCAGGCAAGAGTACTGGAGTGGGGTGCCATTGCCTTCTCCACATATATACATAGTAGTCATTAAAAAAAGAAGACAGGAAAAAAATATTAACATATGAGCTTAGGATGGGATGCTAATGCATTTTTTATGTTCTTTTGTATTCTCTTAAACTTTTATAACAAGCACATATTACTTCCTGGGTGCAGAAAAATCAATAAAAGTTAAAATGCCTTTTGATAGCTCCTACCACCTGCAGGATGAGGAGCAAACTTCTTACGAGAGGATTTTCATAATCTGACCACATCCTTAATGCAGTCTCCTGCCGCCTCTCCGCATTGTCACCGGCTCCCCACACCATTCCCCTGTGCCTTGCTTCAGCCACTCCAGCTACTTGCCATTCTATAAATACATCGTAACCATGCATCCTATCACGCCTTCCTGCGTTCTCCATCTGTAATGACCTTCTCCACACCTTTCAAGAATCAATTCAAGTATCTCCACCCCTTCCTTGACAGTTAATTATTTCCTGCTCTCTACTCCTGCAGAAATGTGTGAGTGTATTTTTTTAATACTTATACAGCATCCGTCACCCCCACTTTCCCTTTATTCAAGATTTTGTGGGAACCCCAAGGAGGGAAGGCCAATACTTTCTTGAAGAGTAAGGAAGGCATTCAGAGGAGAAGACATTTGATTTGGCTTCTTGAAGAACGAATGGGGGTTTGTCAACTAGACAAAGAACAGTGGACATCTCACACGATTCTAGAGCAAGCTCCCTGCTGGCAAGCTCTTATAGCTATTTCCAGCATAATCCTTATCTCACTGCACAGTGCGCTGCCTCGGGGTATGTGTGTCTCCCCAGCCAGACAGTAGGTCCCTGAGCATAGAAACTGCGCCTCGTTTCCCTTGCAGTGTTCACCAGAGTGCCTGACATATACTGGGCATCACAAAAATATTTTTGTCCCAGAGTGGGAAGGTCTGAAAGTACCAATCCCATAATTACCTTTCTCCTTATCTGAGTGCAAATGGGCAAAGATCATATTCTTGTCTCTTATCACTGGTTTCAAGTGTGGGCCCAGAGATGCTGAAAATACATACTCTATAAATTGTCTGCTGAATTGAACCAAATTGAAGAAGTTGCTCAGTTGGTAGGCATTAAGGGGATCTTCTGCAACATTTGGAGTTCATTTGAGTATAAAAATCCCACCAAAATGAGCTTTGATTCTGTTTTAGACAACATGCCACAGTTTCAGAATGATGCCTTTGAAGTAAATCCTGTTTGAGTAATGTTTCTCTTGGACTCATAAAATCTTTATGGCAATCTTTTCTCATCTGATAGACTGTGAAAAGGAAGAAGAAGCCAGAACCACTGAGCAAGAAGTGGGGAATGCAGTATTTTCTCATATGTGGGTCACACACTTATTGTAAATACTTTTTAAATGCAAATACAATCCTGACTGCACATTAGCTAAAAAATCCTAGCTCTGTCCAAAGTGCTGAATCTGTGAGTACTCTCTGATTAAAGAGTAGGTGGTATGGAAATTATGTGTCCATTCAGATAGAAGGTTTGAATGTATTAAAACATAAATGAATAGCTTTCTGTCCCCCATTGCAAAAATAAAAAAGACAGAAACAGAAAAAATAAGTTGATAACGATGAGTTCTCAATCCAGTTGTGCAAAGGAGCACTGACTTGGGAGCCATGCATTAAGTTAACACATTTTTTAAGTGCCTACTGTATACTAGGCAGGCTTCCCTGGTGGTTTAGTTGGTAAAGAATCTGCCTGCAATGCAGGAGACCCAGGTTCAATCCCTGGGTGGGGAAGATCCCCTGGAGAAGGAAATGGCAACCCACTCCAGTAGCTTGCCTTGGAAAATCCCATGAACAGAGGAGGCTGGTGGGCTACTCTTCATGGGGCTGCACAGAGCTGGACACAACTTAGCAACTAAACCACCACATCACCACCACATACTAGGCGTTGTTGTTGTTGTTGTGTAGTTGCTAAGTCTTTTGTGACCCCATGAACTGTAGCCCTCCAGGGTCCCCTGTCCACAGGATTTCCCAGACAGGAATACTGGAGTGGGTTGCCATTTCCTTCTCCAGGGAATCTTCCCAACCCAGGATCAAAACCCTTGTCTCCTGCACTACAGGTGGATTCTTTTTTTTTTTTTTAATTTAAATTTATTTATTTTAATTGGAGGCTAATTACTTTACAATATTGTATTGGTTTTGCCATACATCAACATGAATCCGCCACGTGTGTACACATGTTCCCAATTCTGAACCCCCATTCCACCTCCCTCCCCATACCATCCCTCTGGGTCATCCCAGTGCACCAGCCCCAAGCATCCTGTATCCTGCTACAGGTGGATTCTTCACCACTGAGCCACCTGGGAAGCCCACTAGGCATTGTACTAGAACATTAAGTGAGATCAATCATAACCTTTGGTCTCCTCAAGATCAGAATTGGTGCTTGCTCAGCTACTACCCAACTGTTGACCTTGGGAAATTTACTCAAGGCTTAGATCTCTCATTTAAAATTTTGGGAAAATAGGATCTCAAAAGATTACTGTGTAAATTAACTAAGGTAATGCTTGTAAAGCACTTTGCCCAGAATTTAACTTATCTAAGCTCTCAATGAACGTTACATGTTAGTAGTATGTATGTTAAACTGTGCTAAGTTCTTTCTATCCATTATTTCATTTACACTCTCATTTACTCTGTACCAGTCGTGTGGAATAGGTTTTAACATCCACTTTACACAGGTGAGGGAATGGAGTCTGATAACTTGCCCAAATTGGTTAGTAGTGTGAACAGAATTCAGCTCTTTTCACTTGAGAGCCAACATTCATAACTGTGACGATGCCACTTAAAGCCAGCCTTGAAAACAGATGGATTATCCATCTTGACAACCGAGTGCATGTGAGCTTTGTCCATCAGTCATGTCTGACTCTTTGCGACCCCTTGGACTGTGGCCTGCCAGGCTCCTCTGTCCGTGGGGTTTTTCAGGCAAGAATAGTGGTGTGGGTTGCCGTTTCCTCCTCCAGAGTTGACAATCAAGGGAAAAAGGCAAATTCAACCCTCACCTGGGCCTGAAGCTTTAGAAAGGCAAATTCCGAGAGAGAGGGGGGTGGACACGTGGAGCAGGCGCTTGTGTGACCCTTAGGTCAGGAGCGCTTGTGGGTGAGTGGAGAAGGGAAGGACGAATCCCAACCCTCAGGAGAATGGGGCCAAACCCTAGACGTGCCAGAACTACGAGGGAGTGGGAGTGGGAACCACAGACTAGTGCAGACCAGTCGGGCAGCCAGCCCACAGGTCGGTTGTATAGTTAAATATGAAGGCTGGAGAGGCCCCAGGGGCTGAGTCCCACAGAGCCTGTGACATCCTGGGTTGGGGGTGGTGGGGTGGTCTGCGGGAGGGCAGCAGGCTATTTCCAGAATCTACCTGACTTGAGGACAGGAGCTCAGGATGGATTTCTTCTAGAGACTCACTGGCCCTGGGGTGGGGCAGGTTGAAACTGACTCTGTGGCTGAGCAAAGGCTGGGCAAATGCTGGTGTCACAGGGGCCACTGTTCCACATACTCAGAGCCTCCAGCCGGGATAAATCTCAGATTTGCTTGTCCATGTCCTTTGGAGTAGGGGTGAGTGATGGGACGGGGCTTCTGAATTAGTGACCACCCATTGTTTACCTGGGCAGTAACTGTGCTTTTTTTGCTGTTTGTTTTTTGTTGTTTTTTAGTCCAAGTGCTTATGATTCAGTCCTATAGACTCCACATAAATATATATTCTCTTTGCTTTTCTCCCTCTGGGAAGACTACATAGGGCTACAAAGCACAACAATATCCCCCTTTGCCCACAGAACTGCCCAATAAACAGTGGAAGCTATTTGGACTCTCTTGATTGAAATGGAAAGGTCACGTCTCAGTAGTGTCTTTGGGGCTTGCTTTTCCCATTTGTGATGATTCTGGACTGTCCTGGGGGCCTCCCTAAGGTGCCCTTCCAGCCCTGACCTTGTGTGAATGTCTTTTAAACACCGAGAGTCTGGCCAGTCATCGGGCGGGTACACAAATCAATGCCCCTCTCCATAGGATTGTGCTCCTGGGGCCTCCGTGTGTACTTCCTTCTGCCCCTGCTGCTGCTGTCAGATCAATGAGGGGACCAGATGGCTGTGCTGTGTCATGACAACGGCTTCTTTGCAGGGACTTCTTGTATCCTTCTCTGTCAAGCTGTGGAGGTCAGGGTCAGCTGTGCCCCACACCCCAGCACTCCGGGGAGGCCCATGTTGGTTTCTGATAAGGATCAGCAGGGGTCTCTGGGATGGACCCTGATCTGGCCCCCACCCCCCTGTGGTGTCCCCACTAGGGAAGAAGTGTGGCTACTCCATCTAATGTACCCACAGGACCTGGCCCCATCTTCTGCTGAAGCTGAAGGGAAGGCATGAGCGTCAGAGAAGCAGTGCAGGAGTCTCGGGTGGTTTCCAGTGCCTCCCCTTCGTGCAGTAACAGCCTCATAGGGGCCGCTCCTGGCTTAGGAATCCAAAGGGCTTGTTGCATAAATACATGGGACACACAGTGCTGGAGAGCAGTCCTCTCCAGTCTCACGGTCTCCTCCCCTTCTCTCTGCTTGTGAGTCGGCACACAGTCCCCGATGGTCCCTCCACTCCCTGAGTCTGCCTGACCTTCTTGCTTTAGGAACCAACTGACTGACTCCAAGTTTCTACATCTCTTGTCTTGAATTAGCACTAAAAATTTTTTCAGAAATTCATCTATGTACACACACATAAATGAATTATATATAATTTAAATTTATGTGACTTCCAGAATTACAGGTAGAAATTCTTTGGAATTAAGCTGTGTTTGTATTCCCAGTCGCTCAGTCCTGTCCAGCTCTTTTCAACCCTTTGAACTGTAACCCAGCAGACTCCTCTGTCCATGGGATTTTTCAGGCAAGAATACTGAGGTGGGTTGTCATTTCCTCCTCCAGGGGATCTTCCCAACCCAGGGATTAAACCTCCATCTCCTATACCTCCTGCATGGCAGGTGAATTCTTTTCCCCAACCCCACAAAAGAAGAAGGGAATCTGGTTGGCTCCGCTCCTTAGTCGAGGTTAGCTCTTTGTCCACTCAGCTGCTACCAAGGAAAGAGGTGCTCAACTGGAACAAGTAAATGCAGGAAGGAGCCCACCCCTCCCAGGGTGGGCGGAGAAGAGGGCACAGGCTGAGCGTGCAGCCTGAGGTGCATCTTCTCCATGGGGTCCACCTTCCCATCTTCTCTTTGGTCTCCTTCAGGAAGTGATGGAGAAAACTACTTTTCTCATGTCCCTCCTTGAGCAAAGTAAAATAAGACCAAGTGAGGGCTTGGCACTCTGCGAAGAGAACTTGAGAGCAATTTCAGGGTGTCTTCACCACTACAGTGTTGTCTGTCTGGCTCTCACAGTCTACAAAAGGAAGCTCTGTAAATACCAGAGATTACTGTGATTATTGTGAATCCTCTAAGCAGCTAAATTTCCCCAATTCACACAGTTGTAATGCCTTGGGATTGAGAGATATAATTAAGAACAGATGAGCCTCAAGAAGGTTGATGACTATGATCTGGGGTTGCATGAAACTGCAGAAGGAATGTTGACGGGAGTTCTAGGACTTCATCTCCCCCAAGTGGTGGCGGAACACTGCCTGGAGGGGGGTCAGTGGCAGGAAGGACCTTGGTCACTGGCACCCCTGGGGCCAGGAGTCCTCGCCCCCAGTCTCCTAGAACAAACACACAACCTCTACACCTACTCAAGCAGTTAGAACTAGCCAGCGCTGACTCAGCCTTGGCCCGTGATGCTGTGGCCACTGACGAGCTTCCTGCTGCTGTGGTGTGGAAGGGGACCACATGGTCACTTCTGGCCCTTTTCCTCTCGGGCAGCCTCTGGCACCCATCAGCCTTGGCACAGGAGGGCTTTGGCTGCAGCACTGAGTCGTTCCTCCCACCCCACCTCCAGCTCTTTTCGTTTTTACTCATTTCTCTGCCTTCAAGACTTACTGAAAGGCACAGAAATACCAACAAGGCAATACTATGTTTTATTTGATCTATCCACCGCAGTGACCTGAATCTATATCATCTGTCGTGCTGAGAGTGTTTCTAAAAGGAAACAAGTGTTCTCCAAACCAGAGCCAAGAAGGCAGCTTGGACCCTTCCACAAGCAAAAGTCTAGGACCCGGGGAGTTCCAGAGCTTGCAGTCACCGTTGAAATGTGACTAGAGCTGTTGAGGTTGAAGTCCTTGAAGCAGGAAAGGGGTGTGTGTTTTATTCGCTTAGTCATGTCCGACTCTTGGCAATCCCATGCACTGTAGCCTCCTTGGCTCCTCTGTCCATGGGATTCTTCAGGCAAGAACACTGGAGTGGGTTGCCATTCCCTTCTCCAGAGGATCTTCCTGACCCAGGAATTGAACCCAGGTCTCCTGCACGGCAGGCAAATTCTTTCCCATCTGAGCCACCAGGGAAGCCCTAGGAAATGGGAGGAACAGTGACCTAGCAGCCACGAGGAGGCAGAGGGTGAAGGTGCTGGAGCCAGCTTGCCTGAGTTCTGCTCCTGGACAGCTGTGTGACCTTGGAGAAGTTGCTTAACCTCTCTGTGCCTCCATCACCTCTCCTGCAGACCAGGGACTCTAACAATAGAATCTGCCTGGAGGGGGTGCTGTATTAGATGAGTCGGTACAGGTGAGATACCCAGAACAGTGGCTGGCAGACAGAAAGTGCTCAGAGGGGACTCTCCTGTTCCTGGAAGTTGCATAGGTGCCTTCTACTGAGTCTGTTCATTTTTTTCTCACAATAATTGTGGGAAACAGATTTCTGTATCCCCATTATGCAAAAGAAGAAATTGAATCTAAGATGTTCAGTGAATTACCCAAGGCCGAATAGCTAGTAAGTGGCAGGGACAGATTTCTCAAGTGGAGAGCTCTCGCTCCAAATCCTGTGTTCTCTCTGATTCACCGTCATGGCCAGTCCCCTTCGTGGTCAGCCTGGCTTCCATAATCTTACCCGTTCCACCCCTGTCCTCCGAATCCCTCGGCATCTACTCCAGTTCCGGTGATGGTGGACTCACAGCTCCACTCCTCAGCTTTGGCAGCTCTCTGAGTTTGCATTTCTCTGTTTCTAAAAGCTGGCACAATAGCAGCCCGCTGATGGCCAGAGACGGACTGAGTGGTGGGAGCTGGGCTGGCCCCCCAACACCTAGACTTTGGCGTCCTCTTGTTAGAGCTCCGTGACTGCAATGGAGCAAGACAAAAACAAGGCCGCTTCATAATCACATCTGAACTCAGACACAAATGAGGATATCACCAAAAGACAGCAATGACCCCCCCTCCCCCTCCCTTTGCATCTTGGCTAACATGAGTGACAGCTGCTTCTTTTGTAAAAAAAAAATAGTTTATTTATTTATTTGGCTGCGTCTGGTGTTCATAGCATCATGTGGGATCTTTTGTTGCAGTGTGAGGTCTCTCTATTTGTGGCGCATGGGCTCAGTAGTTCCGGTGTAAGGGCCTAGTTCCCCTGTAGTATGTAGGATTTTAGTTCCCTGATGAGGGATGGATACTGCATTCCCTGCATTTCAAGGCGGATTCTTAACCACTGGACCACCAGGGAGCTCTCAACAGCTGCTTATTTACCAGTTACAACTTTAGTCTTGCTTCATTCCTCCCACCTTCTAGATAAAATTAAGTACCCAATCATAGAAGTATATTCACTTCCTGTTAGCAACCAGTCCACAGCAAAGCTCCACTGCTTTGAACCCTCCCCCATATCACCTAACAAAAAGCCTAACTCCTCCAGTGAGTTCTTTGCAACCTCAGGCTCCTCTGTCCATGGGATTCTCCAGGCAAGAATACTGGAGTGGGTTGCCATGCCCTCCTCCAGGGAATCTTTCTGATGCAGGGATCGAACCCGGGTCTTTTGCATTGCAAGCAGATTCTTCACCATCTGAGCCACCAGAAAAGCCCTCCACTTAGCCACTGAGATGCCTGACAGTTCCCAGGGCTGTGCGTTCTCCCTCATGGCCAAGAGTCAATAATCCCAACTTCGTTCAACTACGGGTGGACTCCTGGTGGTCTTCAGCTGTGCTTTGTAGTTGGGGGCAGTGGTGGGGTGAGGAATTGGCACTGCCTTCTGATGATGCCTGGAGAGTGCTAAGACCATAGTATGCTGTGCTGTGCTGTGCTTAGTCGCCAGTCATGTCCGACTCTGTGACCCCATGGACTGCAGCCCACCAGGCTCCTCTGTCCATGGGGATTCTCCAGGCAAGAATACTGGAGTGAGTTGCCATGCCCTCCTCCACATTAGCATTATATTTATGACCCAAAATGTCCTCCTCCTTTGGACAGAACTGGTGTGCACCCGTACATCTCATTGACCAGCCCTGTCTTCACGGAAATCTGCAGACAGCCCCTTAGGTTTGTTCCAGACACTGCAGCACACCCTCTTTGTACAGACCCCTTCTCACAGACCCCAATCCTGTGAAAACTTTTATCACCTGTAACATCTGGGTGGAGGACCTCCTCTCAGGGTATTTAGACAGCCTAGGAGGGATGGCGAGGGGCCAGGTTGGCAGTGGAGTCACCATCAGTCGTCAACAGCCCCCTTCTGCTTCCTGGCCGGGCAGATGCCATGCAAATGGAGGCTCCCTCGCCCACTCACCAGAGCTGTGTGGGCCACAGGAGCCGGGCTGGATCCTTCAGCGCAAATGTACTCACAGCTGCATCCGCCAGGGGCAGCCCCAGGGACCACAGAGTTCTTTCATGCCCACTGCTGCTAATTGCAGATAATGCATTAAAAATACAGAGCTGCATCTGTTCATTTCAACACGAGTATTGAGGAATTTACGTGGTTCATAATGACAGGGTGTGAGGGGAGGAACACGCTCATTCTGCCTGCGGGCCAGAGGCGCAGCTGTGAGCAGAGAGCTGGAGGTGTGATTTGTGGTGCCCAACAAATTCTCTGGGTGAGAGCTAAGCCCTTCCGAGGAGGCACCGAGGGAAAGATCCTGGTGTTTCTCTGGAAATGCCAAATTATGTAACCAGTCAAGCACAGGGTGTTGTCTCAGGAGGCCTCCTGGCCCAAGTCTGCTGTGTGTCCAGCTCCAAAAAGAGGCGGTGACTCTCAGCAGGCCCGGGAAGGAGGAACCTTTCAGGATTCCATTGCTCATTTTCTGACACTGAGCACCTCACCTAGAGCCTCAGTTCCTCATCTACAAAATGGGGATGTTTAAAGTTTCTGCCTGATTGAGTTTATTATTAAGTAAGATTGTTACATGTAAGGGTTTTTCAGGTGGCTCAGTGGGTAAAGAATTGGCCTGCAATGCAGGAGACACAGGAGACCTGGGTTCAGTCCCAGGGTCGGAAAGATCCCCTGGAGAAGGGAACGGCTACCCACTCCAGTATTCTTGCCCGGAGAATCCCATGGACAGAGGAACCTGGCGGGCTACAGTCCGTGGGGTCACAATGAGTTGGACATGACTGAAGCGACTGAGCACACACTCACACATTACATGTAAATGACCTCAAACACTACCAGGCATGGCACAGGTACATAAATAACAGTTTTATATTATTATTTTCCTGCATGTGAAGCACTATGAGATTTTTAAGGGCACTAGGCTGAATAAGGCAAGGCCCCTGCTCTCCTGCACAAGTTGAGACAAACACTAGATGTGATATGAATGAGATGAGGATGTGATATGGGAGCACCGAGTAGGGTGAAAGGGTCCAAGAGGGCTTCCCGGAGGAAGGGACGCTTGAGCTGAGTCTTGTATGACAAGTGGAAATTTACCAGACCCCGAAGGTAGGAAGGAGGAGTTCAGCCTGGAGCAGCATGTGCAAAGGTCCTGAGGAGAGTGAGAGTGTTTCTGGATGAAGTGTTGTAGCACAGGACCTTGGGGTGGGGCTACTAAGTATCTCTTTCCTGTGTAACAAATTACCCCAACGCTTACAGCTTGAACCCATGTTTCTTATCTCACCTGGTCTGTGTGGTCGGAACCCGGGTGTGGTTCAGCCAGATTCTCACAACAATGCCATCAAGGAGCCTTCCTGGGTGATGATCATCTCAGAGCTCTGCTGGGGGTAAAGATTTGCTCCAAGCTTATTATCGGGGTGGTTTGAAGGATTTTGATGTCCTCAGTGCTGTTGACCAGAGAGTGCCTCAGTTCCTTTCCACAGAGCAGCTTTCAACACAGCTGTTGCCTTCATCAGAGTGAGTCCGAGACAGAGAAAGACAGAGGTCATGGTCGTTTATAACCTAATCTCAGAATCAGCAGCCCATCACTTTTGCTGTATTCTATTGATCAGAAGCACTGGGCTCCTCCTTTGGACAGAACTGGTGTGTACCTGTACCTCTCATTGACCAGCCCCGTCTTCTCTGAAATCTACATAGACATAAGGGGAGAGGGTTATACAAGGGTGTGAATGCCAGGAGACAAAAATCATCTAGTCATTTCTAAAGAACTGGACATGGAACAACAGACTGGTTCCAAATAGGTAAAGGAGTATGTCAAGGCTGTATATTGTCACCCAGCTTACTTAACTTATATGCAGAGTACATCATGAGAAACGCTGGGCTGGAAGAAGCACAAGCTGGAATCAAGATCGCCAGGAGAAATATCAATAACCTCAGGTATGCAGATGACACCACCCTTATGGCAGAAAGTGAAGGCGAACTAAAAAGCCTCTTGATGAAGGTGAAAGAGGAGAGTGAAAATGTTGGCTTAAAACTCAATGTTCAGAAAACTAATTCATGGCATCCGGTCCCATCACTTCATGGCAAATAGATGGGGAAATAGTGGAAACAATGACAGTCTTTATTTTGTGGGGCTCCAAAATCACTGCAGATGGTGATTTCTGCCATGAAATTAAAAGACGATTGCTCCTTGGAAGGAAAGTTATGACCAACGTAGATGGCATATTAAAAAGCAGAGACATTACTTTGCCAACAAAGGTCCATCTAGTCAAGGCTATGGTTTTTTCCAGTGGTCATGTATGGATGTGAGAGTTGGACTGTGAAGAATGCTGAGCGCCGAAGAATTGATGCTTTTGAACTGTGGTGTTGGAGAAGATTCTTGAGAGTCCCTTGGACTGCAAGGAGATCCAACCAGTCCATTCTAAAGGAGATCAGCCCTGAGTGTTCTTTGGAAGGTCTGATGCTAAAGCTGAAACTCCAATTCTTTGGCCACCTCATGAGAAGAGCTGACTCATTGGAAAAGACTCTGATGCTGGGAGGGATTGGGGGCAGGAGGAGAAGGGGACAACAGAGGATGAGGTGGCTGGATGGCATCACCTACTCGATGGACGTGAGTTTGAGTGAACTCCGGGAGTTGGTGTTGGACAGGGAGGCCTGGCGTGCTGCGATTCATGGGGTCGCAAAGAGTCTGACACTGAACGACTGAACTGATCTGAAAGCTTCCTACCGCAAGCTGCCCCCATCCTGCAATGATTTCATGGCTTTTCCACATGCAACATGCTGTTAATCCTTCCCAAGGCCCCCCAAAGCCTCATTCTATGAAAGCATTGGCTCAATGTCCAGAATCACACCATGTAAATCAAGTTCAGGTATGGACGGACTTGGTGTAGTTCCTTAAGTACAGGTCCTAGAATATTGTTACTCTGGAGCTGTAGCTTTGCAAAACCAGGTGGACTAGTTCTCTGTCCCCACACACAGGGCACACAGAGGTGGAACAAGCACAGGGCAATGGGTTCAGACATTCTTACTCAAAAGGGGGGAAAGCGAGGCAGAGAAAAGTCCCTGGCCCATAACAATTCTGAAATCCACCGATGAACATATTGGAAGTTTCTTGATTAGTTTCAAAATCTGAGAATATTCAGCCCTACCTTTAGAGCTCTTGGTTTCTCCCTCTGAGTCGTCCTTCTGTTTTCTTCATGAAAGGAAATGTATGTTTGAAGCTTACTTTTCTTCAGCCTGCTTCCTGCTGAGAATTTGGGGAGCCCAGTGACCTCTTTTTATTTTGCACCCTCTCTGTCCTTTCTGTTCCAATCTGACAGTGATACTTCTGATAACAGTGTGGCTCCAAAACTTCGTGGGTCTTCTGTAAATTTCATTCAGATTCACTCTATGACAACAAAAACCACAACTGCAAATTTCTTTGAACTGAAGTTCTCTACCTTGGGCGTCCATTTGATGGCCAAGGGACAACGCTCATACGTTCCCCAGAGGCCCTACTGTTTGATCTTGAGAATCTGTAAAGCCCACCCTGATCTCTTTAAAGGGCCTTTGTGAGGCTGAATAATACTGCAATCCTTTGATCTTCCTGAGGTCTTAGCCACAGGTTGCACAGTCACACCCTTGGCTTTATCTCCAGACCACCTTTTCTTGACAGTGCTTAAAGCCTTCTCTTAATTTTAGCATCCTTTGCTGTCTTGGGAGGCTGAGAGCTTTCCAAACTATCAAGTCTGGCTGCTCCCCCACCACCTTTCCCTCGTTTTATTTCTCTTCTCACATTCCTGTTGTTCAGTCACTTAGTCATGTCTGATTCTTTGCAACTCCATGGACTGCAGCACACCAGGCTTCCCTGTCCTTCACTGTCTCCTGGAGTTTGCTCAATCTCATGTCCATTGAGTTGGTGATTCCACCCAACCATCTCATCTGCTGTCACCCCTTCTCCTCTTGCCCTCAATCTTTCCCAGCATCAGGGTCTTTTTCAATGAGTCGGCTCTCCACATCAGGTGGCCGAAGTATTAGATCTTCAGCATCAGTCCTTCCAATGAGTGTTCAGAGTTGATTCCCTTTAGGATTGACTGATTTGATCTCCTTTCTGTCCAAGCATCTTCTCCAGAACCACAGTTTGAAAACATTAATTCTTTAGTGCTCAGCTTTCTTTACGGTCCAACTCACATCCATACACAACTCCTGGAAAAGCCATAACTTTGACTAGACGTTTGTTGGCAAAGTGATGTCCCTGCTTTCTGATACGCCATCTAGGTTTGCCATAGCTTTTCTTCCAAGGAACAAACATTTTTTAATTTCATGACTGTGGTAACCATCCACAGTGATTTTGGAGTCCAAGAAAATAAAATCTGCCACTGTTTCCATAAGCAGCAAGAAGAAACCAGCTAGTACCTTCAACCCTTTGCTTGGATATCTCTTTAGCCAGATCACAAAGTTGATCAGGCACATGCCCTTCCATATCCCTGCAGATGACATCGTTGCCAAGATTTCCCTCGCTGCATAAGGGTCCCCTTCCTCCAGCTTCCATTGAGGTGTTCCTCACTTCCTTTGACCCTTTCCCAGCAGCATCCTCAAAGTTCTGGTTTCTCTAATAAGCTCCTCAGAATACTCCCATCCTCTGCCCACCATCTGGTTCCAAAGCCATCTCACTTTCTGAGATATTTTTCATGACACTGCTTCTCTCTTGATAGTAAAATCTGTGTTCATTATCTATTTCAGTTTGTAACAATTTACTCCAAACCTTAGTGCCATAAAACAACATGCATTATCTCAATTTCTATGGGTCAGGACCCTGGTACAGCTTAGCTGGGCCAATCATAAAGTTGCAATAAAGGTATCCATGGCGGCTGGGGAGTGATCCACTTCCAAGCTCACTCAGTTACTGGCGGGATTCAGGTCCTTGCAGGTTGGTTGATTGAGGGCCTCAGTTCCTTGCTGGACGCTGGCCAGAAGCCTCCCTGAATTCCTTGCCATGTGGACCTCTCTACAGGGTGGCTGTCAGCACGTCAGTTGCTTCGAGTAAGCGAGAGAGAGAGAGAGACAGAGAGAGAGAGGAGAGACCAGGAGAGTCTTTTATCACCTAGTCCCTTCTGAGGAGTGGCATCCTGTCCCTTTTGCCCCGTTCTGTTCATTAGAAGGGACTCTCTAGGTCCAGCCCACACTCAAAGGGAGGAATCACACAGGGTGTGAATGCGAGGAGGCAGGGCTCGCTGGGAACCATTTCAGGAGCTGAATGTGGGCGAGGGCGCCACTAACAAGGCAGCAGAGGCCTGATTATGCCACGTCAGCTCCCGTCATGATGCCCAACCGCCGCAACACCCCGCCCTCCAGCTACCGCCCAGCCGGAGGAGCAGTGGGGGCACTGGAGAGGGCAGCAGAGGAGGGGGCTGTCACGAGGCAACTCTTATAAGCGGGTGGCCGCACGAGAGCGCTCACTGCGCACTGCTGATCCACCCCAGAGGCCAAGGCCAGTTTGGAGGATCACATGACCCCTTTTGGCCTTTAGCCAAACTCTTTCTCTTGCCTGAACTGCTTTTTTGTGTTTTGTTCTCTCCTTCTTTAAGCCATTCATTAGAGACCAGGGCAGGCAACCCCATCCATTGGGCACTTGTCACATACCAGGCTTCGTTTACAGTGATGTCCCAGACATCATTTATTCTCTGGGTATTGTTTGTGGGTTTGTGAATAGAGATGCAGATGCTGTTTGTGAGTTTGTGATTGTTTGTGGGTTTGTGATTGTGGGTTTGTGACTAGAGGTGCAGGTGTTGTTTGTGGGTTTGTGATTGTTTGTGGGTTTGTGATTGTGGGTTTGTGACTAGAGGTGCAGGTGTTGTGTGTGGGTTTGTGATTGTTTGTGGGTTTGTGATTGTTTGTGGGTTTGTGATTGTGGGTTTGTGACTAGAGGTGCAGGTGTTGTTTGTGGGTTTGTGATTGTGAGTTTGTGATTGTTTGTGGGTTTGTGATTGTTTGTGGGTTTGTGACTAGAGGTGCAGGTGTTGTTTGTGGGTTTGTGATTGTGGGTTTGTGACTAGAGGTGCCGGACAGGACAGAAGGGTGCCAGTGCTTTATGACTTCACTCCGATGACCTCACCCTGGCCACGGACTTGATCCTCAGTCTTATAGGCCCAGAAACTGGACCTTTTGTTCCCCAAACAGCTGATGCTTTAGTGAAGACTGAAGTTAACGCTAAGATCCCAATACTTCTGTGTGGCCCAGGTGCTAATCGATCATTGTTTGCAACTGGGATCAACTTTTCTGTTGTGGTTTGAGGGGAGCCCGATCTATTTGTGTGTGTGTGTGTGTGTGTGTGTGTGTGTGTGTGTGTGTGTGTGTGTGTGTATGCATGCTAAGTCACTTTAGTCATGTCTGACTCTTTGAGACCCTATGGACTGTAGCCTGCCAGGCTCCTGTGCCCATGGAATTCTCTAAAAAAGCATACTGGAATGGATTGCCATGGCCTCCTCCAGGGGATCTTCCTGACCCAGGGATCAAATTCATGTCTCCTGCAGCTCCTGCATTGCAGGTGGATTCTTTACCACTGCACCTCCAGAGAAGCCCACACATTTGTGTACACATCTAGGCCCACATATATTCTTTTGCAAGTTTAGAATCAGTTGGCAGATGAAGAAGACAGACAGATGAGGATTAGCTTCTCAGCTTTATTACTGATGAACCCGTTGGAGAGGAGACCTGAGTAAACTTTGCAGCCAGGGTTGAAGGGGTGAGACAGGGAGGTGGGGGAGAAGAGAGGAGAGCAGGTCAGCCCTTCCTCTAAGACTCACTTGGCAGGTCAGTGATGCCTCCTCATCAGCATAAATGCCAGGGCTGCACGAGAGGAAAGAACTCCATGATCCTGGGGCCAGCAGCATCCTATTACCTGGGAACTTACAGAAATGCACGTTAGGCCCCACTCCCAGAAAAATTGACTCAAACTTTAGGGGTGGGACCCAGCGTTCTGTGTCTGAATGAGGTCTGAGGTGATTCTGATGAAGGCTCAAAGCTGAGAACCACTGGTCTAGTGGGAGCTGTACCACCTGAAAATCTGAGCCCTAGGAAGCAGTGTTCCCCTAGGATGTTTTGCCATCCTCGTCTGCCCTTCCTCCCATCTCTGGGGAAATGAATCATAGGAGAGAACTTTCATAGCTTCCACATTTGGTTTTTAGCTGACAAATCTCCCAGGAGGAGCAGGTGGAGGCTCTTGAAGGGAACGGCTACCCACTCCAGTGTTCTGGCCTGGAGAATTCCACGGACTGTATAGTCCATGGGGTTGCAAAGAGTTGGACACGACTGAGTGACTTTCACTTCACGAAAGGGAGGAGTGCCATGCATTTGGCATGTGCTGGCCTTGCCTCCTTCTCTTGCAGACCTTGGAGGGACCAGCATCTCCACAGTGGGACTTGGTAGACTCCAGAATGACCTAGCCAGAAGTGGAGTGGAAGCAGGAAAGCCTCTTTGACTCCTCTTTGCACTGAGGTTTCACCATAGACTCCTTGCCAAGGCCTGTCCCTCTCCAACCGCATCTGCCCACTCACTCACCCCTCTAGTCATTCTAGCCTCGCTTCTGTCCAATACGCCAAGCCCATTCCTGCCTCAGGACCTTTGCACTTGCTGTCCTTCCCCTTGAATAGCTCTTCCCTAAGACCCTGGCAAACCTGGCTCCTTCTTGTCCTTTATTTTTTTATTTTTAATTAGAAGATAATTGCTTTACATTGTTTTATTGGTTTCTGCTGGGCAGCAACACGAATCAGCCATAATTGTGTGTGTGTGTGTGTGTATAAATATATATGTGTATATATATATATATATATCTCCTCTCTCAAACCCAGATGTCATCTTCTCTGAACACCCGTTTAAAGTGCCCGCAACCCCACTTGTCATGATTTATCTCATTATCCTGGGTTATTTTCTTCAGAGCACTTGACACTCTCAAAAAAATGACCTGGTGTGTTTATTTGTTGACTTGTTTACATATTTATGAGAGATCAGGGATGCTGCTGCCTCCCTAGCACTAGAATAGCTCCTGGTATGTCGCTGGCATAAGATGTATGTGAATATTTGCTGAATAAATGAACGAAAATACTCTGGGAGAGAAGGTTCAGAGTGGTGTGATTCAGGCATCCAGATAGCCATGGGCCCAAAGATTCGGTCTCCTTCTTCCTGAGGGCAGAGGGCAGGGCCACCTAAGCCCTGTTGCGAGGGTCTGAGGGGAGTGCGAGCACCCCACAGGCTTTCCACCCGCTTTTTCCCCTCCCCCGTATCTTAGACGCAGGCTCCCGCTGCTTCTCCCCCTCTACCCTCCCTCCCTACACTGTCATTCCATTCCAGTCATTAGAAGCCAGCAGATTCACACCCTCCTGCCGGCTTTTTCATAGAGGAATGTTAATAGAGTTAGTTTTCAGCAGGAGTACTGCAAGCCGTTGTCAAAACTCTGACTTGGCCACCCTCATTCACGTAATTAATCACACAGGAAAGCAGAAGAGGGCAGCATGAGGGCTGGGGCCCAGCTCTGCGGGGGCCCTCTTCCCAGAGAAGACCGTGGTGGGCCGCACAGCCACTGCCCACCAAGAGGCCACAAACCAGGCTGGAAAAGAGACGGCCTAACTGGAACCACAACAGAGTGGTGCAAGTCAGGATCTAATTAGCCCGGGGGGCCCTCCTCCCTGTTCAAGAGTTTGGGAACAAAGGAAAAGCAATTAAACAAGTAGGGTGGAGGCTGGAAGGAGAAAGCAGGTTAAAGATGGTTCCTTTTAGAATGCAAGGAGGCTCTCATTTAATGAATACTGTGTTAGTTATCTACTGCCCTGTAGCCAATTACCGCAAACTTGTTGCCTTAAAACAACCCACATTTATTTTGTCATCATTTCTGTGGGTCAGACTCTCCTAATAGCTTAGCTGGGTCCACTGCTTGACATCACACAAGGCCAAGCAAGTTCTCGAGGTGTCAGCCAGGGCTGAGTTCTCCTCTGGAGGCTCACCTGGGGAAGGACACACTTCTCTGTTCATGAGTTTGCTGTAGTAGTTTCTTGAATCTTGATTTTTTTTGCTGGCTGCTGGTCTGTGGCACCTTCAGTTCCTAGAGATTCCCCACAGCCTGTTGCCACATGGGCTTTCCCAGCTTGGCCACTTACTTCATCAAGCCAACTAGGAGGATCTTTAGAGCAAATCAACCCATAGGATAGAATTTTACACACCATGGCACAATCGCAGAAGTCACATCCCATGGCCTCTGCCCTGGTTCTGTTTGTTAAAGGCAAGTCACAGGTTCTGCCCACATTTAATGGGAAGGGATCACACCAGGGTATGAATCCCAGGAGAGGGGAATCATGGAGGAGTAGCCACTCTAAAGGATCCGCCACAGAACCTATTGTGTGCTCAGGACCATGCCAAACGCTTTTGCACGCATTACATCATTTAATTGCTAAAACCGCCTGCAAGGCAGGCATCATCCCCTTTGCACAGATGAGAAATCTGAGACGGGAGGAGGAGAACTTATTTGCCCAAGGTCCTGCCAGTGATTGAAACCACTTGTGTCAGGACACTAAAGCTAGAGGCTAGAGAGTCAGCATCTTTACAGTGAGGAGCAAGGGCCAAGGGAGGGAGGGGAAGAGGCGAGCAAGAAGGTTCTTGCTATGAGGCTTAAGACCAGGAGGAACAATAGCTGTGGATTTCAAGTTGAGAAAGAAGAAAACTGACAGTCTCAACTTTGCCAATGAAGCAGAAGATGAGGGTGTCTCCTGAGAGACTGGAGGCTGGGCTGGAGGGGGAGCAGAGCCAAGTTGGAACAGCAGCTTAGGGAATGGGAAGGGGGGATGGGAGAATTTGCCAGCCTGAGTACAAGTCTGCTGAGGAGGAGAAAGCTGCTTCCTCTGGGCAGACTTCAGCACTTGCCTTGGGAGTGGTCCTCAGTCCCGCCAACCTCAGCTCTTTGTGCAGTCTCTTCTCTCCTGTGTCCAGCCCTCTCATGAAGGCAGGAACTCAGCAGTAGACTGCATTGGGCCTCCTGGTCCCCAGCACAGGGTCTGGCCCAGGCGAGCCCTTCATAAATAATTCGGCCTGATTCCAGACCCTGAATTTCTAAGTCACTCCACCATGTTACTTCTTACCCCCAAAGGGTGAGAAATGACCCAGTTTGAAAAGACTATTCCAAAATATGTATTTTTACTTTTGTTCCCTGAGGAAAAGTTTAAACAGCAACAGGTTACAAAGATACGAATCCCTCGTGGAATAAGGGTGAGAGGTGGGATTAGGGAAGTCTGTTGCGTGCAGAACCTGGTGACAAAAGAAGCAGTTTTGCATTCTTTCCTAGTCTCCTTGCTGTCAGAAGTCAAGGACCATTTCAAAACATCCCATATCAGTGTGTTGTCGCCTGGAAAATACAGTTAGAGTAGACACAGTGCGATCCCATTTGTATCAAAGGACCAGTCTTGACTCATTAGAATGAGTGGCAGAAAACCTAACTCATACCATCTTAGATAAAAACTAAAACATGTGGGCTTATCTTCACTCAAAAGTCCAAGAAGCCAAAGGGACTAACCTTTTGGCCTGAGAATGAGGCAAATGACTGCCTACAGCCCCCAGGACAGCATCCTCCCCTAGGACTCCTTATACAAGTCCTGAGATCCACTCTGATTGGACAACTCGGCTCATGTGCCCACCAGTGAGCCAATCACTGTGTCCAGGGGGAATCCATCTGATCCAGTCTTGATCAGGATGGAGGTGGTGTGCTGTGAGCAGGAGGAAAAGAAATGGGTTCTGAGTGGTCATAAAGGCAACACATGTCCACCCTGTGGGTTATGCTTGCGTCCACAGAAGATTCACTGGGTAGATGCCCACCAAAATGTCGAGAAAAGGGTTTTCTTCAGCTTATAGTACTCAGACAGAGTCAAATAACCTATTTTTGTAAAATCAACCTCAAGCTTAACCCTAGTGAATAGAATAGGGACCACCCCTGAGGTCTCATCCCGGCCCACAAATAGTATCTAAGACTTGTTAGAGGACCAGTTCTGGAATCCCTGCAGACACTGATTCCCCTAAGGCCCGCCTAAACTCCAGTTTCCCAGCCTCTGCTAGGGCCTGAATTGGAAACCTGGCCTGGACTCCAGGCCCTTTGCCCTCCCCAGGAGGGCAGCAGGTCTGGCCATTGGGCACTGCACTCTGTGAGCTGGATCTTCCACCCCAGAGAACCGCTTGGGACCATATGCTCCCACCCCTAGGACTCCCAGCTTCTTTACACCTGGAGACTCCCACACCCCACCCCACCTGCACAAGTCAAGCACAGTAAACACTGGCCACACACCTCTTCAGACACTGTAGCTTCTTCTCCCAAAGTCAGCCCCTCCCAGGATCAGTTCCCAAACCCCAATCTCGACTCCACCTTGCCACTCACTTGTTTCCCAAAGTGGCAGCCATGGCCACTCTAATGCCATACACAAGACCAGAGACAGGAATACCACGGAATGGCCCTTTATTTCTAGTTGGATCCATCAGTTGTATCTGACTCAGCTTGCTCGAACTCTCTGCACTGGTTTGTAGCTGACTCTTGCAAGCATGTCTTCCGGGCGTTGAATTGATTACGGTAGACACTGAGTTCCTCTCGGTATTTAGCTCTCAGGAGAGCTGCCCTTTGTTCGTAGGGCTGCTTGTCCACATCCGTCTTTGCAGACCACATCTTCCCTGAGGCCTTGGCCACCTGCACCACCGACCAGCTTGGATTCTCACTCTTGAGCTGGGCATAATGGTCTTGGCAGAAGAGTAGGAAGGATGATGGAGGCCGTCTGGGTGCGTGGGGGTCCCGCTTTCTCCTTTTCTTCCTCCTGCCGAAGTAATTCATCATCTCTTCTTGGTATCGGGCTTTGTCGAGCTTGGCCAGGGCTTCATATTTGGCCTTTTCGTGCTTTGAGATGGATCTCCATTTTTCCGAACACTTTCTAGAAAACTCTTTAAAGCCAAGGTAGGTATTGGGCTGCTGCTCCTTGAACTTGTTTCTGTAATTCAGCAAAAAGTGGATGTAAGAAGAGACATTTGCCTTAGGCTTTAGCTGGTCTCTTTTCCCCATGTTCATAAATTCATTTTCTTTTCTGGACCCAGTAATTTGGACAGCAGAGACCTTTGTCCCCCACACTCCAGAAGCAATTAGTAGATGCTCTGCTGGCGGTGAAATTTTCTGTCTGTCTGAGCTGTAGGCAAGGGTCAGCCTTTTCAGTGGTGGTGGCATTGTTGGGTCAGAGGGGACTGTGACGTCACTCACAGGCCAGCCACTCCAGGCCAGTGCTGGAGGCATTTGCATATAGGTGCTCTTATTGGTTGGCTACTTGGAGGTCAAATTTGCTCCCCATGGAAGATGATGGGTTATCCAGGGAAGGCTCTAGAGCAGCCGTGCCCCCTGCAGTCTTTCTCCCTGGCTTCCTGGAGGCAGCGTGCTGGGCTCAGGTGGGGAGCTCTCCATCCTTTGGATGCAGTAACGAGCCACAGGATCTGCCTTCCTCACCGCACGATTGTCAAGATGCCTTCTCAGCCTTTCCAAAGACAGCCTGGAAATAATGAACATGAGGAAGTGGATGGCTCCAGAGCTGTCATGATGAAATGTGAAGCCTTTCCGTTTGCCTTGAACAGGGGCAGCTCCTACTATACAAAGAGTTTAGTAGTAACTCTAAAAATAATCAAGTATGACAGCTGTGACTCGCTTCCTGTCAGGACAAAGTTATCTAATATAAAACCCAAGCGCTTGGCCTCTAAGTCTGAACTCTTCGTTTCTCTGAAATGAATTGGGTGGGGATGAGGGTGGGGATTGGGGAAGAAGGGAGGAGACCCTTAAGGTTGTACTAATATTACACCAGAGCCCATGAAAATGAGATAGAACATCCTTGGCCTAACAGGAGGCCCCCTGTTCTCATCCCAGAGGTCCCCGTTTCTTGGGGTTAGAGCGCAAAGCTCTAGCAACTATACTCAAACTAGTCGGCTTCGGGCTTTTGGGGGGAAAAGCTGCAAATATTTTAATAGTCTTCCAACTGGAGGGAAAAGAAACGAAGAGTACCATTTCCTGACCTTTGGACACTGTGGGGTGCTTCCTTGAATGGTCTTGGAGTTGCTATAACTCAGGGGTTGTTGATAGAACCAAGTTTACCAGGCTAGAACACCGAGCCTCATTAGCGTAAACATTAACATATTTAAGGTAGAACAGCCACTAACTGGTTGGAGTCTGGATTTGATCCGATTAGCCCGACTCAAGCCTGTGCTGCATCCCGCCTGCACAGATACTGCAGCCTTGGTGGCCTGGAGTCTGAGTGCCTGGCCTCAGCAGCTGAGCCTAACAAACTCGCCTCAGACTAGACCACCACATTTTTTAAAATTATTTCTATTTATTTATTTGACTGTGTCGGGTCTTAGTTGAAGCATGTGGGCTTTCTCTAGTTGTGGTGTGTGGGCTCAGTTGCCCTACAACATGTGGGATCTTAGTCCCCTGGCCAGGGATTGAACCTGAGTCCCCTGCATTAGAAGGCAGATTCTTAACCACTGGACCATTAGGGAGGTGCCTAGAGCACATTGTGAATTTTTGCCAAGACTTTTGCCAAGACTGATTGCAAGTTCCATCTTATATAAAATTGACTAGAGTCTTCAAGCCTAATTCCTAGCCCCAAATTGCAACACGGTAGTTGGGCTACTTCAGCCAGTCCCTTCCCAAGCCTGTGATGTCTTATCTGTGGGATCAACGATGTGCAATCAATGTTCTACTGGCCAGGCAACACCCTCCCAGTGACTTGCTGTAAGTTTGTGGCTGGAGTGGGAGGGCTGTAGGATATCAGATGCCAGCCCCAGCAATCCAGGCCAGCGACGGGGGCAGAAAGGTCTGGCCTGTGGGAACTGGTTACTCTGGGGACACTTCTTAGCCTAGGGAGCTTTTTTCCCCACTCTGGTTCCTTCTCCCAAGGCTAGAGGTTGGCTCATCTGCTTGCTGGACTTGAGTGGATGGGTTGTGAGGAAGAACTTGTCTAATGTGCATACATGTTCATCAGGTTCAGCTCAGATGCACAAAAGACCCCAGCACCTTATCTGTGTCTCCGTTCACAACCTTCCACCCTCCCCCCCAACTCAGGATGATAAGATCTAGAAACATCAGCCCCATGATAACCATCTGCCAGAGCCTAGCAGATCTAGGAAGAGAAGAGAGTATGGCCTTTGGTGGTGGGGCCACACTCCCAACTTGGCAGGGTGAAGCAGGGGACTCCTTCATCTGGTGGAGCTGCAGGAAGAATAAATGCACCTGACTTTCTCAACTGATGCCTTGTGCACAGGTATCTGAGGTTTGTTCCTTTCCATCTTTCATGCCTGCTGCTTGTTCTGGGAAGCTGACCCATATGGACCATATCAGTGGCTCCTGTGCCCTCTGGCTTCCATTTCAGTTTGGCCAGTGGGGACCCTGACAGGAGATCACGGAGGGAGGGATCTGGCTCCTTCCCTGCAAGGTTGCCTGGAGCTGTCTCCTCATCTCTGGACTGCAAGTCCTGACTCCTCTTAAGCATCCTCTCTAAATGACTCTGTCCTTCCAGCTTCCCTGTCCTGTCCCCTCCAGCTGAGGGGGTAAGAGCTCTACCTTTACTAGCCTCTGAGGCCTCTGCTCTCCCCTGTGGCTTTCTAACACCTTGCCTTTCCCTTGGTAAATAGCCGCTTTGTTAAACACTCCTCAAATTATCCTAATTTGAGTGGCCATCTGTTGCCTGCTGGGACCCTGACCTGTATGCCATGTTTCTAACCTCCCACATGGACAGCAAACAGCCATGGAGGTGGAGAAATAAAGCAAGTGTGGGCATCCCTCCAAAGTAGAAGGGTGTCGAGCTTCTGGAGGCCTGTGTGCTGGGTGGTACCATGGTGGAGAAGGGCCTGCAGGGGCTGCTGTGCCAGCCAGGAGCAGGCAGGACAAGGCCACATGGCTTAGGAAGAAGTGTCTAATGTCCTCTGTATTATGAGATGACCTCCAGACAGGGGCGCTGCTCTGGAGGCCAGGTAGTGAATACTGCAGGCTTATGGACCACACATTTTCTGTTGCAAGTTAGTTTTCAGCTCTGCCATCATAGCTCAGAAGGAGCCAGAGACCACACCCAAACAAATGAGTGGCTGTGCCCAGATAAAAATCACAAACACAGGCAGTGTGGGCTGAGGGTCATAAGCCTGACCACCCCAGTCTAGAGATGTGAGTTCAGCATTTGCAAACTTTTGGATTGCAGTCTACAATAGGAAATGTATTCTATAAGTAAGAAAGCGTTAGTCGCTCAGTCGTACACGACTCTTTGCGACCCCATGGACTGCAGCCCACCAGGCTCCTCTGTCCATGAGATTTTCCAGGCAAGGATACCGGAGTGGGTTGCCATTTCCTTCTCCAGGGGATCTTCCCAACCCAGGGATCAAACCCGGGTCTCCTACACTATAGGCAGATTCTTTGCCGACTGAGCTACCAGGGAAGCCCAGTGTATTCTGTACCATGACCCACTTATGTACATGCTTTCAGTGCCGCTAGCGGGTGCTCTGTTCTAAGAACATCACCTGCATCATCTCATTTCATCCTTGTGACCACCCTGTGTGGGAGGTGGGGGTAGGGGTGCTATTTTTGCCCCCATTATAAAGTCTCTGAGCACATAAAGTTTTCAGAAAAAAAAAGTTTTATGAAAATAAACTTGTTATGTGTGTGATGTACTCTTTTCTTTTCCATTCTATACTCTTTTAATCTGCTGTACTTTATTTTCTTTTTTAAAATGCACCCCTGGGACTTCCCTGGCCGTCGGGCGGTTAAGACATTGTGCCTTCCGACGCAGGGCACACAGCTTTGATCCCTGGTCAGGAGTTAAGATCCTGCATGCTACGTGGCCTGGCCAAAAATAAATAAATACAAATAAAACGCACCCCACAGTCTGATCTTGTGAATGGGTCACAATCCAGGGATAGATTTGAAAAACACTTGTCTATGTAGGCTGGGATGGAGCCCCCACCTCAGAGGTTGTGAGAGCCTCTTCACTCAGCAGTGATAACATGAAGTGGAAAGAGCATGGCCTCTGGAGCCAGACAGACACTGAGCTCCAATGCGAGCTTTGCCACGTAGTAGCTGGGGGACTTTTGGCAAGTCTGGCTTGTTACAGTCTTGGCTGGATGTGGAGTGAAATGATCAAGGTGAGGATTAATTGAAAGGATGGGAGTAAAGCGCCTGACACTGCCCCTCCCCTGCAGTGTGGGCAGGACTTGGGACTCACTTCTAATGAGTAGAGTATGGAGAGGGACAGGTGACATCTCTATAGTGGAGGAAGGGGGCAGATGCTACAGCAACCAAGGAATCCACCTGAAGGCCATTGGTAATAGACCAACTGATATGACACCCGCCTTCTACAATGTGATGATAAAAACATCTCACCCAGTGGTATTCTTCCCCCAAATCCATAATCCTGGTGTAATCAGGAGAAAATATCAGACCAAGCCAAATTAAACGCCAGCCTGCAACCCACTCCAGTGTTCTTGCCTGGAGAATCCCAGGGACGGGGGAGCCTGGTGGGCTGCCGTCTATGGGGTCGCACAGAGTCGGACACGACTGAGGCGACTTAGCAGCAGCAGCAGCAGCAGCTGCAAAATACTTGATCAGTACAAAAGTGTCAAAGTCTTGAGAAAACAAGGAAAGCTTGAGAAACTGACAGCCTAGAGAAGATTCTGTAGATGTGATGACTCCATGCCCAAGAAATACTGGACTGGATCCTGGAGCAAAAGGAGGCCTTAGTGGGAAACCTGGGGGAAATGAGAATGAAGTCTTCCACTGACCCAATAGCACTACACCAAGGTGGTTTTGCCACATGGCCCATGGTTTTATGTAAGATGCTAATGTTAGGGGAAGCTGGGGGAGGGGTGTACAGGAAATTTCTGTACTGTCTTTGCTATTCTGTTCTCATTTCAAAATAAGTTGTTTTTCATCTCCCCAGCTGATAGGAATATGTACCCAGGGTTGAGGCACCCTGTTCTTAATCCTTCTCCGGGAATCCTAGGGGCACATTTTACCCTCACTTGCAGCAGTTGTATGCTCCTGGCAGACCTTCTCATCACAGCGTTTCTCAAATTTGGGGGCAAGCATCAACTTTGGGGAACTTTAAAAATCCCAGGTCACAACAAGAGCAACCCGAAAAAGTAGTTGGCAGAGGCACGTGGTAACTGCCGTGATGCGCTCTCCTGCCTCCCCTGCTGCGGTTCCTCCTGGGGGGTGGGGATCGTCGCTGCTCTTGCCCTCTGAGCAAGGCACCTGTGGCACGTGGAAAGCTGGCTCCACAAAGAGGTCCATGTCCCAAGCCCCAAAGCCTGTGAATACATTACCTTACATGGCAAAGGGAACTTCGCAGATATGATTATGTTAAGGATTTGGGGATGGGAAGATTATCCTGGATTATCCGCGTGGGCCTGATGTAATCACATGGGTCCTTGTAAGAGGAAAGCAGGAGTTTCAGAGTTAGAGACTGAGATGTGATAACAGACGTAGAGGGTCAGAGAGACTTGAAGAGGCCACACTGGTGGCTTTGAAGGTATGGAAAGAGACCGCAGGGGGAGAAACGAAGGTGACTTACTAAAAGTTGGCAAAGGCAAGCCAACAGATCTCACCTCTAAAGCCTCCGGAGAGAGTGCAACCCCACAGACACCTTGACCTTGGCACGGTGATGCCCACTTTGACTTCCAGAATCGTCAGAAAATAAATCTGTGTTGCTTCAAGCCACTGAATCTGCAGTGATTTGTGAAAGCTGCACTAGAAAATGAACACGGTTATCTTTCGCATCCAGCTAGTGGTCTGTAACTATCCTTGTGCTATCCTAACCCCCGCTTGTGTTAATAAAGATGAGAAATTTATGCCACTGCTGATTGGATTAGTTGAGGGAGCAAGGAGCGTGATCTACTCAATTTTACACACTTCTTCACTCACTGGCTGACTCATTAAGTCACTAATTCACTCATTGGCTTACCAGTTAATTCACGCTTACCGTCTTTCAGTTCATTCACTCACCACTCATGTGCACACACATGCATGCACACACACACACACACACACACACCCTCAATGAGTAGCTGTGAGTTGCTGGAGCAGTGTGACTGCTGCTTTCCCGGCCGTTAATAAGCAGTGTTTGAGGGATGGATATGTTTCAGGAAGGAAGGTGGTGGTAGAGAAGCATCTGCCACTTCCTGGAAGCCAGATGGGTGAAGGAGGCAAGGTCATAGGTAGATCTAGGCTCTTTGGTGCTGACCTTATGCCAAGAAATGTTACTCAATCAGATGTGACTGTGATAGTTCAATAAAAATGATGATAATGCTTTAGGTAGATCAGCTCCAAAAGCCTACAGAGAGATTATGCACATGCAGACTTCATAATGCTGATTTCTTAGATTGATACATGGATCGTAGTTATGTAAGATGCTAATATTAGGGGAAGCTGGGGGAGGGGTGTACAGGAAATTTCTGTACTGTCTTTGCAACTATTCACATTTCACAGCAGTGAGCGGAAGAGTCAGTTCTCACACTCAGGTTTGTTTGAAGTCTGTGTGTTTAGCCTCTGATGGTGGTCTAGGAACTTCCTTGAGGCCAGGGAGAAGGCGGAGCTGGGAAGGAACAAGGCCAAGTATTGCAGGAGGAGGGCAGGTGGAAAGAGAAGGTGTCTACATTCAGCACTTACGGGGCTCAGGGAGACTTTTCCCGTCAGGTGGATCCTTGTTGCAGACACATCTGGTGAAGTTGTCCCCAGGTCATAGGATGCCCTGAGTCCAGCAGGTGGACTGACCTAGATGGCTGAACCTACCAGGATCTGCAGGTACACACAGAGCCTGGGTCCACTTCCCTGGGCCGAGGCTGGCCAAAGCCAAGTACGGGGTCAGCATCCAGCCCAGGGGACTATGTGGACAGGAAATGGGACAGATGATCAGGTGTAAGAATAGGGTCAGCGTGATAGGGGGCAGGCGTACCTGTCCGCCTTTGGCAGGATGCAGCAAAGGGGAAGGCGATGAGATCTAGAACAAGACCAAGTTTGGGGAGTTAGTCCCCCAGCCAGCTGTGGGTACCTCTCGCTGGCAGAAGCCCTTCCTGACACCCAGAGGAAGAAGCCTGGCCCCTGATGTTTCCATCCAAGCCCCTGCCTCTTTCAGCCACAGTGCCTAGCTCCCTTCTTTCAAGCACACTCCTTCTTTGGGAGAGTGGTCCCCAAAATCAGTCCTGGGGGTTCCAGCAGGAGCCCATGCCCGGGGCCCCAGGAGTGGGCACAACCCCAGCTAGACTACTCAGAGGCTCTCAGTGAGCTGGTTCTAACTGGACCCAAGGGAAGAGATCATCTCTCTGGAGGTGAAGCTAGGAGGGTAAATCAGGGAGCTGGTAACTGTGGCCATAGTCCCAGCCTCCAGTCTGCCATCTGCAACAGAGTGGAAGAAGCTGGCAAACAGCACAGCAGAGATGGGCCCAGAAAGACAGGCCTGTGGCATCTGAGTCATTGGATCTAGTCATCCCTGGAGCCAGCTACAGTGTGACGACAGCAGCCGATAATTTCTTCTCTGCCCCACTCTGATTTGGTCTGGGCTTCGGCCACTTGAAACCATGAATATAAGGCATTAGCTTAGGTGTGATGGGGGCAAGTGATATAATCCAGGAACCCTTCCCTCCCCCATTTCCAAGTCTTCCTTCCTGTCTCCTTCCTCTCCCCACTGCTTGTGTCTGCTCTACATAATGGCCGGGTCTCTGGTTTGTTGTTCAGAGAGTATATGGACAGCGTTGGCACATCTTGGCCCCTCCATCAGCATGAATGTTCTTGAGCACTTAGTGTGTGCCACATCCGGTACTGAGAGCTTGTAAGCCCATTATCTCACGTAAACCACCTAGAGTTCTATGAGTAGGGTGCTGTTATCCATATTAAATACATGGGGAGACTGAGACGCAAAGCAGGTCAGTTCCTTGCCCGGAGTTAGACAGCTGGGAAGTGTAGAGCTGAGACTTGAACCCAGTAAGTGCTTTCCGGGGCCCACATGCTTAACTCTGCCCCAAACTGCGCTGGATTCAGTAAATGTTAGTTCCTTTGCCCACAAGTCTGCCTTGCTGCACGGAGCTATGACCCGGCCATGAATGATGGTTGCTGTGTCTTGGAGGCTCAGCAGGAGTTTATGAGTGTTGCCTTGAATCGCCGCAGTCGCACTGTAAAATGCACCCTGGGGAAAGAGAGGCTCAGAGAGGGAAAGCAACCTCCTCTAGGTCACAGAGCCCATGGATGTGGTGGCAGGATCAGAATCTAGCTCATCTGACTCTAGGATAGCTTCCTTGCTGACCTTCGAATCGCAATCCCCAGGACAGTTTAGCCCACCTATTCTCCAGCCACCTGGGAGACTCAGTCCCTCAGCTATGGCTTCAGAGCTGCTAAACCATCAGGCAGGGCTGGCTAGCTGCCTCGTGGAGGAGGAGAAGGAGCGTTGAGGATGCTCAGACTCAGAATGGCAGTCGAGTGGCAGGCAAAGGCTGGCGTGGGAGTCTCCTCGATCAGCCATCTGCAAACATTGCCTCTGGATGAGAAGTATTATCCAAATGTAATCCCCAGAGGCCTCTAGAAGGCAGGCATTGCCACCCTCCCTGGAATGAGGGCAGGTCCCTTCTCCGAGTCCTGTCTGCAGTGACAGGCAGAAGCTGGGCAAGGCTGAGGAGGCAGAGCTGATGGAGGCCAGGCCGGGGCTGCCGGAGGTGGGGAGGGGAGGTGACCGCCAAGTGTACTGGTGACATGGGGCCATGGAGTGGCCCTGCACCGTGCTGTCACCAGAGTAGATGCAGCATCCTTATTCCCCAGGGAGATGAGGCCAGGCTGTGCTGGGGTCTGCTTAATCCCTGCGTTCTCTGGAGTGTCGGGTTCAAGGCACTGACTCTACCTAAGCAAGGGAGTAAAATAGTTGACATTTGCAAGATACCTACTGTGTGTCAGTAGTCCTGGACACATGATATGCAAGAGCACAGGTATCCCATTGCACAGATGGAGAAACTGAGGCTCAGAGAACTGCGAGCACATGCCTACATTTCACAGCTACTTAACCATTGAGCCCAGATTCAAATACAGGGAGAGACAGAGACCAGAACCAGGAAGGAGAGAGGGTCTAGGTAGCATGTGAGCACGCCTCGGTCACCAGGCTCCTGAAGCCGGTGCCCTGTTCCTGGGCCATGCCTGGTGGGAGCTGACTTTAGCATCTTCGGGTATGGGGCCATCGGGTCCCCAGGCTGGATCTCAGGTCTATCTGCAGCAACAGAGACTTGAGCTGGGGGCAGGGAGTGGTCACCTGGGGGCCAGGCAGCTGACCAGGGCCCAGACTTCTCTTAGATTGTGTCCCAGTCAGACCAGAGCACATGCGGATGGAGGTGTGCAGACGTACGAGGCTTAGGACATCTTATAAGAGTGATGCAATGAGGTGGGAGAGGCAGCAACAGAGGTGGGAGAGATGATGCTGGAACACGCTTTTCCCGTCTCCACCAGGAGAGCCAAGCCTGTGGGGCCTTCTGTAATCAACATGTGTGTAGAGTCCCATCAGCTGATCGGTCCAGTGTGGGTCACATGGCCACCCCCAATCCATCCAGCTATGGCCCAAGGCCAAGAGGCTGCCCCTTCCAGGAGCTGTGGGTCGAGGGAGGGAGACTGATCGTCAAAGCTTCTACTCAGAAAAGAGTAGAGCTGCCTGATTTAGAGCTGGAGACAGAAACAGAGAGAGTTGAGCATCCTCTGAGAAGTTGTGGGGGATCCACCACAAGCCCTCATGCCCAGATCTCGGTACCCAGCACAAGTTCCCATCTCCAGATCCAACCCCATTCTGTTCACGTTAGCCTAAAGGGCACAGCCTCTCCCCAGAGGCAGGGGAACCCTCACCAGGAAGCCATGCCCAATGGGCAGCTGAGCTAGGGATAGAAGGAACTGACACCCCAAGCCAGTCCCCGAACCTTCTCAGTGTGCTCCTCGCTCATCTCACAGCCCATCGTGATGACACTCTCATCCCCGCAGCAAACACAGCCAGGGGTCCTGTCCCCCAGCCCTCGGCGGCTCAGCCACACACCCTCCAGGGAGCGGTGCGTCTGGAGGAAGTGCATTTCCCTGCTATAGTTTGTGTGGGTCCCTGGAGCTCACAACCCTGGTAATTTGCCGAGTTTACTGATTTGCTTCTGGGAAAGAGAGCACATTTGCCCACGTCGATTACCAAACTCCACTGTTGCTGCACTGGGGCCATGTCACCATGAGAAAAGCTTCCCCAAAAGGTAACAGCAGCTGCCAAGAGCCTGGCGAGCACAGAGAGGTCTGAGGGACTGAACAGGGGGCTGCACATCTCCATGGGAGACCAAGATGAAACCTGCATGCGCCCCGAGCCACTCTTCAATGTCCCCAGGCTTCCCTGCTCGTCTGCCTTTTCCTCTGCTTTCCCCACCTGTGCCCGCTGCTTCCTCCAGCAGGACTTCATTCATTCTTAAAGTCATTGAGTCAAGCGTTCCTTTTTCCTGTGAGCAGCATTTCCTGAGCCCTTCCCGTGTGTCAGGCACTCACGAAGTACTGAGAGAAGAACTAAATGAGAAGGAAATAGTTCCTGTCTTCAGGGAGCTCACAGCTTTGTGGGGAAGCAGATTCTTGTGTGATGTGTGATGAGACAAGTGCTCTGATGGAGAAAGTGCAAGGATTCTTTGCAAGAGAAAATGAGATACTCAGGAGAAGCCCACCAGTCTTCCTGGAGCCAGTGGCTATAAGATGACCCGGGATGTTTCAAAAGGAAGTAGCTAGAAAAAGGGTAGGGAGAGTTTGGCCAGGAAGTGAGTTCTTGATCTTTAGAAACACTAAGAACAGACCTTGACTGACCCTGTGTCCAGAATGCTGGAGCTGGGATTTGTGCCTTGCCAGGCAGCAGGCCTGGGAGGCCTCTGAAGTTCTCCAAGTTCTGAGGCTAGCTGTTTCCAGGGAATTCCCTGGCCGTCCACTGGTTAGGGCTCCACGCTTCCACTTCAGGAGGCCCAGGATCCACCCCTGGTCAGGGAAGATCCCACCTGCCTCTCCATGTGGCCAAAAACAAACACAAAAGACTAGCTGACCCCATTCTCTTGATCACAAAGGGGACAGCACTCAGAAAGATGCTCCAGGGGCTAAGATTCCACACTCCCAATGCAGGGGGTCTGGCCAGGGAACTAGAGCATCTAAGAGTCTGCATGCCACAGCTAAGACCCGGTGCAGCCGAGTACATAAATAAAACAAACAAATGTTTTTTTAAAAAAAGAAAAGATACCGCAATGTGGAAAGCAAGAGACTGCCGTTTGCCTGATCGCTCATTCATTCAATCATTCACAAAACTTGTGCCATAAAAGTGCCTGTACCCTCTCCCTCCAAGCAGCTCCTGGAGTTGCTGGCACTCTCAGGCTTGATAGACCTTCCTGCTCGAGGCCCCACGGCGCTCTCAGCACCCGCTGCCTGTGGGCCGTCTCCCACCCCCACCTCCAACGCCTGTGCACCCGCCGCTCCCACCAGCTGAGCCTGGGATTTTCTGAGAATCGGATAGGTTCGTTGCCAGCTTTCTTGGTGCCAGTCATACTTGTTATTTTAATTATGTGACTTAAATTAAACATCACATAAACTGATGAAATATGAGTGTGAAAGGAAGTAGAGTTGCGCCTCTAGAAACTAAATTGAATGCTTTGGCATAGTTCCATGAAGGAGATGCTCTGAAAAGAACTGCTTCCTAAATATTAGGTGTGAATGAGGGAGAGAACAGCATGCCGCTGAACTGATTCCATCAGGGTGGGGACCAGGCCTGTCTTGCCCGCTGCTGCATTCCCAGTGCTTAGCACAATGCCTGGCACATCGCAGATGCCCTATAAATATGTGTAGACTGGATGAGCGGTGGCAAAATTGAAACCAGTGAGCGATGCCTTATGGGTGGGGTTTATATAAGATAGACAATGCAGAGAAGAAACCTATGGTCAAAGGAAAGACCTTGCTCTGGCGTGGCATGGACTCACCAAAAAAAAAAAAAAAAAAGTACCTTCAAGTATATTTATATTGTAATGAAATGTTTAAGCCATGAATGTATGCTTTTATTATTCCCCACTTCCCAGGTGGCACTAGTGGTAAAGAATCCAACTGCCAGTGCAGGAGACACAGGAGACGTGGGTTTGATCCTTGGGTCGGGAAGATCCCCTGGAGGAGGGCATGACAACCCACTCCAGTGTTCTTGCCTGGAGAATCCCATGGACAGAGGAGCCTGATGGGCTGCAGTCCACAGGGTCGCAGAGAATTGGACATGACTGAAGTGACTTAGCATGCACTTAGAAATTATTTTTTACAAACCAACTGCATCATTTGCAAGGCTTCAACAGTCAATGTCCATAAACTCTGTAAAGGGCAAGATAAATATTTTTAGCATTGTGGGTTCTAGTTGCTGTCACAACAACTCAGCACTGCCTTTGTAACATGAAAGCAGACAATATGTAAATGAATGAGCGCACTTGTGACCCAGTGAAACTCTACTGACAAAAGAGACCGCTCAGTGTAGCTTATCAACCCGGTTCTCGGGGACCGATTTGCTCTGTATGCTAGGCACTCTGCTGCGCTGCTAAACACATGGAGACAGAAAATTCTGCTCTGGTGCTTGTGGAGCTCGCCTTTGAGTAAGCGAGGTGGTCATCGAGTCAGAAGATGATTACTATTTGCTGTGCTCAGAACAACAGTGGGGCATGTCCCAGGTGCAGAGGGAAATGCGCAGGGCACTGCTGCTCCCATGGGGGCAGGGAGAGGGGGAGGAGAGCAAAGGAGGCATTTGGTTAGGTTTATGAGATCAGTGATATTTTCCCAGGTAGTCAGATGGGGCAGCAGGGAACAGCATTCTAGGCAGAGGGAACAGCATATGCAAAGACATGGAGACTGGAAAGTGTCTGGAGCTCCAAGTTGGTGTCACAAAAGGGAGAAGGAAGACATAAAAAAGATTAGGCTCCTGGAGCCAGGCTTCCCTGGTGGCTCAAACAGTAAAGAATCTGCCCACAAGGCAGAAGACGCAGGTTTGATCCCTAGGTTAGGAAGGCCCCCTGGAGAAGGCATGGCAACCCACTTCAGTACTCTTGCCTGGAGAATTCTATGGACAGAGGAGCCTAGCAGGTCCATGGAATTGCAAAGAGTCGGACACAACTGAGCGACTGACCGTTGTCCTGGAGCCGGTGGACCTTGGCTTTCCCGTGAGGCAGTGACTTGAGCAGATGCCCTCACAGAGTATGGAAGATGGATGGAGGCAGAGGACCCGTCAGAAGGCTGTCTCTGTAGTGAGGGTGAGGAATGATGCAGTCACAAGGGGGAGAAGACGTGGCCACAGTTGGCCACGGGAGCGAAGGTGTGGAAGGAGTTGGGATGGTGCCAGGGTGTGGTGGCTGGGAGAGTGGTGTGGACCACCGGAAGAGGAAACCCTGAGGAGCAGGAGTGATGGGGGAGGGGAAGCTTTGATTTGTTCAGAGCACAGTAAATGACCCCCAAACATATAGTTAGGGAGGCAGGAGTTGAACCTTCATAGGGGTAGCTCGGGCATCTCAGAACTGCCTGGGCACCCGCGGTGGGACAGGCGCTGCTGGGACCCGGAGCCTGGGGAAGCCAAGCAGCCTCTGTCCAAAGATAAGTATAGAAGCTGGGGGACTCCAGCAGCCAAAAGGACTTGTACTCACCCCAGGCATTCACCCAGTTCCTGGAAAATTAGTAACTTCGTGGATTTGTCTTGGGAAAAGGTTTTTTTTCTCAGTACAGCAAGAGTCCTAGGCTTTTGCCTAAAGGAAAACCAATATGGAAATCATTTGTGATGAGACTGGATGTCAGGGCTGAGTCAATAAAGGCCTGCTTCAAGGGTGAGAGGGAGCTCGGGCCGGGGAGTGGGAAGCAGCCTCCAACAAGGGCCTTGGTGCCCTTTGCTGCTGCCAGGACGTTCCCACAAGGGTTTCCCTGGTTGCATCATGGTGTTCTCACCATCCCCCAGGGAGGGGAGCAGACAGCAAGTGGGAAGGGTAGAGGGCTTGGGAGTGCGGTGGCGAGCACATCCCATATGTCACATTCTCCCTGCTCAGCCTGAGCAATAGAAGGGTGGTTTATGCAGGGCCTGGAAAGATTCTTCAAGCCTGAATCAGATCCAGGCTGTACACATAGCTTGGGTAAGAGATAAAGCCCACAGAAGGTGCGCTGGGAGCACAGAAGCCAGAGACTATTGACCGAGGAACAGAGGCTGCACGGAGAAGGAGATGGTGAAGCCAAACCTTGTAGATAACTGGCTTTGCAGGAACTTCTGTATCTAGGGAGCCGCGGTGGAAGAGGTGCCCTCCGGCAAGCACGGAGCCTTGTGCACAGTACGTGCTTGTGAGTGAATGAATGAGTGAATGTTCCCCTGAAGCTGTCCATGTTCAGGGATGCTGAGATTTAAACCAAGACCTCCTCATCTTCCTCCCTCTCAGTTTAAAATTAGGCAGCAATTCCTTGCAGATTACTGTTGTCATCTTGTGGGGCGTGTCTCTCAGCACCCCACATGCGGACTGTATGAGAAGCTTCTTAAGAAATGCTTTCCAGGCAGTTTGCTCTGAGCTCTATTACCAGAAGCACAACTTAGAGCTTTCTGCTGAGGAACTCAAAGCCACTTTTTCCATAATCAACTACATGCATTAGAGGGAGTGATTTTTTTTTTAATTCTCCCCAAGCCAGATTCCATTAATGAAGCCCCATTTAACGGAAGTCAATTTACCAAAAAGAAAAAAAGAGTTGAGCATAATTGCTTCAATACATTTTATGTTGTACTATGGTAGCAATTTACTGGGTGAACTTGGAATTCCCCAAGCCCCCCATAGTGAAGTTAATGTGGACAGAAAGATTTGAAGGGGGGAATCTCTCTTTGTGTGTTCTCTCCTTTAATTATGATTCTAACAGGGAGCAAAATTAAAGAGGATCCTGGGGGGACGAGGGAGGGAAAGTAAAGGAACAGAATGGAATTCAGCTTCAACAGTTCCACTGCCTTCCCTGAGTACAGAGGCTCTATCTGAGATGAGTTTGAATCCCACTTCTGCTGCTTACTAGCTGTGTGAACTTGTGCAAGTTTCTTAACGTCTCTGTGCAGCCAGGTGGTGCAACGGGAAGGGGCATAGACAGCAGCAGGTGCAAAGGCTTGGGTACGTGCATGTATACTCAGTTGTGTCCAACTCTTTGCCATGCCATGGACTATAGCCCATCAGGCTCCTCTGTCCCGAATCTCCAGGCAAGAATACTTGAATGGGTTACCATTTCCTTCTCCAGAGGATCCTCCTGGCCCAGGGATCAAGCCCACATCTCCTGCATTGGCAGGTGGGTTCTTTACCACTGTGCCGCCTGTACAAAGGCAGAGAGGCACAAAAAAAGCAGTGCATATAAGGTCTTCTGTTTGAGTGCACAGTGATGTGTGTGTGTGTCTATGTGTGTGTGTGTGTGTCTATGTGTGTGTGTGTGTCTATGTGTGTGTGTGTCCGTGTGTGTGTGTCTATGTGTGTGTGTGTGTCTATGTGTGTGTGTGTGTCTATGTGTGTGTGTCTGTGTGTGTGTCCATGTGTGTGTGTGTCTATGTGTGTGTCTATGTGTGTGTGTGTGTGTGTGTGTGTGTGTGTGTGTGTGTCTACATCTGTCTGTGTGATGTACTCAGAGAAGGAAGGCAGGCCAAGAAGACTTCACTGGGAAGGTGACATTTGATACAAGACTTTGAGGAAGTGAGAGGGTGAACCAGATGGCAGTCTGGGAGAAGAGCCAGTCAGCAGGCAGAGAAACTACAACGGGCAAAGGCCCTGAGGCAGGAGTGGGTGTGGCCAGTTTTGAGCAGCCTGGAGACCCTTGTGGCTAGAGCATAAACAATAAGGAAAAGAGGAGACACACTGGCTTTTATAAGGAATAAGGAACAAGGAAAGGAGAGCTGAAGACACGCTGGCTTTTTTAAGACTTGGAGACTCTGGTGAAGCCTTTGGCTGTAAGAATTAAAGCCACTGAAGATTTGATTTTAATTAACTCTGACAGCGAAAGTGTGAGTCGCTCAGTCATGTACAACCCTTTGTGACCCCATGGACTGTAGCCCACAAGGATCCTCTGTCCATGGAATTCTCCAGGCAAGAATACTGGAGTGGGTAGCCATTTCTTTCTCCAGGGGATCTTCCTGACCCAGGGAAAGAACCCACGTCTTTTATACCTCCTGCATTGGCAGGCAGCTTCTTTACCATCTGAGCCACCAGGGAAGCCCTAATTAACTCTATTAATGCATAATTTAATACATGCATAGGGAAGCCTGGCATGCTGCAATCCATGGGTTTGTGACAGGTTGGACACAAGTTGGTTATCGAAGAACAAAAAATGTGTAATTTATATTAAAAATTCTTGTCCAGTCGCTCAGTCATGTCTGACTCTTTACAACCCCATGGACTGCAGCACACCAAGCTACCCCTGTCCAGCACCATCTCCTGGAGGTTGCTCAAACCCATGTCCATTGAGTCAATGATGCCATCCAACCATCTCATCCTCTGTTGTCCCCTTCCTCTCCTGCCTTCAATCTTTCCCAGTATCAGGGTCTTTTCTAATGAGTTGGCTCTTCTCATCAGGTGGTCAAATATTGGAGTTTCAGCTTCAGCATCAGTCCTTCCAATGAATATTCAGGGTTGATTTCCTTTAGGATTGACTGGTTTGATCTCCTTGCAGTCCAAGGGACTCTCAAGAGTCTTCTCCAACACCACAGTTCAAAAACATCAATTCTTTGACGCTCAGCCTTCTTTATGGTCCAACTCTCACATCCATACATGACTACTCTAAAAACCATAACTTTGACTATATGAACCTTTCTTGGCATGGTAACATCTCTACTTTTCAATATGCTGTCTTCCAAGGAGCAAGCATCTTTTAATTTCAGGGCTGCAGTCACCATCTGCAGTAATTTTGGAGCCCAAGAAAATAAAGTCTGACACTATTTCCATTGTTTCCCCATCTATTTGCCATGAAGTGATGGGACTGGATGCCATGATCTTCATTTTTTGAATGTTGAGTTTTAAGTCAGCTTTTTCACTGTCCACTTTCACCTTCATCAAGAGGCTCTTTAGTTTCTCTTCGCTTTCTGCCATGATGGTGGTGTCATCTGCATATCTGGAGTTATTGATATTTCTCCCAGCAATCTTGATTCCAGCTTGTGCTTCATCCTCCAACCTGGCATTTCTCATGATGTACTCTGCATATAAGTTAAATAAGCAGGGTGACAATATTCAGCCTTGACATACTCCTTTGCCAATTTGGAACCAATCCATTGTTCCATGTCCAGTTCTAACTGCTACTTCTTGACCTGCAGACAGGTTTCACAGGAGGCAATTAAAAAATGACCCATCTTAAATGTACAGTTCTGGGGGCTTTGACAAATTTGTGCATGCCGTATATCCACCACCTTATTATTATAAGATAAGACCATGTCTTATTATATAAGACAAGACCATCTTATATATAAGACCATTTCCAGCACCCCAGAACGTTCCCTGTATTCCTTCCAACTCAGGCACGCACTGATGTGCTTTCTCTCACTGTTGATTCGTCTTTTCCAAAGTTTCATAGAAACAGATCACACAGTATATACTCTTCTATCATTCAGCATAATGCTTTTGAGCATCTTTCATATTGTAAGTGTTAGTAGTTGTTTTTTATTAGAGTTTTGAGTAAGGCATGACATCATCGCAATGGCAAAGTTTAATGTGATAATTCCAGCATTTAAGTCCCTAATTCTCTGATGGATACCAAGAAAACTCTCAAATGTGCATGTATGTCCTAGGAGACAGAAGCAGAAACAGAGTAAAGATGCACAGGGCCCCGAGTTGAAGCCTTGGGAATGAACAGGTATAAGATTGCTGGGAGCAGGTGAAGGTGTGGGAGAGGGTGATGTCCCTTCAGGCTCCTCCTGTCTGTACAGTTGGGGGTTAAAGTTGATCCCAGGGCTGGAGAAGAGTCGCTGACTTCCTAAATTCCAGTTACAACCCAGATCATTACTCTCATCCTGCTCTTGGGACCCCAGCACTCTCCCCTCATTCCATTTTGCAATAAACAGCCTTTGGTTCTGAATTATTCAGGTAAATTCTCCCTATTTCTACTTCCTTATGTAAATAGCCTCCAAGCTTTGTCATTGAGATAGAATTGAATTTGGCCTGGGGAAGAAAAACCCACAATACTTTTTGTGGCTCCTTAGAAAACTTGAATGACTCTGCCTGTAATAAACTATTTTAAATGGGATCTGGTAAAATATACAGTAATTGGTTTCTGTTATAGCTCTTACTATAGCAGTATGGATGGTATTCCTGGAGTTTGGTGTGTGTCAGCATTTTCATTATAGTAAAAACTCAGTTTTTCAGGGTGAGAGGCTCCTTGGTTAGTTCCTTTGTCTAATACGCATTTATGGAGACCCATTATGCTGGAGCTCTCTCCCTTTCACGCCTCCAGACCACCTCCCCTCCCTTTTCTGCCCTGTTTCATGCTTAGGAAGACTTACTTGTCAGACTACACCAGTATTCTTCCTTGCCCTCTGGCTTCCAATGGGCTAGATCAACAGAAGCATCAGCAGTAGATGGGAGGAGGGGAGGCAGGAGAGTGAATTCCGGGTATTCATTCCTTGCTCCGTCCTGGTGGGAATCTGTGCAAACTGGCTGTAGTCCCAGCTGACCAAAGATCTGGGTCCTTTCTAAGCTTCAGGGCTCACCATTTCTGTCCAGGTCTGTGAGGGGTTAGCCATACTCTTGTTACCAGCCTCAGAATCCTGCCCCATCCCCGATGGTGAAGAGCACATTCATTCACCCAGAATTATCTCAGATGACTGAGCCACCTGTTTTCTGCGGGAATCCTGACACACCTGCTCGTGTCAGGCATTTTGTTAGGTGCTCAGGACAAAGATGAAGAACAAAGATGATGGAGAATAAACAGCAGCTGCCACTTACCGAGAGCTTTCTATTTGCTAGAGACGGTGCTAGTCTTTTTTGTGTATTATCTCATTCAGTCCTCGCAACCCTTTCAGGGAGGGATTATTATCCTCATTTTACAGATAAAGTCACAGAGAATGTAAGTAATTTTCATAAGATAATACAGCCGATCCCTCCAGAGCCCCAGCTCCCCGCCCCTCTGCTCTACCCACCCACCCACCTATCTTCACTGCCCTCTTGGAGGCATCTTCCTAGGGAGACACACACCTGGATAAATGAATTAAAATCTGAGCAACTTGCTGTGGCATCACAGAGGAGGGAAAAGGGAATTATGTTTATTGAGTTAATACGTGCCTGATACTGGGCTAGGTCCTATACGCGGAAGTCCCCTCACTTATTCCCATGGACTCTCCAGGCTGGTGTTATCATTCCATCTTCAGAAAGATGGAGTAACTGATCACACTGATTGGAAGTGGTGAAGCCTGGATCTGAACCCAAATCTGTGTGGTTTCAGAACCCAGGAGAGTAGGAGAGCCCTTCCTGGGTGGGGACGTGATATTTGCAGGTGCCCCAAAGAGTCGGATACAACTGAGCGACTTCACTTTGACTTTTCACTTTCATGAATTGGAGAAGGAAATGGCAACCCACTCCAGTATTCTTGCCTAGAGAATTCCAGGGATGGGGGAGCCTGGTGGGCTGCCATCTATGGGGTCGCACAGAGTCGGACACGACTGAAGCGACTTAGCAGCAGCAGCAGCAAAATCATCTTGGGTGACACGGTGGGTGTAGGGGAGAGGGTTACTCGTGGGTATATTCCAGGCAGAAAAGGCAAATGCATGGGAATTCCCTGCTGGTCCAGTGGTTAAGAATCCACCTTCCAGTGCAGGGGACGTGGGTTCCTCCTTGGTCAGGGAACTAAGGTCCCACATGCCTCGGGGCAACTCTAAACCCACACATGCCACAAGGAAAGTTCCCTTATGACTCAATGAAGGTCTTGCATGCTGCAGCTGAGACTCAACACAGCCAAATAAATAATAATAATGAAAGAGCAAAGACATGGGAAAGGAGAAAGCTTGGAATGCTTAGGTGTGATCAGGGTGTCCGGGCAGGGCAGGATGGATGGTACCAAAGGGGACGCGTCAGGAGGTTTGGTCCCTGATTCAGACACAGAGAGGAGGAGCAGGAAGATACTGGTTCTTGGCTGCTGGAGGCTGTGGGGTCCAGGAGAGAAGAGGGTGCTCCCAGGGTGCAGGGTGGCGGGGGGGATGAGCAGAAAGAGGAGGGGCATTGGGGGCTTAGCCTGAGTGTGGCGAGGGGAGAGGACCCTCCCGTGGTGAGCAGAGGCCCTTTCAAGAAGGAGACAGGATAGGAAGTTTGGAAGGCCAGTCTTGTGTGGACACTGGGGAGCCACAGAGGTTCTTGAGCTCTGAGCAACTCTAGGAGGAAAGATCTGATTGATGTAAAAGCTGGCCCAGGATGCAGCTGGGCAGAAGGCTAGGGCAGTGACTGGCGGCAGGGGGGCATATGCTGGTGTTGACCCACTGAGCCAGACTGGCTAGAACTCGGAGGAGGCTAAGTTAAGGGAGGAGAGGCAGCCTAGAAGCAGGAAGGGTAGTGAGGGGTAGGGGCCAGCCCTCTTGTGGAGGCAGCAGGGATGGAGCGGGAGGCAGAGGAGACCCAGGGCTTAGTGAGTGACCCCGAAATGGGCCCTCACACCTGGGAAGGGCGTGCTGCACACAGTGGCTGCCTGAGCCCTTTCTCCTGACTTCTCTGAGGCCCCGAGGGGCTTGCTTGGGGTGGCTGAACCTCTGCCCCTGAGTGCGGGGGGAATGGTGGGGGCAGGGGCTGAACCTCTGTTAGAGAGCTGGGGCTGGTCCTCTGTCCGGGGCTGGATCTTTGTGGGGCATCTGGAGCTCTGCTGGAGGTAGGTGTGTGGGCATCTGCTGGGCAGAGGGGCAGTGGGCCTCTGCTTGCAGGGCTGGGTCTCTCTCCAGGGTGGCCAGACCTCACTGGGAGAAAGAGTCCTCTGCTCCTGCCCTGAAGCATGGCCCCCTCCTCTCAGCATCTCCCTGGTGGCTCAGGTGGTAAAGAATCTGCCTGCAATGCAGGAGATCGGATTTGATCCCTGGCTTGGGAAAATCCCCTGAAGAAGGGAATGGTTACCTGCTCCAGTATTCTTGCCTGGGAAATCCCAAGGACAGAGGGGCCTGGTGGGCTACAGTCCATGGGGTCTCAAAGAGTCAGACATGACTAAGCAACAAAGCAGATGTGCTCAGCCTCTCAGCAGTGGAAAGAACCCCAGGAGGAGCCAGCTCAAGACACCCAGGTCCCAGGCTCCTTGCTGGAGGGCGGCTGGGGCAGCGTGGCCCTCCCTTCTGCTGGGGCAGAGGCCCCAGCACACGTGGGCAGTGGAGAGACTCCCGGGTGCCCAGTCTCAACCAGCTGTGGTCCCTCACATCCCCCTCCCCTACTTCCTGTCCCCACAGGTTCACTGGAGCCAGCCTCCCAGCCCCCGTCATCAGCAGCAAGAACTGGCTACGGCTGCACTTCACATCGGATGGCAACCACCGCCAGCGTGGCTTCAGCGCCCAGTACCAAGGTAGGTAGGGCCGGGCGGCAGAGATGTCCTCAGACTGGGTGTACTTGCCACTGTTGTCCTGCTCTTATTTGCAGACCCAGAGGTCTGCGTTTCAGCATCTCTGCATCTGCCACTGTGGTCTGTTGCCCAAGGGAGGACATTTCTTGAATTGTGTAGAATTGTGTGCCCTGAGCTGCCCCTCTTCAGACCAGTGGAATCTTAATAGTATATACCAGGGGCCTCCTGAGAGCCGGGCACTGTGCTTGGCGCTTCAGCATCGTCTCACTTAATCTTTGTCATTACCCTGTGAAGCAAAGACTGTCACCATCTCCATTTGATGGACAAGGGAGCTGAGGCTCAGAGAAATTAAGCCAGTTTCCCAAGGCTATCTGAGCGTCTGCCCCTCAAATCCAGAGCCCACCCTCCTACTGGCAGAGTTTAGCTAGAGTAAAGTAGGAGAGCTGCCCATGTCTGACCTCTCATTCATTTCGTGTGGAACACAAATGTTTGACAAACGACAGGTGAGACTTTAGGGAGCTCTCCAGCTTAGATGCGCAAATCTGGGAAGAGCTCTCTGGGGGCAAGACATCAGACCCAAAATGGCAGGTGGAAACTGCAGGTGAGCAGATTTCTGCTCCATCCATGATGAATTTCCTAACTCCAAGAGGAGAGCTGCCCATGAAAAGAAGTGCATTAATCCTAAGGTGGGGAGTCCTCCACACCTGGAGGAGATCCCAAAGTCCGGTGGATGGTAGGTGTAGATGACAACCTTCCTTTTCAACCTTGAGTTTGTCCCAAGTACAGAGAATTTATCCATGGAGACAAACAGTAAGGATTGGTTTCAAACTTGCTCATTAACCCATTGCTCTCACCAGTTATGGGCTTCCCAGACTCGAGTTTGATCCCTGGATCGGGAAGATCCCCTGGAGGAGGGCATGGCAACCCACTCCAGTATTCTTGCCTGGATAATCTCAAGGACAGAGAAACCTGGAAGGCTACAGTCCACAGGGTCGCAAAGAGTGGGATACTACTAAAACAGCTTAGCATGCATGCACACTGGTGGCTCAGTGGTAAGGAATCCGCCTGCCAGTGTAGGAGTCGCAGGTTCTATCCCTGGGTAGGGAAGATCCCCCGAAGGGGGAAATGGCAAGCCACTCCAGTATTCTTGCCTGGGAAATCCCATGGACAGAGGAGCCTGGTGGGCTACAGTCCAAGGGGTCCCAAGAGAGTCGGACACAACGTACTGACTAAACAACAAAAATGACCAATTACAAATGGAAGTTGGTTCTGATAGATTCAGGGTGAATTTGTATTGCCCACCTATTAAGCAGAGGCCCTGTGAGAGGCCCTGGGGAATAAAGAGTGGGCTGTATTGGGAATGAGAGAGTACGTGTATCAATCAGCGTGCATAGGACACAGGCCTGACGGAAGAGGGTGCTGTGATGAAGGCCACACCACCGTTAGGAGAGGGCCCCAACTCCTGGGGAGGAGCAGGGCAGCCTGTCTTTCCATGCCCACCTCGGAGGCTCTGAGGCTTCGGCCTGAACACTGAGCACCCTGCCCCCCCCCCCCCCAGACGTGGCACCGGCAGGACGGGGGCCCCCAGGGCCAGGCTTTCCGGCTGGGAACTGGGATAAAAGCAGCATTGGGAGCAGAAACATGAGCTCTAGAAACTGAATCTTTTATGCACAGCTTCATCCTTAGCCTTGGGTAGCAGGACTCCCTTGAAATTATTTTTAAAAAATGAACAGGAAACCAACTTTGACAAGCTTCACAAACCCTGGCTCCGAGGACTTTCTTCAAGACATTTTTTTTTTCTGCACCTGAGGTTGGGCCTTTGTGGGAGTGAAGCACCTCTTTGGCTCTTCCTGGCATGTTTTCCAAAACAGAGAAGCAGAAATGAACGTCATTGTTTCATCTGATTAAAGAGGTTACAGGTGTTTCTTATATAAGTCAAGTTTCTGAGGGCCCATGTGCTGTGGTCATAGATTAGGGTTTGCTGCCAGACAACAGGCAACGAGAACACCAATCAGGAAGTCTCGAGAAGGTCAGGATCACACATCCATTGCGCGCCTGCCATGCACCAGGCCTGCACCAGGCCCTGTATGAGGTTTAATCCTCCCCTCAGCACAGTCGTGGATATGTTTTTTAATTCCCGTATCTCAAAAGGAAGCTGAGGCTCAGAGAGCTTGTGTACATCACCAAACACACACAGATTACACAGACTATGAATTGTTGTTGTTCAGTCGCTCAGTCGTGTCTGACTTTCTGTGACCCCATGGCCCGCAGCATGCCAGGCTTCCCTGTCCTTCACCAACTCCTGGAGCCTACTCAAACTCATGGCCATTGAGTCAATGATGCCATCCAACCATCTCATCCTCTGTCATCCCCTTCTCTTCCTGCCCTCAGTCTTCCCCAGCATCAGGGTCTTTTGCAATGAGTCAGCCCTTCACATCAGGTGGCCAAAGTATTGGAGCTTCAGCTTCAGCATCAGTCCTTCCAATGAATATTCAGGGTTGACTTCCTTTAGGGTTGACTGGCTTGATCTCCTTGCTGTTTAAGGGACTCTCAAGAGTCTTCTCCAGCACCACAGTTCAAAAGCATCAGTTCTTGGGCACTCAGCCTTCATGATGGTCCAACTCCCTCATCCATACATGACTATTGAAAAAACCATAGCTTTGACTATGCAGACCTTTGTCGGCAAAGTGATGTCTCTGTTTTTTAGCATATCAGTGATGAAGCTCAAATTCATTCACAGGCCTATGTGAGGTTTTCTGCAAAATCACAAGGCCTTCTCCTTTGGGGCTATGGTTGCCTCACTTTTCTTATTTGACTGGTAGCTTTTAAACTTTGTTTTGTTAATCTCATCCCACCATTAAAAAAATACATTTTTTCCATTACAACCTGGACACACATATATGTCTGTAGACCTAAAAGGAAAATGTCACCAAGTGCTATTTACCCTTAGTAAGTATGATGCACCCTGAAAATTTCTTTTCCAATTTTTAGTATTAGTTGCAACTTTTAAATCGATTTCACAAGTCTGTAGCAAGGAACAACCCACAATCTGAAAAATGGTGTTAGTTACAAACTTCTCAAAAGTAGGCTCTTTCTTGTCCTCTCTCTGTCCTCCCTTATACTCCCACAGCACAGCCCAGAACAGGATTTGCACGCTGGTGTGCACCAGTGTACCAGTGTTTCAAGGACTTGGCATTCATAGATATTAGTTCATTCAGTTTTAACAGCAGCTGTGTGAAGCAGGTACTATTAGCCCATCTTACAGATGAGTACTGAGAGCTGCAGAGAGGGTCCCGTGGTGGCTCTAGGTCTCAGCCACAGAGTGTTGGTGCCCAGGTCTGAACGCCAGCCAAGCTCATCTGGATCTGGCATGTGAATAGACTGTGGTGTGTACCACTTGTGTTAATACATGGTTCTCCCCTGGGAGCTTTCTCTAGTGTTTTCCAGACTGTGAGTACATAGTGCAAGGGTCCACAGCAATCATTTGGAGACTTAACTGACAACTTTATAAAGCAGGGTTTCTCAGCCTCTGCACTGTGGACGCTGTAGCCGGCATAATTCCCTCCGGTAGGGGCTGCCTCAGGCACTGCAGGCAGTATAGCATCCCTGGCCTCTACCCACAAGATGCTAGATGCCAGCAGCACCCACACGTGTGCGTATATACACAAACGCGCACACACACACACACACACACACACACACACACACACAGTTATGACAACCATAAAGTCTCTAGACTCTGCCAAGTGTCCCCCGAGCACAAAATCACCCCCAGTTGAGAACCACTGCTCTAAAGGGACAAAAACTTTGGAACCACTAAAGAACATTCTAAGTTTTGCTGCTTGTAAATTCAGTCCCAGAGAATAGCAGAGGTAGGTTTCGGTCAGGGGTCTAGGAGGAGACAGGAGCATACTTCCTGCGTGGCTGTACCTGAAGAAGGTTTAGTGACGGGTCCAACTACAAAGAGGAGGGTGAGATTAAAGGAACCCAGAGCAATGATGAGGTCCCAGGGAATAAGCAGCTGAGAGGCCTTTACCACACTAGGGGAAGGGCCAGGGAAGGGGGAGCAGGAGCTGGAGCCATTGAAGAGGGGCTGCCTGGCAGAACTGAGGAGGCTGACCCCTGCCAACCTCTAGGGCAGGAGGGGTGCTGGGAATCTATAACCATGCAGGAGGGGACCCCAGGAATCACTAACCAGATCTTGCCCTTCTCTCCAGCACATCTGCTGTGCTTCCCATCTGCCAACCCAACAGGAAACCAGGAACAAGGGAACAGAGGGCCTGCCCTGTTCTGCTGTGTGCCCTAGGAGGTGGGCCAGTTGGACTGGCAGGCTTCCTTGTTCTCCAGCTGTCCACAGAGGTCCAGCTCCGGGTCACAGGACAGGGCAGAGGAGAATGCGCCTAGGGAGTCATTCACACGTGACCAGCTTCACCCGTGCTCCACTTTATGGCCTTGGAATCTCAAGGGAGGGAGGGCACTTCAGAGCCAGTAATTCCCAACTCCTGTTATCAGTGGAGGTTTTGTCCCAGAGAAACAAACAAGAAAATTAAAATAAATAAATGTAACTGAAGAATTGATGCTTTTGAACTGTGGTGTTGGAGAAGACTCTTGAGAGTCCCTTGGACTGCAAGGAGGTCCAACCAGTCCATTCTAAAGGAGATCAGTCCTGGGTGTTCATTGGAAGGACTAATGCTAAAGCTGAAACTCCAGTACTTTGGCTACCTCATGCGAAGAGTTACTCATTGGAAAAGACTCTGATGCTGGGAGGGATTGGGGGCAGGAGGAGAAGGGGATGACAGAGGATGAGATGGCTGGATGGCGTCACCGACTCAATGGACATGAGTTTGTGTGAACTCTGGGAGTTGGTGATGGACAGGGAGGCCTGGTGTGCTGCAGTTTGGGGTCGCAAAGAGTCGGACATGACTGAGCAGCTGAATAGAACCTACAACACAGCGCATTTCCTTCTTGTCTCAGTCCCATTAGAATTTAGGGCTGTTCATGGCCACAAACAATTCTGACCAAAACCATGTGGTAGCAGAGGGTCTGAGTTCTAGGCTGGTGCTGCCTGGAGCTGACTGTCGGAAGGTGGGCAGTTGTATTTCATTTTTGAGAAATGTGTCCCTTTTGATATTACCCAAAAGACCCACATGACCAGACCAGTCTCTGCTGTCAAACAGAGCAGGTTAAAGAGAGGAGCAGACACGAGTCTGTCACTTCTGTGCCGTAAGAGAAGAGCTATAATCGAGGCCTGATGAAAGGTTCTGGGAGTGGATGAAGGAGCAATTCATGTTGTTGGAGACACTTAAGGAAAGCCAGACTTCAGGGTGAGTCTCAAAAAGAGGCCAGACAGACAATGGGAAGAAGCCTTCCAGGTAGAGTTCAAACAAGACAACGCGAAAGTGCTAAGTCTACGGAACCACAGATACCTGTGTGTGTCTATAGCACAGGTCAGCGAACTACAGCCTGCAGGCCAGGCTCAGCTCTCTGCTTGTTTTCATGTGGTCTTCAAGGGAAAAGTGGGTTTTACACTTCTTTTTATTTTAATTTTTTTTTTTTTGAATCTGGCCATACCACATGGCACATAGGATCCTAGTTCCCTGACCCAGCGATCAAACCCACACTCCCTGTTTTGGAAGCATGGAGCATGTATTGGAAGCATGTATTGGAACCACTGGACCACCAGGGGAGTGCTCACATTTTTAAATAGTTGAAGAAAAAAATAAAGAGTTGAAGAACATTTCATAACACATGAAAATTATATGAAATTCAAATTTTAGCATCCATAAATGAAAGGTTATTGGAACTCAGCTACGCTCATTAATAGACAAATTTTCTATGACTGCTTGAGCCCTGCTGGAGTCGGGCAGTTTGCAACTGAGATGAGGCATTTTACAGAAAACATTTGCTGACCCAGAGTGAAGTCTGCAGTCACGAGCTGCGATGGGCAGCTAGAGTTATGAGGCTGGAAAGTGAGGTAGGCAGTCACATCATGTCATTAAAAGCTGCCGTAAAGCTGGGCTTCACCCCAGAGTGGAGCTTGTGCTGTGCTCAGCGTTCGGTTGTGTACAACTCTGTGCGAACCCATGGACTGTAGCCCGCCAGGCTCCTCCATCCATGGGATTTTCCAGACAAGAATACTGGAGTGGGTTGCTGTTTCCTTCTCCAGGGTATCTTCCAGGCCCAGGGATCAAACCCACTTCTCTTGAATTTCCTACATTGGCAGGCGGATTCTTTACCTCTATGGGGGGAAGCCCCCCATAGTGGTGAGAGGTTGATCAGAAGTTTTAACAAGAGCAGAGACATGATCACATTTTCATTTCCTAAAAATCTTTGTTCTAGAATGAAAATAATGGGAGACAGATACGCGTTTTTGGAGGATGAGAAGTTGACAAGGACTTACCTGGTGGTCCAGTGGTGAAGACTGCGCTCCCAATGCAGGGGGAACAAGTTCAAACCCTGAAAGGGGAACTAAGATCCTGCGTGCCTCATGGCATGGCCAAAAAAAATTTTTTTTTAATGATGACAGTGAAGATCCAGAGTTTAGGCAAAAACAGTAGGAGATGGAGAAAGGGACATAGACCAGAAGAGATCCTTCTGTGATCAACCACCCTGGGCTCAGTACGTGTCAGGTTTGGGAGTGAGAGGGGATGGGGGAAGGGGGTCAGAGATGAATCTTAGGTTTTTAGCTTGAATAAGTGAGTAAAATAAATGACAGTATTAACCAAGACAGTCCCTGGCAGAGGCAGATGGGGGTGGAGTTTGCTTGGGATGCATTGATTCTGAGGTAGTGTGGGATGCCAGGGTTTGGGAGATGATCTGATAGACAGTTGTCTCTTCTGTCAATCTGTAGCTCAGAGAAGGGTCTTGGCTAGAGAAAAAGATATAAAAGCTTCCAGGCAAAGTAGAGGCTGAGGTCACCAATCCCATCTTAAGGCATGAATCCTCCCATGCATGTAACAGAAGAGAAGTGGGTCAAAAGAATGGGCTTTCCAAGTGGGTTCCTTGGATACCATGGGGTTAGCAGCTGTTTTGCAAAGGGCTGAGCAGGTGGAATTTCCACCCCAACTTCACCTAGAGCAGTCCCTCTTTGATCCATTTGTAGCAGGCATGTACCTAAGCAGGTTAGAATAAGTTCCTCTACCTAAAGCCCAAGAGTTGAGGTTCTATAAAATTCCTTCCTGTTCTGGAAGAGCACTGAGATTGTGTCTTCAAACCCTCTGTCTCCAGGTGAAGAATATTTCCAGTCCTTCTCATTGTTTCCTTGGTTGTTCTGTTTTTGGTTTTCTTTTTTTAAGTCTACAAGGAATGACAGTGAGAAGAGCCTTTCTTAAATGCCCCCAGTGGCCACTGATCACAAGGGGTGAGGGGCTACCCTGGAGGAAAGGTGACCCCCTTCACTGTTGTGTTCCTCATCTGAAGAGGGAGCAGTCACTTTAACCCCACAAGGCGACTAGAAGTTAAAGGAGCTCCTGGTGAAAAGTCTGACACTTGGCAGGCACTCTTAAAATGGGAACTTGAAGCTTCCTACCCTATCCATCACCTTGACCCCTGTTCTATGGGAAACGCTCGAGCAATGAGAGCGAGCTGGCGGCTCTGGCTCCTTTCACACGTGTCCCCCTTGCTGCTGCTCTGACCTGATGATAATCCTCAAGTGACTGTCCCTCCCTGCATCCAGACCTTAGCCTGGCCCTGCTGCCCCTCCCACTGCCTCTCTCAAGTCCACCCTAGTGACTTCGAGATTGGAAGATTTTCTGCTCTCTAGAAGGCCCGTGCTGAGTCTCAGTTGTCTGCCCAAGAAACATTTCCATTTGAGAACAATTGGCATTTACTGAGATGCTGGAGGCTTTTTATGGTAACAAGCTGAAGCTTCTGATTTTCACATGAACACATTGAGTTTTTGCCTGTGACTGATCCACAGTCCCAGGCCAGTGCCTCAGGCACCCCGTGGTCCAAGCTCCAACTTATTTGCTCTATTCTTTTCGGCCCTCTGAACTGCTGCCGGACCCTTAGCGGCCTCATTTCCAAGTTTAGGCCTCTGGGGTTCTCAGCATGAATCTCAGGATCCCAGGGGCTGAGTACTCACAAGGCCAAGCTCCTGAGTTCAATCAATAGTGAGCCTAAACTGAAAAGTGAGTGTGAACACATGTGCGACACCCCCTCACCTTACCAGGCTTCAAGTGTCACCACTTCCTTTTTCCAGAAATGAATTCAAAGCACAAATTCTGCTAACAGTGGGTCATTCATCCGCTCAGTCATCAAACTCTTTGGAAACCTTCTGTGTGCCTGGCTCTGTGTCTGCCGCAGGATGCAGACATAGGAGCCCATGCGGCAAATTGCTAGAACCAGATCTGATGGGGCCATGTAATGAGGGTTTCAGCAGAGGTCCAAGTGAAGCCTGGAGAGGCCACTGACTTCTCCCTGAGACACAGAGACAGAGAGAAGGTAACCTCTGAGCGAGATGGAGCCAAGAAGGGAAGAGGAGAACGGATGTTCCAGGGAGAAACGACAGCATCACAAAGGCGACTAAAAGCGATAACCCATGGCCATAGTGATTCCCTTAAACATCCGTCTTCTGGTCATCTCCTCCAGCTGACTTCTGGGAAGTTACTCATGAAGATGGCTGCACAGCCCATTATTAATAGCGAAGCATTTATCTATTCTTTTTCAAGTTCTTTTCCCATTTATCTTATTATAGAGTATTGAGCAGGGTTCCCTGTGCTACAAAATAGGGTTAGGGTTAGGGTTAGACACGTGTGTGTGTAACAGTCACTGTGCTGTACACCTGAAACTAACATAACATTGTTAATTATCCTCCAATATAAAATAAAAATTTTTTAAAAATAACAAAGCACTCCCCTAGGAATTAGAACATGCCCCCTCTTACACTGCCAGCCATAAACCATGGGCCACCCCTGATGCCATCCCCCTTCTACTATGCCAGAGTCCTTCTCTACTTTAGGAGTTCCAGCAGCATGGTGAGTTTTGCGTGTTAACCAAGAAACTGAACCGGCAGCTCCCAACAGAGCACTACTTACAATCTAAGTTGGGTTGATGATTCCTTTCCCACCATATTTTAAAAATCACCCAGCTTGGGAGGGAATCTGCAAAAATTTCTCAACTAGCCATTATCCTTCAGCACCTGCATTCTTAGCAGTGAGGGATCTTTTATGATTTCGATACCAGTTTTTTGCTCTTCATTTAGCCGGAGCAGTGAATCCAAGCCTGGAATACACTGAAGCAAAGCACGCAGGTGATGCCTTTGTCAACAGCAGCTCTTGCAGCATCAGAGCATCTGGGACTATTTTCATCCTCTTCCACGTCACTCGTTCCAGCAATCTTCAGCAGAGTTACTCCATCTGAAGTTTTGCCAGATGTTCACTTCGTTTTTCTTTTTCCTGGTCACTAATAGTAACATTCTAAATGCTCAGTGACTCTTTAAATGTGTTTCTCACTTTGAATATTGCTACCCTTTCCTTGCAAGAATGTGGCATCACCTTTGGTCACAATAACCTCTCCACCGTTTCCTAGGTCATGAAGCAAAACATCTTAAAGACTGAGGGTTCAGCTCACTTTTCCAAATACTGCACCATCAGTAGCAGCAGCTTTGTTGGGTTCATTCCATGACACCAAAGCTTGGAGCTTCGGTTCAGTTCAATTCAGTCGCTCAGTCAAGTCCAACTCTTTGTGACCCCATGGACTGCAGCATGCCAGGCTACCCTGCTGCTGCTGCTGCTAAGTCGCTTCAGTCGTGTCCAATTCCGTGCGACCCTATAGATGGCAGCCCACCAGGCTTACTGGTCCCTGGGATTCTCCAGGAAAGAACACTGGAGTGGGTTGCCATTTCCTCCTCCAGTACATGCAAGTGAAAAGTGAAAGTGAAGTCGCTCAGTTGTGTCCGACTCTTAGCAACCCCCCTATCCATCACTAACTTCTGGAGCTCGCTTAAACTCATGCCCATTGAGTCAATGATACCATCCAACCATCTCATCCTCTGTTTTCCCCCTGCCTTCAATCTTTCCCAGCATCAGGGTCTTTTCAAATGAGTCAGTTATTCACATCGGGTGGCCAAAGTATTGGAGCTTCTGCTTCAGCATCAGTCCTTCCAATGAATATTTAGGATGAATTCCTTAAGATTGACTGGTTTGATCTCCTTGCTATCCAAGGGACTCACAAGAGTCTTCTTCAACACCACATTTCAAAAGCATCAATTCTTCAGTGCTCAGCTTTCTTTATGGTCCAACTCTCACATCCATATATGGCTACTGGAAAAACCATAGCTTTGACTAGATGGATCTTTCTTTGTTGGCAAAGTAATGTCTTGCTTTTTAATATGCTGTCTAGGTTAGTCATAGCTTTTCTTCCAAGAAGCAAGTGGCTTTTAATTTCACAGCTGCAGTCACCATCTGCAGTGATTTTGGAGCTCAAGAAAATAAAGTCTGTCACTGTTTCCATTGTTTCCTCATCTATTTGCCATGAAGTGATGGGACCGGATGCCATGATCTTCATTACTTAAAAATGGAAATCTGGTACTCCCCTGGTGGTCCAGTGCTAAGACTCTACACTCAATGCTGAGGGCCTGGGTTCGATCCCTAGTCAGGGAACTAGATCCCACATGTACCAAATAAGAGTTCACTTGCATCTTCACCAAATTTTGTATCTTTGGCATTAATCTTGGTGAGATGAAGAGCCAATGTGCCAGACCCTGGCTTGGTCTAGCAAAAGACAGTGAGTACTGAAAGCATTTCTGCAAGGCATTCATTGATGGCCAGCCCAGCATGGAGCTTGGGCTGTTATAACCCCAAAGTCAACTTTCATCCTATTTCAAATGAGTGTACCAAGAGCATTTTCAGTAATTACAACCAAAGACTCACTGGGCATTGGCAGTTTCCAAAGTGAACATGATGGACTGGACATTGGAAACCACCAGTATCCTGGAAGCCCCGTTTCTTAGCTTTTGATGTATTAGTCAAGTCAGGAGATAGGTAATCTTAATTCTTGTGCCTTCAATTCCTAATTCAGCATTCAGTGTTTTCCTGTCCTCTATTGTAAGCATACCCTTTGAACCTCTGTGGTTACATCAGAAATCCTGCTGCTGGTCTCTCTCTCCATTTGTAGAAATTGTGGCAAATGGAGCAGTCTCTGTAGGGTTTATCACGGGTTTGGGCTGCTTCTTTAGCTCAACAGTTACAGTGTCCACACGCAGCATCACACTTTTCCTGATTTCCACCGGATTGGTACCTTTGCTAATCCCAAAGCCTTCCACAGCAGTCAAGCGTGCCAATGCACTCTCACTGGTGGTGCCACCCCAGCTTCTTCATTTGTGTGTTGGCAGCATCCCGATCACATCTGATGCGATGTGATGTGTTTCATATTTATCCTTTAAGTCAGTTGACCTGGCAACAGATACCTTATCTTTTGTTACTTTGAGGCGTCCCCAGCCCTGTTCTGTAATCATTCTTCTTGCCCCTGCTCTTCTTCATAGTAAGGATTTCCCCATCTGCTAGGAGGTCTACACCTTGAAGGATTAGGCCTTAGGCATCTTCACCGAATTTTGTATCTTTGGCATGAATCTCCGTGAGATGAAGAGCCAGTGTGCCAGACCCTGGCTTTGTCTAGCAAAGGACAGTGAGTACTGAAAGCATTTTTGCAGGGCGCTGGTGGCCAGGCAGCGAGGCAGGCCCTCCATGAGAAGGGAGAGGTCGAACACAGCATGCACACCTAAGTTTCCAAAGTGGTGATCAGATTTCCACTTTTTTTTTTTAAATTATGGCCTGTCGGCAGGCCACATTTTTTTTTTTAATATTTGTTTTTTTTATTTATTTGGCTCTGCTGGCTCTTAGTTGCAGCACACAGGAGCTTTAGCTGAAGTGTGGGAACTCTTAGTTGTTGCATGTGGGATCTAGTTCCCCGACTAGGAATCGAACCCAGGTCCCCTGCGTTGAGAGTGCAAAGTCTTAGCCACTGGACCACCAGGGGAGTCTCAGATTTCCATCTTTAAGTAACCTTTTTTAAGATGGGCTAGAGACAGTGACTCAGTGAACAAAAACCAAGCAGAAAAGGATGTATTTAGGGCAGGAGTGGCTTAGAAGATAGAAGGCTACACATTGGAGAGATTTTCTGAGGTTGAATGGGCTGGATTTAGTGTGGATGAAGGGATGGGCCAGCCAGCAGGACAGCCAGGTGCTGGGGAAAGGCGAGTGGTCAGGTGAGTGCAGGGGCTCACTGTTGTGCAGGGAAGTCTGAGTGCACTGGAATGAGGAGCCACATATTCCATGTACTTCTTGGTTCCTAGAGCCATGGTGGCAGATTAGGCCGCCCTCCCCTGTCTCCTTCCCCAGCAGGTCCTTGTCTTCCTCTAGTTCAGCCCAATAACTGATGCTGCAGACTAGAGAGGCATTTGTATTGCCAGATTCTTCGAGCTAAATATGTACCATGTGTCCCGCTAACCTTTACAACAGCGGGAAAAATGTCTAGTAATTAAGCAGAATATAAAGGATGAATGGAGCAGCCTGGCAGTCTCCTGC